>NW_028288605.1:360821-721643 GCF_059628265.1 Tinamus guttatus
GTCCACTTGCAAAAGCAAAAGACACAATGGACCATAATGCATATCTGAGGGTGGGAAAGGTTACACAGTGAGATACAGAGTAAGTCATTTTAAAATAATTTTCCTATTTTGTTTTAAGTAAAATGGAGGAGGATGTTTTTAAACTCACAAGTCACGGATGCTTACATATCTTCCCCTAGATAATCAAAGGGATTCCTAGGAATCTAGCTCCTGGCAACCAGTTTTTAAATCATGACTGCTTTGAATAATTTCACTTCCCCTCTGAGTTTCACTCACCAGCCCTGTGAGCTTCAACAGCTACAGTTCAAAATAAGACATCAGCTCTGGCAAGCCTGAGACACGCTAGCGATAAATTCCTTCTCCTTCTATTAAGCAAATTGTCAGCGCATTATGCTGGGCAGTTCAGTAGGTGAACTTTCTGAGTATGAACGCAAAGGGACCTGAGGGAATGAACATGAAAGCTTTTCGCCCTCAGAGGTACACATGATATCTTTATAATTCATTAAGGTCCTCAACCGACTCTGAAAAACAATAGGAATGCTCACGATGCTATTTCAATGGGAACTACACTGGATTATCAGCAAGTGCAAATTCAAAAACAACAACCCATGATTGAGAATTTAATATTGCTCCACAGCTGCATAAAGGTATTGTCTGCCCGTCATCAGCATTTCTGAGTATTTCTTTTTTCCATTGTTATGCTGCCATAAGCTAAAGTAGCAATGCAAATATTCATGCTGAGTGTGGTTCAAACTGATGCTTTTCAGCAGCACAAGTGTGCCAATTCCTTCAAACCACATACTGTCTTGAAACGCCACATTCCAATATCCTGCTTCAGGATGTCACTGAAACTAGTTCAGATTACAGCAACCATGAGCATGACCTCCTATTTCATATTCTGCGATAAGGGCTTTTCACTTAGAAAGGAGCTAAATTCTCTTCCAAAACAGCAATGACTTCCTAGAGAACTAGGGCAACAGCAATCTCCTGAGACTTCCCAACTTCTGGGAAGTAATTAGCAATTAGACACAAGCTCTCATGTTCTCACTTCATACTGGGACCAGATTCCTGCAGTCTTTCAGTGAGCCATAATATGCTATGGCTTCCAGTTGTCCTTTATTGCCATTTATTTAAATGGCTGTCAGCCTGATTTCCAAAACATAGTGAAAATTTGTGGTTAACTTGAAAATTTGGTAGACTGCTTCTTTCTGAAGCATCTTTTCATGAAAGCTTTAATGATTCATGCAACTCCCTGGAGAAACATTAGTAAATGCATTTTCCATTATTATTTTTTCGCTTTGGAAAACAAAATACCTTTTCATATTTCTTAACCAAAAACCTTCATGCTGTATAAAAGTAATTGACATTAAATTTTGCCTAAACCCATAGAAGAAGAATCCACATCTTTATCAAAGCCCTGAAGGTTGTTCAAGAACTGTGAGTTCGCAATTCTGATCTGCATTTTTTTCAGATAACAAAATCACCTATGAAATAATTCCTAGGAATTGCATGATAAGAAATAAGGAACAGAGGATTCAGTGCTCCTAAATTAATATTATTATATTCCTCTTTTTTTCTCACTAAAAATTCAAAAAGCCACAAATATAATGACACAGTGCATTTTTAAGATAAGAGAAATGAACACAGGGGCCTTATGAAGCCCTTCTAAGACCTGAACTTGTGGCACCAGCTCAGTGTGTACCTGACTGCTGTGTGTACAAATTTGCTACTGAAAGGCCAAAAAGTGATTTTTTGATTCCCAGGTAATCTAGCTCCCCTCCAAGTGATTTTCACAATCAATAGAACTCAGCAGACTGGATCCATACATTAAAGGAAAAATACATATGTATGATTTGATAAGCACCTATGTTTGTCCATTTAATCACACTGTATCGATCACACCTTAATCATATGTGTTTGCAACAAAATTGATTTTTCCCATAGTCCAAGTCATCCCCTTTTTGAGGCTCACTCTCTTCAGATCAGTACTGTATTTTTTCCACGTTACTGTTTGCATGATTTTTTTTCAAACCTAGAAAAGGAAATGGATGCATCATAAATCTTCAGAAAGTTTGCAGTTAGGGCTAAAAAGGCACCATATCTGTGAATTAGTTTTTCAGTTTACCTAAACCGTCATTTTAAATCCTGAATGTTTGTATCATGTACTACAATACATGGTACAATAAAATTGGTCTAAATATCTCTGGTACATTCAAAGAGCAAGTACAGTTTATTTTCATTTTTTTCTTAATGTCAAGAAAGAATTGTAAGTTGTAAAAAGTTAATCTGTGCTGATTAATAACTATAGAGACCATGTCATGCATGCAATATTTATTCTTTGTTCTTTATATTCTTTTATATTTCTTTATATGTATACTTTGATCTTTATAGTTGCTCTTTATATATCCTTTATATTGTTCTTCATATTTCTTTATACTTCAAGTATATAAAATACCTGAAACAATATCACAATTGTCACGCTGGGCTTCAGAGACCATGCAAAAGACAACTTTATTGATAGAAAAGTGAATATAAGTAAAAAACATATTATAGCTTTCAGTGATCTAAAACATTATGAACGTATAACTCAAAGTGATTGCGAACATTTAGATGCCTTGTTTCAACAGCAATCCATGTCTGTCAGTAATTTGAATTTTAAATTCTTGTATTAGCTTCAGGGAATAGCAGTGGTTGTACTTCGCAGGCTAGAGGTATGTGGAAGAAGAGATAAGAAACATTAATACAAAAAGCAAGAAAAAATGTCTGAGAATTAATAGGTTATGTGCCAAGAAGAAAAGGCCTAAGTATTCCAATTATGTGGTTTACAGTTTTAAAATATTTAACTTAGAATACAAAAGAGTTCTAACAAACATTTTCAATTACCTGCTCTTTCAATTCACCAAATAACTTTTTTTTCTGGGAATTTTGAATTCATTCAAAATACACTTCATTTAAGATTGAAACTTTTTGTTAGTAAAAAATACACTAATTTAACTAATAATCATTGACCAGTGACAACAACTAGCAGATTATATATGAAAAATTTAACATAGTGTTGCAGTTCAAACGGCGCAGCGACCTGGTTTAGGGAGGGCACGGCGACCACCCCCAAGCCACTCGGGCCATCAGCTAGTTGACACCAATGTGGTGGACGGCAAATGGCGTTTATTGATGGGTAACAAGGTGTTATATAGCTAAGGGTTACAACATCACATCCGTCTGCTTACATCATAAACTAAACGCTATTGGCTATTAGGGGCCCTATCTTTCCGTACAGCACGATATCCTCCGGCCGCTGTTCCCTATCTATCTGCAACACATAGTTGTTCAGCTTGTTCTGAACTAGGCTTATGTTTACAGTAATCGTATGAAGCTACTCAAATAGGTGCAGATGACACCTGTAAAATGGTGAGGTAAATGCACAGCTGAGCAGATGAGATGACAGAGCCTAGCAGGCACTGATCTGTGATGCAGCTAATACAGTGAATTCAGTACTGCAGTGTCCTGGGGAGCACCTGGACACATTGTGCTCCATGGATTCACAAAGGCCTCTGAAGCCCTTATGTCTACAGAGGTGACCTATCCACAATTTGAGAAGTATTCCTCTGTTTTATTGGATCTTTAAGGTGAGGAAAAAGGGAAACTTGTGTCCTGCTCTAACCAATTTTGCAGAATGACTAATGTATGGGAAGAATACAAGGAATTAAATATCTCTAGCTTTGTAGTCTGGGTGTGAGAGTAAAGGAATGCAATGAGAATTGTACTCCTTAGACCAGCTTTTCTAGCACAGGACAACCAGGCACTGTCCACCCTAGTTCCACCCTATCTGCAATACACAAGAAATGTTTCCCCAGTTGGACATATGGAGGATTAGACTGGACTAAGTAAAAGACACAGATAAGCAGAACTATTTCCTTTGAGTTGCCACTATCTACTCATACCATCCAACCACCAGCTGATCTCGTAAGCAGGATAGGCCCTAACTCATCTGGGATCTCAACTACTTGGCTCCTTTTACCAGAGCAAGCACAGCAACCCACCCTCAGTATGGGGTTCCTGGAATGCTCTTCATGACAGGTAGTCTCTAGGATAGCCAAATGCTTCTAATATGAGGGTATGCTGTAGGATGGACAGTCTCTAGAATAGTCAACCCCCCTGCAATTGGAGGAGGCAAGAAAGATTTTTTCAGGGAGTACCCAGCTGGACAAGTCTAATGAGGTTTTCTACCCTCTTAACAGCATCAAAAAAATCCAGAAATTGAATGAGATGGTAGTACGTGTGACTTTGGGAAAATCCCAGTAAGCAAAGTCTAGTGTTGTTCAAAATATTGACAGCTCTCTGTCTAACACAATAGACATAAAAGAAGCAGGTGAACGTGGGAAAGGAAGAGAAAACCTTCAGGTCCTACACCTCTAGACTCTCAGAATTTTGCTTAAGGCAGTCTCTAACCAGTCCAAGAGTTTTGGTGTACCCTAATCATGCAAGGTGGAAGTCTATATCCATGAGTTAGGCTCATGCCTAATTAGGCTGTCTTTCATGTCTCAACTAATATAATTGAAGCCTGCTGTTTAAGCCCTTGTCACACATCCATGGCAATTGGTGATGGCAATTCTGTCATAATTAATCACTAGAGAGCTTTAAGATCTGTCAGTCATATCCAGGTTGCTCTAGTCTCCCAATTAAAAATGTAGACATGGTCAAATAATTTATGTATTATCTTTTTTTCTTGTATACTTGTCTGGTAGTGAAAGGTATTTGCTTTTGATATCTGAATAGTTTTACGCACACATGTAGTTCAGAAAGGAAAGCAAGACGTCAGCATATTTAAGTATACCTCCTGTTAAACTGAGGTAAAATAGAACAATTCAAATGAAAATAACACAATGCATTTCTATTCCCTTTCCTCATGGCAATATGGACATATATGAGAAGAGTTGATCTCAATTTTACCAGTATCAGCTCTTAGCAAAGTATCCTTTCATCAAAGGGAAGTATTGGTCCTTGAGAAAAATAGCTCCTGCAGTGGTACTCATAGCAAGTTTCTATAATCCTGAACGTTTGGATAAAAGGCCTTATCTTGAGCTATTGAATAGACTGCATATCAGAGGCAACCAACAAAGGCCGGATGCTGTTGATTCTTGCAGCCTAGAGAATCTTGTGCTCCATGAACAGCACGCTGAGGCCAAGGTTCCTGCAATGACCTGCAACCTGTGACTGTGTGCACATTTTAAAAGAGCAATTCCCATTTTAAGATGAATATTATGTCTTCCTAAACATCATGTTTTGAGTGTGTTTTGTCATGGTTCACAGTGATGCAAGCAATCAAAAGCTTCCTCTGGTTTTTACTTGCACTGATTTTTTTTTCACAGTGACAAGCTTTCCCTTCTGAATTTTGACTGTTGCTTTCTTTCTAACACAAATCACAGAATCACAGAATGGTTGAGGTTGGCAGGGACCTCTAGAGATCATCTAGTCCAACCCCCCTGCTCCAGCAGGGTCACCTAGAGCACGTGGCACAGGGTGGCATCCAGGCGGGTTCTGAAGATCTCTAGAGAGGGAGATTCCACAACCTCTCTGGGCAGCCTGTTCCAGGGCTCCGTCACCCTCACAGGAAAGAAGTTCTTCCTCACATGGAGGTGGAACTTCCTGTGTTTTAATTTATATCTGTTACCACTTGTCCTGTTACTGGCCACCACTGAGAAGAGTTTGGCTCCAACCTCTTTACATTCTCCCCTCACGTACTTATACATATTGATCAAATGCTGGAAGGGGGTACAGTGGGATGGTTTGCTCTGGCCACCTACATAACAATGACCATAATAATTCTCTGAATTATTTCCCAGTGGTATTGCAATGTTTCTTTGGAGCAAACAGTCTATCTTCATTAAAAGGCTAGTCTGGTGAAGATTGCACTGTAGCCTATGGTTGCTTTCTTGATTTATTACTTTTTCCAAGTTAAAATATGCATCCTTATCGCTAACCTGAATTTTTCTTAACTAAACTTCATTCTGTGGATCAGTTAGGTCTTTGCTAGATTGAAAAGTTGGTTACTCTATTTGGGTTTCCTTCTGTGGAAGAATTGTTTGAAAGCAGGAACTGAGAGAAAAACTAGGGCCGAACCGAAGTTTTGGCATTACAAAAGCTTGCTTGGGGTGATACACAGTTGCCACTTCCAGGATGGTTAGTACGCACGGACTCAGCTCCTCCACGGTTCCCTAAGCAACACAATCATCTGCCCTCCTCGCAGCTGCAAAGGGGAGTAATGGAGGATGGAGCGGAGTGAAGACACCGCGGCCAAACTCTGTTGCACTCCCTGTGCTGGGCCACTGATAAGCTGCACAGTGGCTATCTAATGGGAGATATACGATAACATGTCCGGTGCTGAGCCGGCAAGGGTGGCAAATCACTCCTTTCGGATGAACTTTGCTCATTATAATGTCAAAACCACACCTCCATCCCAAAAGTTACCTGCCTTCGAGGTACGACCACTCCTCACTGGTCATGCGCTCTAGATTTTCGATTGACTGTACCTTTAAATGAAAGCGAGAAACTTTTTTACCAATCAATAACAATATTAAGTATGACTCTAGTCACTCAAGCTCCACCTGAATGTAAAGAAAAGTATAAAAGGTGAACTAAGGATGAAAAGGTGGGGGGGGAAGAATCCATCGTAACTCCTGGGTCAGTCGATGGGCTGAGCCCCCTTCCCTCCCCTCAGGCCGAGACACTGCCTGAGGAGACTAAGGAGTGAGGGGGGAAGCATCCATCGTAACTCCTGGGTCAGTCAACGGACTGATCCCCCTTTCCTCCCCTCGGACTGGAACGCCACCTGAGGAGACTCGAGACCGAGAGCCCTCTCCCATCTTCTGGGGTGAGTGATGATTGCACATTTGTACATCAGAGCTAGCGAAACATTTCACAAAATTGGCGTAGTCGGCAGGATGTTGATAAAGGAATTCCTACGGAGGCAGAAATGTGGCCCCTCAGAAGGTGGGGAAGATTGGGCCAGAAATAATTGGTCAGATCCTGAAAAGGTTTTGCAAAGAATGGAGGAATGCCATGCTAAGTTTAAGGACGGCAAAGGCAAGGGTGTTATCTGTGCCATTCTGGGCAGTTGCCTAATTCAGGCGCAGAAGGACTATAAAATAAGTGAGAGATTGAAATTAGATTATCAAAGTAAAAATGCAGAAATTCAACACTTGCAGTATGAATTAGGGAAGGAAAAGAGACGCACCCAGTTATTGGAGCAGCGATTTGAAACAATGCTGATGCAGGCACCCCGACCCCCTAATATGCAGCAAATCAGAAAGTTAATTACTAACACTGAGCCTGAGGACTGGGACGGGGACATATGGGGAGATCCAGATAAAGAGATAGAAGAAGAATCCTCAGAATTAGTGGCTGTTCGGCCGCCGATAAAGACCGAAACATCTGAAGGACCCCGAGGTCGGAATCCCTGCACCACAGTTCGGACTGCTCCTTATTCAGGTTCAGAATTAGGAGAACTGCAGACTAAATTTTCAAGAAAGCCTGGGGAAACCAAAACCAAATATTTGTGGAGAGTTTCTCTTTCAGGTGGCGACAGAATATTGTTAGACAGAAAAGAATCTTTAGGCTTCTGGGGACCAGGGGTGTTTCTAGATGAGGGGTTCCCAGATGATAATTGATCTATTACTGCTCGAGTTGCTTACTGGGCAGGGGGAATAGACCCCAGAGAAAGAGGTGAGCCACTAATAATCAAAGTTAGGGGACTGTCTGGCTTATCAGAGGCAATGCAGAAAGCTGCTTGTATTCAGGCAATGTATGACCGAGGACGCTTTGATGTTCCGTTAATGGCTTGGGTAGACCCAGTCCACCTAAGGCCCCTTATTAAGGGTCTGCCTGACACAGCAAAGATATATATGCAAAATTTAAAGGAAAGGGTCATTCGGGCCCAACAGCATAATGATCAGAACCTTCACGCCCCCCCTGCACACGTCCCTACTTGGGCAGAGCTGTTACATGACATGGTGAGTTATGGACGAGAGATGGCATGGTCGGACCTTGAGCCTCTATCAGAACAGTTAGGGAGAGGTAGGAAGGTATTTCACACAAGAAAATTGGAGGGTTGACCTTACCCAAAACATGAACTGGAACCCTTTCAGGGTCTGCCGGCATCCATAAATCAAATTAACAGCCCTCTGCGCAATGATTTATGGCGACAAGCATGAGCTTTAGGAGTGCCCCGTGCTATGCTGCAGGGGCAATGCACTAACTGCATCAGAAAATTGGTTGAAATCCTGGAACACAGAGCAACTGAATCTCCTCCTTCAAGCGGACAGGACAAGAACTCCTCCTCTTGTCCCGCCTCTGACAGAACAAACAATCCCTTTGCGCCTCTAAGCGAAGAGTTTAGGAGATCAAAAAAACTAAACAATGCGGATTGGGATTCGGGCCGCCCAACCCACATGATACATATTTTTCAATGGTCCAAAAACAAAGAACCCAATATATCAATTCCTGTTGGTCCAAAAAAACTTAGTCTAGAATTTTTGATTGATACTGGAGCACAGATTAGTGTTCTGAACAAGTTGCAAGCAGAATCATTAGGAATTAAACCTTCTCAAAAATTTATTGTGATTAGTGGAGTTACAGGTGCTAAAGAAAAATGCCCACTTGCTAGGACACAATTATGGTTGCCTGGGGAAAAGAGGATGACAGCTGTGGATGTGGTACTAAGTTCACACCCAGGGAACATTCTGCACATATGATGTGCTTAGAGGAAAGCGATGGTATCTGCCTAATGGTAGTGTTTGGAATTTTGGAGGAAAGGAGCAGGAAAGCATAACGGTAGGAGTGCTGGAAGTAACCCATGCCCTGCCCCCATCTCATGTGACCAATGTTCCCCAGTACCCTTTGCTTTGGACTCCGACCCATGCAGAAGCCATTAGAACCCTAAAGGATGCATTAGTTATCAATCAGAGGCTAGGCCCCCTAAATCCAGTGGACCCTTTTTGGGCTAAATGGGGTTTCTCTGAACATGCCTCCTATTGTGGCATCTTTCAAAAAGGAGCTTCAGGTCCTTCACAACCCCTGCTTTCCTCGTCTACCTCCTTTAAAGAGACAGAGCAGTGTTATTCTGAGTGGGAAAAGGGACTCCTCTCCTTAGTTTGTGCAGTGAAAGAGGCAGAAAAACTACAAACCTCACAGGATATCATTGTTCAGGGGCCTTTTCCATTGTTAAGCTCTATCCTTAAAGGCACCCCCCCTCCTGAGGGTGTCGCACAGAAGGGAATGATCCGCAAATGATATGCTTATCTAGAAGGAATGAGCCACTTGTTAGCACTAAAAGAAGGACCAACCAAGACCTCCAAATTACAACAGCCAGTAAGCTCAGACATTACAAAGTTATGTCTTCCTTATAAGCCTTCACCTATTAAGGTAGCTCCAGAATTCACTATATCCTCTAAAAAGGATGGAGTATGGTTTACTGATGCATCTGCCCGAAGAACAAGCACAGGGTGGAATTATAAGGCAGCAGCCCTGGAAATAAGCTCAGGACGGTCAGTAACTGAGAAAGGTGATGGTAGCACCCAGGTCGGGGAACTCCGAGCCCTGCTGTTAGCTGTGGAAAACGGAGCTGAGGTAGTTTATACTGATTCCTATGCCACATTTAAGGGAGCAACAGAAGGGATATGTCAATGGGAGGCAAATAATTGGGAGGTAAATCGTGTACCAGTGTGGAGGGCAAGTGACTGGCAGAGACTTTTGGAAGTAAGCAGACACCGACCTTTAGAGATAGGATGGGTAAAGGCACATGCAAAAACTAGTGCACCAGCGACAAAGTGGAATGAGGAAGTCGATCAGTTAGCACAAGTGCAAACAGTAGCTGCTGAAGGAGATGAGTGGTAAAGGCTAATCGAATGGTTGCATGTAAAAAGGGGACATTCGGGGAAAAATGACCTATATCACGAGTGTGTGGCACGGGGATCGCCTGTGTCAATAGCATTAGTTAGTGAAATCATATCAGCTTGCCCTCAATGCCAACTCTGACTGAAAATGAATCATCCTAATCAAGCTCCCCCTCAGCACATTCAAAGAAACAAAGTCTTATGGAGCACCTGGCAAATCGATTATGTAGGACCATTAAGACCTGCTCGTGGTCGAAAATACATCCTGGTAGGCTGGACAATTGTACCTGGAGCCAAGGACTCTCCTATACTGATCTTGAGTATCCATCGGGGTTGTTAGTTTCCTGCATAGTGTTGTTTTGATATTTGTAAATCAGATGTTTGTAATAGGGTTATAGAGCTGTAGTTAGGATTAGCAAATATGATATTTACAACTTGCATTGGGAAGATATGCTTTGGCTTGATATGTTTAGTGCACTGGAATCAAGGAGATAGATACTCAAAGTGACAACGCACAAACCTTATCCGTCCCTGACTCTGCCACACATGGTTTGAGGGATAACTTAGCCCTAACTTTAATAAAGGGGTTTGCAACGGCTCTCAATGAATCTAGTATTACCGCTTGCTTGCCTCTACCTAAATCTGTAGAAGACCCCCTTCCTATGGGTATCCTTCCCGCTGACATAGCAGGGAGCTTGCTGAGGTTGTGGAGTACACCGGGTACTCTCCATATAGTGAATCCTTATTCTTCAAAGAGAGAGTGACTTGCGGTGCAGTTTAGTCGGCCATTTAATATTTCTACTATTGATAAGACAATTTGCACTTATTATGAAAACAATAGTACTGCAACTCTTCCCTGTGACTGGGTTTTATGGGGAGCAACAGATTTGCAACCTTGGGGACGAGCAACGGCCACTCTGCAATATAGTCAACCTATAAATGCATCCTGGTGTATACAGTGGAAGAGAGGGCAAGATTGTCCCCCCCAACATAAACATAATTTAAATTGCTCTTTGTCGACGCGGGGGTCTCGGACACCACAGACACGATCAATGTGATCAAGCAGTGCCAGTTTATTCAGGGTTCCAATCGCACTTATATGCAAGGCTTCCCGGAACACGCGAGCACTTCTTTACAATGATTGGTTAAGACCCCGCGTCTACGCATCTAACTATACAGTGTGATAGGCTAACTAGCAGTGTCCACGTGTCCTTACATTTAATGACCGTCCCCCTCTTCCTGTTTGTCTCAACTCTTTGACTCCTTATCTGATTCTCGGCCGAATTCCTTATCTTTTAGTCAACAGTCTTTTCATCCTTTTCAGCTAGGTCTGGCGCCCTGGCGCCCGTCTGGCGCCCATCTGCCCTTTCAGCTAGGTCTGGTGCCTATCTGCCCTTTTATCTAGGTCTGGCGCCTGTCTGGCTTGCTCACAGCATGACCACTGGCCTTCAGAAATCCCACAATTCCCCCTTCTTGTTTTTGAGCGAGCCAGGATTCTTGATGGTTCACCCAAAATATGTCTTTGATCGCCTTGTCCACCGTCTGTCTCAGACACTTAATCAGGCAGGGAACGACAACCAAAATGCACAAGAAGATTAGTAGAATCATCAAAGCCGTTTTGATCAGTGATTGTAGCCAACCTGCAATGCCCCAACCTTTGAACCAGTTGTCCAGCCATGACAGCCCTTCATCCTCTGTAACTTTATGCAAAATCCTTGCGTGATCCCAAATGTCTTGGACATCCGTAAGTATTTTGCCGGACTGATCAATATAGCTGCAACATGTTTCATTTATCAGGGTACATACTCCTCCAGCCTGTGCGGTTAGGATATCAAGGGCCCTTCGGTTTTGTAAGACTATTTTTCTCAGGGAATCCACCTCTGTTTGCAATCCAAGAATTGCTTCTGCTGTTCTGTTAGCGATGATTTCCATTTCACCTGAAATATTTAGAATCGCCCTCTCTAATTGAACAATACCAAGGGTTGGCAAAAGTGCCCTAACAAAATCCGGTATTGTATCTTATTAGAGGATTATTAATCTCTCGTTTGGTTCTAGACTTTCCCCAAAGGCCCCGTCCATTTTCCCGTGTTCCAGTCTCTCAACATCACCTTACACGGACCCGACTTTATTTCTGTCAGGGCTCCCTTTAGCCCAGCCCCGTGTTTGACCATCGGAGGGACTAGGCTGTCCTGGGGTAATCTCAAAAAATTTAAAACATATACTGCTTTTGCCAATCTCTCTGCAGGCATAATTCCCAATTCTCCCCCTTTTTGTTTTTTGTAGCTGGCATTTCAGCGTTTGGTTCATACGTTCCACTATGTCATGGTCCTCAGGATGCAATGGTATGGTGAAAAAACAATCTTTTAAATCGATTATTAAGATGTCCCAATCATTTTGGAAGGTTCTCTATTTCCATTTCTATTTATGTTTGCACAGCTTCAATTTGGTTTCCTCCCCAGAAATTGCTTGGGATTTCCATATATTAAGGAGGCCTCCGCTCCAGTAGCAATTGAGGCTTTTACAATTTGTAAGGACTGTTGCAGGTCCTTCCGTGCCAGTCGCGCTGGAGCTTGGCCGTCACATTCTTGTTTCCCATGCTGAAGTATTTCCCTAGTCTCTTTCCAAGGATACAAGTCAGAGTACGGCTCCCAGTCCTCCGCTGGTGGGGGGCACGCCATAGTCTGAGTTATTCCTGGCTTTCCCGCTTTCAAATTCTGCACTTACTTGTTGTGCTTCTTCAGCCCTCTCCGCTGATATATATTACACAATAAAGATCTAAAGACCACACACACAAACAGCACAAACACAGTTTCTATCCAGTGGCACGACCTCACGTAGCTGTGCACTCCACTAGTGAGTTCCACTGTTTCAATTGCCGAATCCCATCCTCGTCACCAATTAGATTACGAATGGGCTTGGGATTTGGCAATAATCACAAAAAACAAGGTGGCTACGGCGAGCCTCTATTCAGGTGAAAGCACATTAAAGAAGCAAAGTATGAGTATGCCTAATTACTCTTGAGGTAATACTTTTCGGCAGAATACTGAGACTGAACATTCTCTCGAGTTGGCGCATTAGAGGGTTGCTGACAGGCTCCTAACTCGGCAGGCGTCCCCGCGGAGACAACGTAGGCCTCCGTGTTAGGAGTCTCGCCCCCTCCTCTCTCCGCACTGTCTGTTTATGCCTGGTGCATCCTGCCACGTAGGGCCAGTACGTGCCAGCAGGCAGACCGGGGGGCGGACAAACTCCACCTTCAGTCACATAACCTTCCCTCCTGGCTGCGCAGGTGCGCATACCAGTAAGTGGTCCCAGCCGTCAGTCTGAGGGTCCTGCCTTTCTTATCTTCCTCCCTCTCGGGTGTTTGACCTTCAAACTAGTTCAGAGGATGTTTGCAGTTAAGTTGGCTACAAGCCCGGTCGAGCGTCAACCTTCAACTGCTTTTGGAGGAGGTCGGCTGTGAGCCTGGCTGAGCAGCCGCCTCCATGCTCCTTATCGCTCAGCCCAGGCGGGCAAACATCTTCTTTCTCAAGATCTTGGATTCTATTTTGCACAATAGTTTTATGACTCTACAGATCATACAAATTTCCAGCTTTCAGCCATACCTCCTGTCAGCATCAATATACAAAGGATACAACACATAATAGAGATGAACATAGCAAATAGAAATAATAGCCCTAATAACGGTTTCTGTCCTCACTTAAAGCATTACAATTCTTCAACCCCCACTTTAAAAGACAGATCAAATTCCCCTGCACCTCCCCCCTGGCTGTTGTCAAGCCCTCAGCAAGGTAAGTCTCCTTGATCTCATTCACCTTCTCTTCCCCGGCCCCCCCTTCTCCTTTTTTTCAAGGCGATCTAACAAGTCCTGGACACAGCCGGGCCGTTCTTCAGGCGCGACGGGGCGGGGGTCCGGGAGCGGGGGCACAGACGGTGCAGGCGCCGCAGGCACAGGCGAGGACGCGGGCAGGGGGGTTGGCGATGGATCTTCCGCACACCAGCGGTTTTCGGTGGCGTGGTGGTCCCGATCCTGAAGTGCTCGCAAAGGCGGACGTGGCTCCGACGGCCACTTTCCTTTTGGCTTTCACATCGGATAAGGTAGATAGGACCAGCTGCCATGTAGTAGCAAGGTCCCTGGCCTGCTTATCCCCATCAGCGATATGATTCCAGAGCTGCCGCCCTACGTTCTCCCACGTCTCCACATGGAATACTAGGTGGGGCTCGGCTTTGAACCCATTCTCTCGGCACCAGATCGAAAGCTTGCAGAGGGTCTGTTCATCATGCTTAATTCCTCTCTTAGAGAGAATATGTTGGAGGAGCTTAACCACTGCTTCTTCCTCCACCCCTATTCTGTCCCAGGTAGACAGCTTGAAAGCAGCATTCACCATGGGAATCAGTTGCCTTTCCCGGGCCCATATCAGCAGCTTTTCTATGGTGCCCTTATCATATTTAAGTCCTCTTGTAGAAAGGATATGTTGGAGGAGTTTCACCGCTGCAGCCTCGGCCGCCGACAGCCACTCCGTGACACTAAACATCAGCTCGGGGCTTTGCAAGTGTCCCTTGTCTCATGCCCATTTGCACAGCTCATAGACCTTCGTACTCACGCTGGCCTCTCGCTTAGCGAGAATTTGTCCCAGCAAAGTGAGTGCCGCTTCCCTATCCATTCTCGAGAGCGGTCTTACCGGTGCAGGTCCGTGCCTTTTTTTTTTTTTTCTTTGGGTCGAGTCCAGCTTATTTGCTACCGCAGACGTCTGCCTGCTTCTGACTTCCACCCCTCCGTCTGCCTCCTTAACCAGCATCTTCGGGATGCAGATTCGAGGGGATTTTCCGCATTTAGGCCATCCACATTTAAGCGCAGTTCCGCATTTAAGCGATCCGCATTTAAGCGAGTTCCAGCTTACCCAACAGAGTTCCCCGTCCGCATTTAAGCGATAGTCCCAAGGTCCTGTTCGGGCGCCAAATGTAGGAAGTCAGCCAGAGTCAAGACATACACTCAATATGAGTTAATAATCTTGCTCGTTTATTAGCCGAAGTGCGCGTATATTTATACTACAAGCATCTGAGGGATTTCCAGGCTCATTATGATTGGTTGCTAGGAGGGTTGCTAGGTCCCGACCACATAGGCTCTTCTCAGTTCTGCAAAGTTGTTTACCCGAAGCGGCTAGCTTCTCATTCCCCGCCGGCCAAGGACAATTCGCTAACTTTTGGCCCCTGTACATTATCAGCAAGGCGCAGGTGGTGCAGATCCACAGCACAGCATTTCTCTACAGTAGGTGAAGACTTTGCGCCTCGTAATGATTGCCGTATAGCTTCTGGTGACGCTCTGGCTGGTTTGATCTGGGCCTGCAGTGATGGCAATATGTATACCTCCTCATGGGCTGGATTACCTGAACTCCAGTGTACCTTGGGCCTTCCAACATTGTGCCCCATGTGGAGGAGGACTCCTCTCTGACCCCACTGGATGGCTTGAGCAAAACGGACAAAAATAGAACTGTCAGGACATGTAGAGGGATGGCAGGACTGAGAAGAAGCCAGAGTCTTCCCATCGTGACTGGGGTCCTGGGAGCTCCAGTTTGCACACAGTAAATAATAAATGAGGGCTAAATGTTTAGCACAGGTATGGTTAGATGTGTTACAGAATGTTGGAGAAGATATGTGCATGTTAAAAGATGTGGGGAGAGACGTGTTGGGATCAAAGAGAAAAGAACAAGGTTTGAGTTTGAGGAAAAAAGGAACATAAGAAAGAAGAAACCACAGTTTAGTTTTGAGGCTCTTTCCAGGGTCTGTCTTAGATGGAAGGACTTTTTTTTTTTTTGGATTTGGTCTTGCTACCGTGCAAATGCGATTATGGTTAACTAAGCTAGCCTATCAAGTAGAAAAATTAGCTAATGCCACTGATGCTAGTATACAGTTGCTCAATCGTCAATTACAAGCCACATCAAAAATGACTCTTCAGAACGGGATGGCACTGGACTTGATGCTGTTACACCAAAATGGACTTTGTGGCTACCTAAACCTCTCCAGTACTGACTGCTGCATTTATATCCCTAATGTTACACAGGACCTCGATATCCAATTAGAGAAGATAGGACAGGTGGCGAAAGACACCCATGAACTCTGGGAATCAAGGAACACTAGTTGGCTGGCGAAGGTGTTTAGTTGGTTTGGATTTGGTGTCACTGATTGGATCCAAAGTTTAATAGAATATGTGGTGATGTTCATTGTGATGATGATTACCCTAAGCATAGCAATATCCTGTGTAAAACCTACTATAATGAATGCTATTAACATAAAGATGATTCAGTTTACCGCTTATACCCCTTTGCAGGCAGATGACCCAATTGATGTCCCGAATACTAAGACTCTAATTTGAGACTAAATTTCAATATACAATGGTAACTGGAGTCACGGGGTGGATACAAAGTTTGTTATAATCATTACTTACTATTGTAACTGCAATAATTTCTGTATATATTCTTGTAGAACTAGACTCCCTGCCTTTTCTATAACTCCCCCCCATCTAATGTACCAATGTGCAATGACTCGCTTAACTGCATCATGTTTAGGCCATGTAATATTAACACCTAAACGACTTCATGTGAAGCTTGAGTGACTATAGTCACGGGGTGGATAATGTGGAAGAATTGTTTGAAAGCGGGAACTGAGAGGAAAACTAGGGCCTAACAGAAGTTTTGGCATTACAAAAGCTTGCTTGGGGTGATACACAGTTGCCACTTCCAGGATGGTTGGTACGCACGGACTCTGTTCCTCCACAGTTCCCTAGGCAACACAATCTGCCCTCCTCGCAGCTGCAAAGGGGAGTAATGGAGGATGGAGCAGAGTGAAGACACCGCGGCCAAACTCTGATGCACTCCCTGTGCTGGGCTGCTGATAAGCCGCGCAGTGGCTGTCTAATGGGAGATATACGAGAACATGTCCGGTGCTGAGCCTGCAAAGGTGGCAAATCACTCCTTTCGGATGAACTTTGCTTGAACTTTGCTCATTATAATGTCAAAACCACACCTCCATCCCAAAAGTTACCCGCCTTCGAGGTACGACCACTCCTCACTGGGCATGCGCTCTAGATTTTCGATTGACTGTACCTTTAAATGAAAGCGAGAAACTTTTTTACCAATCAATAACAATATTAAGTATGACTCTAGTCACTCAAGCTCCACCTGAATGTAAAGAAAAGTATAAAAGGTGAACTAAGGATGAAAAGGAGGAGGGAAGAAACCATCGTAACTCCTGGGTCAGTCGACGGACTGAGCCCCCTTTCCTCCCCTCGGGCTGGAACGCCGCCTGAACACTCTCTTCTAGTGAACACTCTCTTCTAGTGACTTGTATAATTGGAAAAGTCAAAACCCCTCTTTTTCCAAGAAGCTGGGAGCGTTGATTGATTTATTAGAATCCATCTTGTTTACACATAACCCTACCTGGGATGACTGTCAGCAGCTTTTAAAAGTGTTGTTTACGACCGAAGAGCGTGAGAGGATCCTGATCGAGGCACGAAAGTTGGTGCCGGGAGAGGACGGGAGACCCACCGTGCAGCAGAACCTTATCGATGAAGGATTCCCATTGGTAAGACCACCGTGGGATTTTGAACAACCTGAAGGTAGGGAACGTCTCCGAACATACCGGCAAACGTTGATGGCAGGGTTGCGGGCGGCGGCGCGTAAACCCACTAACTTAGCTAAAGTAAATGCTGTCAGGCAGGAAGCCGAGGAAAACCCTGCCGCTTTCTTAGAAAGAATATTAGAGGCGTTCAGACAATTCACTCCTTTAGATCCTATGAAGGAAGAGAATCGGGCAGCTGTCATCTTGGCATTTGTAAATCAAGCTGCCCCGGATATAAGAAAGAAATTGCAAAAGATTGATAGGTTGGGGGAGCAAACTTTACAGGATCTTTTAAAAGTAGCAGAAAAGGTGTATAACAACAGGGAGACTCCAGAAGAAAAACAGGAAAAGAATGAGAAGGGAAGATCGGGAATACCAGGCAAAAGAAAGTTGGAGAAATCAAAGGGAAATGGCTAGGAGATTTTTTGAAGCAGGAGAAAAGTCAGGGAGGCAAAGAAGGGGACCGTCACCCCCCAGAGGAGTTGAGGTACGGTTAGGAATGGATCAATGTGCAATTTGCAAAAAGAAAGGACATTGGAAAAATGAGTGTCCGGAAAAAGGAGAAAGGGGGCCACCTAGAGTACTGGTGGCAAATGAAGATAGCGACTGAAGGGGCCGGGACTCGGAACCCTTCCCCGAGTCTTAGATAGAATTAGAAATGGAAGGGAAACGTGTAAAATTCCTGGTAGATACAGGGGCTGAATATTCGGTGGTAAATGAAGCAGCAGGGAAGCTATCGACAAAGAAAACTCGAGTACAAGGGGTAAATGGGAGTAAGGTGTATCGGTGGACATCAGAAAGGAAAGTAGATGTAGCTAATAGACAGATCACGCACTCTTTCTTGTATATACCGGAGAGTCCGGTACCATTAATGGGCCGGGATCTCTTAACTAAATT
This sequence comes from Tinamus guttatus, assembly GCF_059628265.1. Taxonomy (NCBI): domain Eukaryota; kingdom Metazoa; phylum Chordata; class Aves; order Tinamiformes; family Tinamidae; genus Tinamus; species Tinamus guttatus. The sequence continues at coordinate 379,223 of NW_028288605.1, forward strand.
AGGGGTAAGGATATATTTTGAGGATGATGGAATAAAAATCAATGACCGAGAAGGACGACCGATACAGGTCCTGACCGTTAGATTAGAGGACGAATATAGACTGTATAAAGAGAGGAAGGAAGAAATTGGACCAGAAACTCAAAAATGGATGAGGGAAATCCCAGAAGTATGGGCAGAGAATTCGGGAGTAGGAAGAGTTAAAAGGAAAATTCCTCTGGTCGTGGAATTGAAACCAGGAGCTCACTCGATTAGGGCTAGACAGTACCCAATGACCCCTGAAGCTCGACAAGGAATAGCAAAGCATATTAAAAGGTTACTGGAAGCTGGCATTCTGCGTAAATGCAAATCTCCGTGGAATACTCCTCTGCTGCCAGTAAAGAAGCCCGGAGGAGATTTCAGGCCAGTTCAAGATTTGAGAGAAGTTAACAAAAGAGTGGAGGATGTGCATCCTACGGTCCCAAATCCATATACTCTGTTAAGTACAATGGCACCAGATATGGGATAGTATACGGTTTTAGACTTAAAGGATGCATTTTTTTTACCATCCCTCTGACGGAACAGAGCCAGGAAATGTTTGCTTTTGAATGGGAAGATCCCGAGAGCGGATACAAGGGTCAGTTAACTTGGACCCGATTACCACAAGGGTTCAAAAATTCACCGACTTTATTTAATGAAATACTGCAGGAAGATCTGAGTGAATTCAGGAGACAGAATCCTAGTGTGAAATTGCTTCAGTATGTGGATGATCTGCTGCTAGCGGCAAGAACGAAAGAGGAGTGCGAGGAAGGTACGAGGAAGTTGTTGCAAGAATTAAATAAACTAGGATACCGAGTAAGTGCTAAGAAAGCTCAGCTATGTAATCCGGAAGTAACATATCTGGGATATAAGATACGAGATGGTAGGAGATGGCTAACCGATGCCATGAAAGAGACTGTTCTTCGGATTCAGGAACCCAAATCTCCAAGAGAGGTTTGAGGATTTTTGGGGACGGTGGGATACTGCCGTTTGTGGATACCTGGGTTCGCAGAAAAAGCGAAACCTCTGTATGAGGCGAGTCGAGAGAAGCCGGACTGGCAGTGGACAGAAGCTATGAGAAAATCTTTTGAGGAACTGAGATTAACCCTGCTAGAGGCCCCTGCACTTGCACTCCCGGACCCAGATATGTGAGCGAAAATGCAGGAGTTGCCAAGGGAGTGTTAACGCAGAATCAAGGCCCTTGGAAAAGGATAGTGGCGTACTTATCAAAAAAATTAGATCCAGTTGCCGCAGGGTGGCCCTCGTGTCTTAGAATTATTGCAGCCGTGGCGTTAATGGTTAAGGACGCAGACAAACTCACGTTTGGGCAAAAGCTGTATGTAACGGCTCCTCATTACGTAGAGGCATTACTCAAACAGCCGCCTGAAAGATGGATAACAAATGCTAGGCTGACTCATTATCAAGCCTTGCTTTTAAACCCAGGAAGAATTATGTATACGTCCCCAATGACTTTGAATCCAGCCACTCTCCTACCTAACCCAGAGTATGAAACACCTATGCATAATTGTCAGGAGGTGTTAGCTGAAACTACAACAGTGTGGGAAGATTTGAAGGATGAGCCGATGCAAGGAGGAAAAGTGTGGTTTACAGATGGAAGTAGCTTGGTCGAGCAAGGAAAAAGAAGGGCGGGAGCTGCAGTGGTAAATCAGAACGGAGAAATAGTTTGGAGCCAGCGTTTACCAGACGGCACTTCGGCTCAAAGAGCAGAACTGAAGAACAAAGTGCTGGAGAAGGATATTACGATACAGGAGGAAGAATGTTAATTCCCAAGCGGATGGGACAGAGGATGGCGCAGCAGTTACATAGTACCACACACTTGGGGGAAAGAAAAATGGGACTGTTAATAGAAAAGTTCGGGTTGAGATTCCAAGATCAGAAGAAAATATTAAGAGAGATAATAGAAGGGTGTCAAGCGTGTCAGGAAATGAAGCCATCAAGGGTCAGAAAGGTACATGAAGGTATAAGGGAAAGGGGTGGTGAACCTGGAAGGCATTGGGAAGTAGATTTTACGGAAATAAAACCAGGTAAATATGGGTATAGATATTTATTGGTATTAGTAGACACATTCTCGGGGTGGGTGGAGGCCTTCCCCACTAAGCGAAAAACAGCCCAGGTGGTAGCGGTCCCATATATGCAAACGGGACATTCTGTGGGACAAATGGGACAGTCGACGGGTTACAACAACGATTCCCTGCGTGCGGGATTACCCTTAGGAGCAGGTGGGGGGGATCCATCAGGACAGGTACATAACAGTACAGATTTACTATGGAATAATGATACAGCTAAGGCCTTGCCAGATGGAGTGTTTTTAATTTGTGGGGATAGAGCGTGGCAGGGAATACCTAAGAATGCCTATGGGGGACCGTGTTATTTAGGACAACTGGCAATGATAGCCCCGTTGTTAACTATGAAGCAGGAACAAAGAAGGCAAAAGCGTTCCCTTGGTTTAACACCGGAATGTAATGATAATGTACAATTAATATCTGTAACTGCGCGGGTCGCCTTAGCTATCTTTGTACCAGGAGCTGCAGCAGGAAATGCATTAAGGGAACTTTCGAAGTTAGCCTGTTGGAGTGAGAAGCAAGCAAATGTGACAACCGAGGTATTGGAACAACTCCTGCTTGATCAGAACAGCCTGCGACATGCACTACTACAGGATAGGGCGGCTATAGACTTCTTGCTCCTCGCGCATGGGCAAGGATGTGAAGAGTTTGAAGGACTTACTTTGTTGTTTTAACCTGTCTTATCATAACCAATCGATTCACCAACAATTGCGCTGGCTCAAGGAACATACTCAGAAGATAACACGGGAAGAAGGACTGATGGACGGATGGCTAGAGTCATTGTTTGGAGGGTTACCTGGGTGGATATCAGGACTGATAAAAGAAGGATTGCGCATATTTGTAATTCTGTTATTGCTGTTACTAAGTATCTGTATAATATGGAAATGTGTAATGGGGGTTATGGAAAAAGCTACAAATCGAGGTAATTCTATGCATATAATGCTTATGCGACAAACTCAGAAGAATCGAGAAAGGATTCTCTGATATGAACAAAAGAAAGAGGGGGGAATGTAGGGATGAAATAGTTAATGTAGAGTGTACTAATAAGCTAGTCAATACTTAGTCTCGAGGTGCAAGGACTCTTGATAATTGGCAAGACAGGTGGCTATGCATGGAGGGGTTACCTATCTGCAAGGACTCCTGATATATGGCAGGTCAGGACGTTCTGCATGAAGGGGTTGCCTATCTACAAGGACTCCTGATATATGGCAAGTCAGGATGATCTCCATGGAGGGGTTGCTTATCCAGAGGTCCCAGTCAGCAATAAAATATAGATAACATTGACATGAAAGCAGAACAGGAAAATGGGAGGGGGGACATTTTTGGGGTAAGAACGGTATAAAAGAGGGATGACCGAAGCGGTCGGGGTCCGTGGTGTGACCCCTGCGTGGGAAAGCCCGGACCCCAGCTAGCTGGTAATACTTATTATCTTTCTCCTATTATTAAAAAGCACAATATATCGATGGTGTTTGCCTCTTTCTCCGTCGATTCGAAAACCGGACCTAACAAGTCGACGGACTGAGCCCCCTTTCCTCCCCTCGGGTTGGAACGCCGCCTGAGGAGACTCGAGACTGAGAGCCCTCTTCCATCTTCTGGGGTGAGTGATGATTGCACATCTGTACATCAGAGCTAGCTAAAAACCCCACGCTCTAGTAGAGAATTTCCTGTACTGACATCCGAAACCTGCTTTGTAAATGTTACATTTGAATAAATCATACTGTTTGTGGACTCGACTACTTGTTTGGGGGGAGGCTATCGGGCCTACAGTTGACAGACTGTTCGTGAATCCGATACTGCCAGAGTCGAGCTTATAGGTGATCACACTATTTGGGAACTCGATTCGCTCCTAGGAAGGCGATCGGACCTACGGTCCACAGACTGTTTGTGAATCCGATACTGATTTGATATCTCCTCCCCCCCACCACCACCACTACCACTATGGCTTTCAAACTGCAACATTTCACACCTTCCTGTAACCCTATACTGTATTTTAAATTTCCATTTGACACTTGACTGGAAGCATAATTCATATCTACAAAAACTTAAAGATCTTCGCTCTATATAAAGTAAGAATAGAGAAGGATTTTAAAAGAACTTTTATAAAGCCTTTGATTAAAGGGAAGGAAATTCCTTCATTCCATGGGCTGAAAGTCCCAAATGTAATACTTCTCAAATTCTTGTGAGTTTATTTTTTCCCTTCTTCCCTCTCTCTGTCCTCTTCCAAAACGGTTATTTTAGTGTTTATTATTTATTTCCATCTTGAGTTATATGTTCTCATAAAATCACTTCGCTATCTCTTCTTTAGCTTATATTATCAACAATGTAGTGCCTATATCAATTTAAAAGATATCGAGCGTGAGATGACAGGAGATAAATATATTTTAAATTCCAAAAAGATGAGCAATTTTAGAGATAACTTGGCATGATGCCCAATTTATTGGATAGCTCTTTTTGAATATCACATTTGAAGACTGGGATGCTCTGTCTCATCCGATGGAAAGCTCTCCTCGGGGACCTTTTTCCTTAGCCTGTATAACACTATATGCATTGTGTGCAAAGGCTTCATGCAGAATGTCAGGCTTCTGAAAAACTTAGTGAGAAGGGGGGAAAAATGGCTTTAAAATCAGTGGCTACAGGCAAAAAAGGGCTGTATAATTATTACTCTAATGTAGATATATTTAGTGTTTAGCTATATCTAGCTTGTTCTTAAAGATTAACCTGAGCCTGTTGACTTAATGCTCATTTATTTATACAGTAGGCAAAAACATCTCATGAAGAAGATACTAGTTAAGAAGTCTGCTTTCGAGATGATCAAATGTTATGTTACAGACCCTCTGAAAGATGGCTTGTTTACGTGTGACCTGATGTGGTGGGGAGAGGCATTTTCAAACTTCAAACTGTCAGCAGCATCTTGTTAGTGCTTTGGCTTACTGTATAAATTAAAGGGAGCAAAAGATATAAAACCAAATCAAGGGAATCGTAAACTTTGTACTCTGCTTTTTTTAAAGGGCAGAGGGGAGATTAGAACCCAATATATATGAAGCAGAGAGAATGTATTTCCACATGCTTACAAACGCAGGTATTTGTTGCATATAGTTCATAGAATCATAGAACCGTTAAGGTTGGAAGGGACCTCTAGAGGTCATCTAGTCCAACCCCCTCTGCACACGCAGGGTCACCTAGAGCACGTGGCACAGGATGGCATCCAGGCGGGTTCTGAAGATCTCTAGAGAGGGAGATTCCACAACCTCTCTGGGCAGCCTGTTCCAGGGCTCCGTCACCCTCACTGTTAAGAAATTTTTCCTTAAGTTCCTGTGGAACTTTTGATGCTTCAGTTTGTGGCCATTACCTCTAGTTCTGTCGGTGGCCACCACTGAAAAGAGGCCAGCACCATCCTCCTCACTGCCTCCCTTGAGGTACTTATAGACACTGATCAGGTCCCCTCTCAGCCTTCTCTTCTCCAGGCTGAACAGGCCCAGCTCCCTCAGCCTCTCCTCATAGGGCAGATGTTCCAGGCCCCTGATCATCCTTGTGGCCCTGCGCTGGACTCTCTCCAGCAGCTCCACATCCCTCTTGTTCTGTGGAGCCCAGAACTGGACACAATACTCCAGATGCGGCCTCACCAGGGCTGAGTAGAGGGGCAGGATCCCCTCCCTCGACCTGCTGGAGATGCTCTTCTTAATGCAGCCCAGGATCCCATTGGCCTTCTTGGCCACGAGGGCACACTGCTGCCTCATGGTCACCTTGTCGTCCGCCATGACACCCAGGTCTTTCTCTGCAGAGCTGCTCCCCAGAAGGTCGGTCCCCAGCCTGTACTGGTGTCTGGGGTTATTCCTCCCCAGGTGCAGGACCTTGCACTTGGCCTTGTTGAATTGCATGAGGTTTTTCACCGCCCAGTTGTCCAGTCTGTCCAGGTCCCTCTGGATGGCAGCGCAGCCCTCTGGGGTATCAGCTACTCCTCCCAGTTTCATATCATCAGCAAACCTGCTGAGGGAGCACTCTGTGCCTTCCTCCAGGTCATTGATGAATAAATTGAACAGGACTGGACCAGGGACTGACCCCTGGGGGACACCGCTAGCTACAGGCCTCCAACTGGACTCTGCACCGCTGATCACCACCCTCTGGGCCCTGCCATCCAACCAGTTGGTAATCCACCTCAGCGTCCACTTATCTATCCCATACTTCCGGAGCTTGCCCAGGAGGACGCTGTGAGGGACTGTGTCAAAAGTCTTGCTGAAGTCCAGGTAGATGACATCCACCGCCCTCCCCTCATCTACCCAGCTGTTCATTCCTTCAGAGAAGGCTATCAGGTTAGTCGAGCATGATTTCCCCTTGGTGAGCCCATGCTGACTACTCCTGAGCACCTTCTTATCCTCCACATGTTTGGAGACAACAGCCAGGATGAGCTGCTCCCTGAATTTTCCAGGGACGGAGGTGAGGCTGGCTGGCCTGTAGTTGCCCGGGTCCTCCTTCTTGCCTTTTTTGAAGACTGGCGTGACATTGGCTTTCTTCTAGTCTTCTGGCACCTCCCCCCTTCTCCAGGACCTTTCAAAGATGATGGAGAGCGGCTTAGCAGTAACATCCGCCAGCTCCCGCAGCATTCTTGGGTGCATCCCATCAGGGCCCATGGATTTGTGGATGTCAAGTTTCCCTAGGTGCTCTCTGACCCAATCTTCCTCTATCCAGGGCAAGTCTTCCTCTCTCCAGGCACCTTCTCTGGTTTCTAGGGTCTGAGATTCCAGAGGGCTGCCCTTGGAAAACACTGAAGTGAAGAAGGCATTCAGTAGCTCTGCTTTTTCCGTGTTTTTCATAACCAGGGCACCCATGCTGTTCACTAGCGGACCCACGTTTTGCCTAATCTTCCTTTTACCATTGATATATTTGAAAAAGCTCTTTATTGTTATTTTTAACATCTCTTGCCTGTTTTAATTCCAATTGTGCCTTGGCTTTCCTCGTCACATCCCTGCCTTCCCTGACGACATTCCTATATTCCTCCCAAGGAGCCTGTCCTTTTTTCCACTTTCTGTATAGTGCCTTTTCCTGTTTGAGTTTTGCCAGCAGCTCCTTGCTCATCCACGCAGGCCTCCTGCCCCCCCTGCCTGATTTCTTACTCAAAGGGATAATAGTTGCTTTTATGTCCATTTTATTTCATTCTGATATGGCACATTTGTGACAGCTCCCAACCCTCTTGTTGCCTGACATTGGCAATCGACTCCGTCCGCCGAGGCGGCCAGGCACGTCCAACCCGTGCCCGGGCCAGAGAGCACAGACACCAATATGAGGATGCTGCAAATGGCGTTTAATATACGCAGGCTGGATCTTATAAAGGTAGCAAAGGCGGAAGCATGCCTATATAGCCAATAAGCATTGCTCTTTACCTAATATGGCATATGCCTTAGTTCCCTATTCTTCCCGTACATCGCGAGATCTTCCGAGCGCCGTACCCTACACCCTCTATAACTAGCTAGCTGCTCTCCAGCAGCTCCACATCCCTCTTGTAACTGGGGTGTGGGGCACTGTAAAAGTAGGTAAAAGGTTGCTGGGTTACTTCCGGGCAAACTACTATTCTCTCCTGGTGGAGCAGCTGACTGTAGCACAGATGACACACAATATCCCTTTGCCACTTGTGATGCTTCCAAATACCTAGTTAGCATCTTGTCGAGAGTCTCAGATACCAGTTTAGATTCCTAGACACACTTTGCAACCCAGGGCACATAGGGCCCTCATTTACCCACCTGCAAAATCTGAATATGATTTTTTACTTCTCACAGATGTTTTTGAGGACTTCTAAATACATGTTGAACAGCTGGAACTCTCTGAAAAAGCAGTATTCATATGCAAAGAAAGAAAGATTTAAACCATTGATCCCCTCAAATTCAGTGGGATTATGGTTACATCAAAATATTTCAATAAAACTGAATATATCAATGTTAGGGGGAAACATCTCTTTCCTTCATTTATTGAAGGAAGGATCAGGCCGGCAGTAATCAGATTTCAATTGCAATGAAAAAAGAGGAAAATAAGACACTAAAATCTACATCCACTATAAATATGCAAAACAAGACATGCATACAAGAAAGTTCTGACATACAGAACACCTAAAAAGACAGTCACAATGTTTGGGATAAACACCTGGTTCTTCATGGAAAAGCCAAGCAAATAATATCTGCTAAATCCCAGTCAATTGAATAAAAGTATTTCTTAGCATTTGCTTCTCATAATCATGAAGCCTTTTCTCCGTAACAATATTTTTGGTCGCGTCTGCTCTTATCCCCTGGGGAAGCCAGCATACTTGCATCCCTAAGGTTTTTGCTATATTTAAGATGCTTTTTCCCAAACCCATGTACACCTGTGTTCTGTGACTGTACACACCTTAAATCATTTGATCAGATTATAGTACTGCTCTTTTTGCAACTCTTCAACAGAAAAAAAGAAAATTACAACCATTACATTGCAGATGGAGTGTATTACATTTTGAAACATACAGAATAACATTAAGAAATTTTGAGTCTTAACCAGTAAAGTCTTCCTCCTAGAATAAATATGTGAATGAGGCCCATACAATTATATTCTTTATTAGTAAGAAATAAAAGACAGACATAAAAAAAGGGTTTGTTTTCATCTCCAAATAAAACCAATTTTTATAGAAAAAAAAACACAGAAAAATAAGTTTAGGCTTGCAGGAATCAAATAATAGTTGTAAATACTAGAAATGGAAGCTTTTTCCAGACTTCCTTTTGTTCCAGTTACAGTGACTCCTCCATTGCTTGAGTCCCACTGTACTCTGTGACTATAGTTTACACTAACTACTTAAACAGTCTGTATTCTGTAAATATCTGTAAATACTATGCTTAATTTATAAAATCTTTTGCTTCTGTGTCTTCAGTATGTACTATCTGCTCTGAAATAAGTTCTAATAATTTGAATAATTATAGAAATAATTATTTATAAATTCAGGCTGACAGGCCTTACACTTAAGCCTCCCTATTGCATGCACATTCTACGTAGAGAGCAGTGTTATTCATATGTGGCTCCCTTGAAGATTTGAGCAATGCATTAATAAGCATCATTTCTAAATATGAATTGGAATTACTCTTATTTTTTTCCCCGGTATAAAGTACAAATTATGAAAAGTAGAATTTGCATCTTAACTTGCTCTTCATAGTCTTGGCTGACAAATTCTCTCTCATTTGTACCTTAGGAAACTGCCAGATATTACATTGCAGTTAAAGCTTCACAAATACCATCACGGTTACTGGATAATTTTATTTTACTTACTTTAAAGAATCTTAAAAACAAACCTTTGTAACATTTAAAAAAATGGGTCAACTATGAGCCACACTTGGCTGTTATCTTTAAGTAACATCAGCCTAAAGAAGCATTGGGCTTGTTTTTGTATGTCTCAGATTGGAAAATATCCTGCTATAGAGCCAGATAAACTTGAATTTGGGCTCTTCACTGACCAATTAATTAATTATGCTGAATTTTTCCTTTCTCCTAAAGAACATCATTTTCTCATCAAATGATTACACAGACTATTTAAAGAAATCTTGTTCCACACATCCTAGCTCAGTTTTTTACTGATCTCACATCTACACTACTTGTGCTTAGCTTAATATATCCAAGTCATATGTGTAAGTTTCCAAAAAAAAAAAAAGCCTTGAATAAATTCACAATGTTCTCTGTCTGTATAGATAAATGCAATTCAACGCCATCTCCTGTCCTCTCACCTACTCACAACGAATGAGAAAGACAGTACTCCTTTTGCTCTAATTTCTATGCTAAACATTTTTATTTGCATTCTTTGCAGTATTATTGCTCATATCTAAGAATATTTTCATTCCAAAGGGTTTGGGTATTGCTACATAACTAGTCTCATAAATCTTAAAGTCCATAAATCTAAACTATATGGAGCAACAGAATCCTTTCATTTTTATGGTTCTTTGTTTAATTAGGATGCTCTTAACTTTAAACATCAATGATACTGTCTTACCATATTTTAAAATCTTAGGAGACAAAGACAAAATGTTGAATAGACATGATTGCAGAGTAAGATTTACATTGAACGGTACCAGTTAAGATATAATTCCTACTATGCGAGAAAAATACTGCATTTTCAAGAAAAGCTGAAGCATGTTGCTAACCTTCAGTTCCTCATTTCTGCTTCAGAAAGCAAAAAAAAAGAAAGAAAAACTTGGATGAACCTAGCCAATAAAGAGGTATTAATTTTTCTTTTAATTTAGGGGTTTTTTTAATCAGTTTACCTAAGATGCAGCAATATAAAGACAACATTATGTGCTTGATGTGTGGTTTGTAACTGCTCTTTCATTGCCTGGCAAACACGAAGCAAGCACTGATGACATCTGCAAAACTTGAAAATGGAAAACACTGTTAAATACTCTTTAGTATGTTAAAGCAAGAACCATGGGATATGATTTTATGATATAGCACCTTAGAATACTTACACTAGTAGTAAAGAGTCAAATCTTCCTGCAGGTCAGCTGTGAAGTAAGGATTCAGTCATGCATTTGCAAAGGTGATCACAACCTGTCATTTGATCTTATTGCCAAATAGAAAAGCATAACATGCTCTCAAGGGCCATACATGCATATTTGTGATGTAGCATTTCCAACAAGTGAACGGATTTAGAGGTTAACTTTTTCTCCAATAGCAGGCTGGGGTGATTTGCTTGGATTCCTTTTGTTAAGCAGCACAATATGGGAAATTATATTGGGCAGGACACCCAATATACCATCTGCTAGAGATAAAGCCCTTTGCACTGTGTAGGATGTAGACTTCAGTCAGCATAAGTTACTGAAGAAGTTTTATAGACTTGTAATAATGATTTTATATTATCCTACCTACGACTGACAGACTGAAAAGGAATAAAAATCATTAGCCAAGAAAACTGCCTGAAAGCTTGATTAACAGCTGCTAAAAGTCTCCAGATAAAGTTCAAAAAAGGAAGAAGGGAGCAGCAACAATTTAGAAAAATCATCAGTGAAATGGAAATCATTTGTTTCGCTTTTGTAATTTTTCAGGTAACTGGGGAGATCTAACGCCTTCCTCTCAGATCAATCAATTAGCACCGCCACTGCATTTTTAATTAGATAAAGGACCCAAAAACATATTCCAACATCAAGGGACATAACTTTGATTTCTGAACTCATTTTGGGATCACAGAGAATCACATGCATCTTTCATCCTCAGATACACTATCACACTATTGAAGGCAGATGACATGTCAAACGCTGTGACCTGTACTGCAAAGCAGTTGTTTACAGTACAATTCACATATACTAGATGCAAGAAAAAAAAAATAGGGATAAAGACGGACAGAACCAAAGTTCGGCATGGTTGGTATTAGAACATTACTAATTATGATAAAGCCAAGAAAAGAATCAGTCCTCAGATTCAGGGATACTAGAGCTCTGACTCTAGCTATATTAGAAACATTTTGCATAGTACGAAAAATATCTAATGTTTATGTGTTTTCTTAGAATTTGCCTCATTCACAGGAATCAAAACAAAAACATAAAGATCATCCCAGGCCATGTCCTAAGCACTAGATTCGGAGGTTCGTACACTGAGGGTGACTCAGCCCAAGCCCTGTCACATTTCAGAGAAATATCTTCTTACTCCAATTCAATCATTTTTTTTCCTTGTATGATCAATACTAAAGGCAATAAAAATATATTTCAGGCAAATATTGACAGACTATCTCAAAATAAAACTGTCCTAACTACCTACAGTTGGCAATGGTATTGTTGATCGCAGTATACAGGACTCCAAAAGAGCAGAGAAGCAGAATGCAACTTTGTTGTTGTAAACAGGTCCCCAAAATATTTATTTCTTTTACTAAAAGAATAAAAAAAATAGGATTGTGCATTTAAAAAATCAGATGCCATCAAAACACAATCTTCTATGTCAAAATAAGGTATTTTTCTTACCGAGTTAAATAGAAATCCTTCTAATCACAGGAAATGTCTTTGCACTCTATTTGTGTCTATACTGTGTTAGATAGTTTGTTATCTATTGAATATTACAGATAAAAGGAGGAAATTACTATTTTCAAAACTAATTTAGCACCAACTTTGAAAAAAAGATCAGTTTTTGAAGAAAATGTCACCAATCATATTGCAGCCTGGAGGTAATTCTGCTTATTACTGATAAAAGCCGAGAGAGCCATACTTATGCAAAAGAGAGAGAGAGAGAGAGAGAAAAGATATTTATTGTTATAAATTCTGACTATTTTTTTCCATTGATCATATTTCAAAGGAAATCTGTATGAACTCTAACCCAAGCTTGTTTTATTAAAAATCATGGGAAATCCTGTGAAATGGGGCATTTTTAACTATTTCTTTTTATGAACCAAATCTTTTTTTATTTACTCAAATATTCAGAAATTATACAGACACTAATCTTGTTACTTTCTGTAAGTATTTTTCTATTTTTCAACTTAATTCATGCTCTGCATCTTAGGTTGATGCTTGCTACCAACGCGTTCTTTTTTACCTGCAGGGATATGTAGTGGTGAGCTACAGAATATGGTTTTAGGCTTCGATCTATTTGCTTAAACTAGTCCAAGTCACTTAAAGGAAAGACTTTTAATACTGATGCTAATACATCTCTAAAGTGTTAGTAACTCCTTGGGCCTGACTTTATGTAGTTATTCACACCTGTTCAAAGTTGGTTAAATGTCAGGGATTACAGCAGGTCTGTGGAATCCCTGGCTCCCTTAGCGGAGAACGTTAGCCTTGAAAAGATTAGAGTGTATCCATGAGATGATAGGGAGTTCACACGGAGACAGCAGAAAGTTATTAACAAGTTTAAGGAGGTTTTGGCCATGGAGCAGAAACTGGCCAAGCTAAGAATCATCCAATCATAACTCTGTCACTAGCTCCTGTCCTTTGTAGTCCTCACCAATAAGCAGCAGCCACGACGAGGAAAGCTCTGTATAAATAATGTACTAGGAGAACAATAAAGCGTAGTTTGCGTTGCATCTACCCCAGTTGTTTGTGTTTTTGGCCGCCACGACTGCAACAACTGGTGACCCCGACGTGATGATAAGAAGCGGACCGCCTGGCGACTGGCGGTGGTGGCAGAGCCCGGCGTAGCCTTCCCCCCTAGAGTCTGTTATGGAGCAATGGACACTTTGCAGTGCTCCACGGGCACCTCTGGGTCGTCAAAACACGAAACCACCTCGAGTCATAAGTACCCCTCGCCTGATGAGCTGGTAAAGATGCGACGACGGGAGAAGTCTCCCAATGAGTTTTTGCCCCCTCTCTATAAGACACCTGCGCAGCAGTTGGCCAAGTGGGAGGCTTTGAATAAATCTGTGTTCCCCTCTGCTCCTCCTGAGGAGGAGGAGGAGGAGAAGGAAGATGGAGATCCCCAGTAAAGGCCTTTACCACCATCCCCGACGTTACAGCCTGAGAAAAAGATGGGGGAGGATGTGCCCCCATTGCCAGAAGATCCGGACTGGGACTCGCAGGGCGCACGCCCCAAAGGGAGCGAGCTGTGGTCGGCGGGTGGAACGGTCACGTTCTCGCGTGCTTCAGTCACGGTCTCGGTCGGTGGAGCAAGCTCGACAGGACGGACGGGAGAGAACGTCTTCCGTGTCTCCGGTAACTTTAGAAGCTCTATCTACGGGTAGAGAAATCTGCAAGGTAGGAGCCAGGCTGTCGAGAACCGTGGGAGGATCCGTGACCAAAGAGCATGAAAGGGCGCTGCTGGTTATGCAGCATATCCTGGATAAGTCCGGGAGGGGTAAGGATATCCAGCCCGTGGATTTGATCCATCTTTTAAAGTGGGGGTTGGAGAATTGTAATGATTTAAGTGAGGACAGAAACCGTTATTAGGGCTATTATTTCTATTTGCTATGTTTGTCTGTATTATGTGTTGTATCCTTTGTATAATGATGCTGACACGAGGTATGGTTGAAACTGCTATGAAAATGTTATCTGTTCGGGTCCTTCGCTACAATAGATTGACCTCTACAGATCACAGGGTGGCATGTATAGGAGGTGGAAATTTGTATGATCCGTAGAGTCATAAAATTATTGTGCGAAACAGAATCTAGACCTTGAGAAAGAAGATGTTTGCCCGCCTGGGCTGAGCGATAAGGAGCACGGAGGCGGCTGCTCAGCCAGGTTCACAGCCGACCTCCTCCAAAAGCAGTTGAAGGTTGCCGCTCGACCGGGCTTGTAGCCAACTTAACTGCAAACATCCTCTGAACTAGTTTGAAGGTCAAACACCCGAGAGGGAGGGAGATGAGAAAGGCAGGACCCTCAGACTGACGGCTGGGACCACTTACTGCACCTGCGCAGCCACGAGAGAAGGTTATGTGACTGAAGGTGGAGTTTGTCCGCCCCCCGGTCTGCCTGCTGGCACGTACTGGCCCTACGTGGCAGGATGCACCGGGCATAAACAGACAGTGCGGAGAGAGGAGGGGGCGAGACTCCTAACACGGAGGCCTATGTTGTCTCCGCGGGGACGCCCGCCGAGTTAGGAGCCTGTCAGCAACCCTCTAATCCGCCAACTCGAGAGAATGTTCAGTCTCAGTATCGTGCCGGCAAGTATTACCTCAAGAGTAATTATCCGTACTTTGCTTCTTTAATGTGCTTTCACCTGAATAAAGGCTCGCCCTAGCCACTTTGTTTTTTGTGATTATTGCCAAATCCCAAGCCCATCCGCAACAAAATTGGCGACGAGGATGGGATTCGGCAATTGAAACAGTGGAACTCACTAGTGGAGTGCACAGCTACGTGAGGTCGTGCCACTGGATAGGAATTGTGTTCGTGCTGTTTGCGTCTGTGGTCTTTGGGTCTTTCTTGTGTAAAATATATAAGCAGAGAGGGTCTGCCTTGAACCTTTCTGACGGTTTGTACCAATTTGGAACAAAGAACTATATTAGTGCCCAGACAATTTTAGTCAGAAAAGTAAAAACGCCCCTGTGAAATGTTGCAGTTTGAAAGCCGTAGTGGTAGTGGTGGTGACAGGGGAAGGAGATATCAAATCGGTATCGGATTCACGAACAGTCCGTCAACTGTAGGTCCGATCGCCTCCCCCCAAACAAGTAGTCGAGTTCACAAACAGTATGATTTATTCAAATGCAACATTTACAAAGCAGGTTTCGGATGTGAGTACAGGAAATTCTCTACTACAGCGTGGGGTTTTTCGCTAGCTCTGATGTACAAATGTGCAATCATCACTCACCCCAGAAGATGGGAGAGGGGGCTCAGTCTCGAGTCTCCTCAGGCGGCGTCCCAACCCAAGGGGAGGAAAGGGGGCTCAGCCCGTCGACTGACCCAGGAGTGACGATGGTTTCTTCCCTCCTCCTTTTCATCCTTAGTTCACCTTTTACACTTTTCTTTACATTCAGGTGGAGCTTGAGTGACTAGAGTCATACTTAATATTGTTATTGATTGGTGAAAAAGTTTCTCGCTTTCATTTAAAGGTACAGTCAATCGAAAATCTAGAGCGCATGCCCAGTGAGGAGCGGTCGTACATCGAAGACGGGTAACTTTTGGGATGGAGGTGTGGTTTTGACATTATAATGAGCAAAGTTCAAGCAAAGTTCATCCAAAAGGAGTGATTTGCCACCTTTGCTGGCTCAGCACCGGACATGTTATCGTATATCTCCCATTAGACAGTCACTGCGCGGCTTATCAGCAGCCCAGCACAGGGAGTGCAACAGAGTTTGGCCGCGGTGCCTTCACTCTGCTCCATCCTCCGTTACTCCCCTTTGCAGCTGCGAGGAGGGCAGATGATTGTGTTGCCTAGGGAACCGTGGAGGAGCTGAGTCCGTGCCGAACATCCTGGAAGTGGCAACTGTGTATCACCCCAAGCAAGCTTTTGTAATGCCAAAACTTCTGTTAGGCCCTAGGTTTCCTCTCAGTTCCTGCTTTCAAACAATTATTCCACAGCCTCCTGTGCACATTCCTGCCGCAACTGAATTGATGGCCATGATGCCGTACAAGATTCTGGGGGGCATGAAGACATTTCGCAGGCAATTAAAGACCTAGTGGATGCAGGAGTTTTAAACCCACTACCACAGCTTGGAATAACCCTGTCTGGCCCGTCAAAAAGAGTGACGGGTCATGGAGAATGACTGTGGATTTCAGAGAATGATGGCTGCTCCCTATCCTCCAGTAACCATTCCTAAAGGTACTCATGTTGCTCAACTCGTGCCTTTTTCGAGTCGTGTTCCTCACGCAGAGTCTAAGGAGTGGAGAGAAGGAGGCTTTGGCTCTACGGGTCCACCTCAAGTTTTCTGGTCACAGTCTGTGTCAGCACGGAGGCCGCAAATGACGTACCATCTCCAACAAAGGCTATTCACCATCAACGTTGAAGATTACAGGTTTGTTGGACACTGGGGCTGATGTGACTATTATTTCTCAACATTCCTGGCCGTCTTCTTGACCCATTACAAACACTGGGATGGGTGTAGTAGGGCTGGGGGGATCCACTCAGGGGGGCGTGTCTCTTGTACCTGTGCTGATCACCAATCCTGAAGGGCAAGCAGCAATGATCAAACCATACACAACCTCTGCACCCCTGAACTTGTGGGGAAGAGATTGTTTAGGACAATGGGGGGGTCAGGATTACGACGGATTTTTGACCGGGGCCACTGCGTTGCAGGGTGTTTGTCGACCCACACTTGCTTTAACCTGGTTAACTGATAGGCCTGCGTGGGTGGATCAGTGGCCCCTAGCAGAGGAAAAGTTGCAAGCCCTGCAAGAATTGGTGTCAGAACAGCTTGTGACTGGGCACATTGAACCCTCTCACAGTCCTTGGAATACCCCTGTATTTGTGATTAAGAAGAAATCTGGCAAATGGTGACTTTTACATGACCTACGACAGGTAAATGCTGCCATGGCCACCATGGGAGCTTTATAGCCCGGCCTTCCTGCACCCTCAATGATCCCTATGGACTGGGATATTGTGGTAATAGACCTGAAGGACTGTTTCTTTACCATTCTGTTAGCGCCCCAGGATAGAGAGAAATTTGCTTTTACTGTATTACCTGTGAACCATTCTGAGCCAGCCAAAAGATATCAATGGAAGGTGTTACCTCAAGGTATGAAAAATTCGCCAACAATTTGCCAATGGTTTGTTGCTCAAGCTTTATCTCCCGTTCGTGAGCAATTTCCAGACTGTTATTGTTACCATTACATGGATGACATTTTACTTGCAGCCCGGAAAAAGGAGCAGCTGAACGATCTAGAAAAGGTAGCTAGACAATCCTTACAGCATTTTGGCTTGGTTATAGCACCAGAGAAGGTGCAAAGAACTGAGCCCTGGAAATATTTAGGGCTTACAGTCACTGCCCGGCGAGTGACGCCACAACCCATTAAACTTAGTGCTAATGTTCAAACGCTTACTGATGTCCAAAAATTGATGGGGTCGCTGAATTGGATTAGACCCTGTCTCACAAATTCCCAGCTGCAGCCCTTATTGGAACTGCTCAAGCATTCTGTTAATCCTTCTGAACCTAGGACTTTGAGTCCTGCAGCAGTTCAAACATTCCAACAGGTGGAGTCGTTATTACAAACTAAAATTGTGTCCCGCATTGACCCATTACAGATAGTTCAGTTGTTTGTCCTCATTGATTGGACAACTCCTTTCGGTGCCTTGGTGCCCTGAATGGGCAGATCCTTTACATATTCTGGAATGGCTGTTTTTACCTTTTCGACCTCGAAAGACTGCACCAGGATTGTTTGAACTTCTAGCAGAGCTTATTATGAAGGCTCGTAAAAGATGTGTGGAACTGACAGGAAGGGATCCGTATCGCATTGTTGTCCCAATACAAACATGTTATTTTGAATGGTGCTTAGCCAGCAATTATGAAGTTCAAGCAGCTATGGCTGATTTTCATGGGCAGATCTCTTATCATTTGCCCTCACATCCGCTTATTAAGCTTTTTTGGGAAATTACGGTGGGTCAAAAGCACTTGAGCCAAATGGGGCCAGTTGATGGACTCACTGCCTTTACAGATGGATCTGGAAAGACTGGTAAAGCTGCCGTGGTATGGTACGACAACCGAGAATGGCATGACAAGGTAATCTTAAAAGAAGGATCACCTCAAATAGTGGAGCTGCGATCTATGGCCGTAGCTTTTCAAATATTTCCCCAACCTGTGAATATTGTTACGGACTCTGCTTATGTTGCCAATCTAGTTGCACGGCTAGATAAGATGGTTTTGTCTTTTATTGATCAACGCCCATTGTTTTCGGTACTCTTGGACCTATGGTCTGCAATACAACAAAGAACTGAACCCTACTTTATATTACATATTCACAGTCATACTGCATTACCTGGTTTCTTTGCTGAGGGTAATGCAAGGGCTGATGCCCTTGTGTCTGCTGTGGCCTTGGGTCCGCTCCCTAACAAACACCAGCAGGGTTTATTATCGCTTTTTTCACCAGGGCAGCTCGGCGCTGAGTCGACAGTTTGGCTTGACGCAATCCACGGCACGATCTATAGTTGCTGCCTGCCCTGATTGTCAAGGACAGCAGACACCTGTTTTCTATGGAGTTAACCCGAGAGGCCTACAAGCGTTACAATTGTGGCAAACGGATGTCACCCATATCTCTGAATTTGGGCGGCTTCGGTTTGTCCATGTTTCTGTTGATACATTTTCCCACGCTGCTTGTGCTACAGCCCAAGCAGGGGAGAAATCTTTACACGTAATTCACCATTTTCAGCGTGCCTTTGCAACTCTCGGCATTCCTCAGACAGTGAAAACCGACAATGGTCCTGCCTATGTTTCCAAAAAGGTGCAGAGTTTTCTAAATCAATGGGGTGTTCACCACATAACCGGGATTCCCCATTCCCCTACAGGCCAAGCCCTCGTTGAACGCTTGCATGGCACTCTGAAGCGCCTCGTGCAAAAACATAAAGGGGGAATGCAGGGGGAGTCCCCACAGGCAAGACTAGACAAAGCTGTATATGTGCTTAACTCTCTCTCCTTCCCTAATAACTCTACTCTTTCACCTGTTTTTTCGCATTTTTCCTCTTTGACTACAACGGAAAAGGTGCCGCAGCGGGTACCGGTGCAAGTTCGTGACTTAGTCACCAGCCAATGGTCTGGGTCGCATGAGCTGGGGAAAGGGGTATGCTTGTGTTTCCACAGGCATGGGACCACGATGGGTTCCAGCCCGGTGCATACGACCGGTGTTGCAGCAACTCTCGTTTTCTTCCTCCTTGCATGTACCGGCAGAGGATTCGGGATTCCAGCTCCACCCAGAGGACCAGATGGCAACGTCTGGGTAACCCTTGCGAACGCCATTGGGCAAGACGCACTGTGCTTAGCGACGAACGCTCCACAGAATCCATTTAGCACATGCCTGGTTGGAGTGCCTGCATAAGAACGAGAATGATGGGAAGTGACGGCAATGAGTTACTATAAGGACAAGGACTGCAACCCATGGTGCAATGAGACGATTGTTGGGAGAAACTTTAGTGTTGATCCTCAGAATTGTAATGGCACAGAGAATCCCGGCTGTCAGGACTATTGCTGTTTAGTTGTAGTACATCGGGGAGGGAGTCCGGAAGGGCGATGGATATGGGTTAATGGCACAGTATGACGTTATAGTGACCCTCAAGAGATTGATTTGCTGGGCTCTCTCCAAAGAGAGTACTACCCCTACTACGGGGGTAGTAGAGGGGATCAAGAGGGAACCTTTCAAGATGTTGGTCCCAATTCGCCTATATGCCAGAACACAACTTACTGGTGCAACCAGACGGCCACAAATGTTAGTGCAATGAAGACTGTGGGCCAAGACCACCCACTAAAGCTCCCTCGAGGGGTGTTCTTGATATGTGGGGACCGGGCCTGGCCCGGGATCCCCTCCCGGGCCCACGGGGGCCCTTGTTCAATTGGAAGGTTGACCTTACTGACTCCCAATCTGACCATGATCCTTGCCCATACTAGAGGTGGCAGGGAGCGACGTAGCTTTCACAAATTCGATGAGAACTGTGACAATGCTGTTACATTCTGGAATCCGTCTGAGGCAATCACTGCATCCTTATTTATACCTGGAGTTGCTGCTGCCGGTGCGCATAAGCAACTCGCCAAGCTTGGATGCTGGCTTGCGAAGCAGACTGATGCCACCACGCTTGCCTTAGCAGGCCTCCTAGCAGATGTAGATTCGATTCGTAAGGCTACCCTGCAAAATAGAGCTGCAATAGAATTTCTATTACTAGCACAAGGGCATGGTTGTCAAGATTTCGATGGAATGTGCTGCATGAATTTGTCGGATCACAGTGAATCCATACACAAGAGTATTCAGATACTGAGAGACGGGACGGAGTACGCAAGTTGCAAGTGGATGATGGATGGGAGTGGTTGAATAAGTTGTTTGGTAAGTGGGGTCTGTCTGGGTGGTTACTATCTCTAGTGAAAACAGGTTTGCTGATTTTGGTAATTATTGTAATTGTGTTATTAATGGTACCTCGCTTGATTGGTCTGCTGCGAAGGGCCCTGCAGCGAACCGTTAGTGCCATTTTTGTAGCACAAATACAAAAAGGGGGAATTGTCAGGGATTATCATAGAATGCTTAAGGTTGGAAGGGACCTCTAGAGGTCATCTAGTCCAACCCCCCTGCACACGCAGGGTCACCTAGAGCACGTGGCACAGGACTGCGTCCAAGCGGGTTTTGAAGATCTCCAGAGAAGGAGACTCCACAACCTCTCTGGGCAGCCTGGTCCAGGGCTCCGTCACCCTCACTGTTAAGAAATTTTTCCTTAAGTTCCTGTGGAACTTTCGATGCTTCAGTTTCTGGTCGTTTCCTCTAGTTCTGTCGGTGGCCACCACTGAAAAGAGGCCAGCACCATCCTCCTCACTGCCTCCCTTGAGGTACTTATAGACACTGATCAGGTCCCCTCTCAGCCTTCTCTTCTCCAGGCTGAACAGGCCCAGCTCCCTCAGCCTCTCCTCATAGGGCAGATGTTCCAGGCCCCTGATCATCCTTGTAGCCCTGCCCTGGACTCTCTCCAGCAGCTCCACATCCCTCTTGTACTGGGGGGCCCAGAACTGGACACAGTACTCCAGATGCGGCCTCACCAGGGCTGAGTAGAGGGGCAGGATCACCTCCCTCGACCTGCTGGAGACACTCTTCTTCATGCACCCCAGGATCCCATTGGCCTTCTTGGCCACGAGAGCACACTGCTGCCTCATGGTCAACTTGTCGTCCACCATGACACCCAGGTCTTTCTCTGCAGAGCTGCTCTCCAGAAGGTCGGTCCCCAGCCTGTACTGGTGTCTGGGGTTATTCCTCCCCAGGTGCAGGACCTTGCACTTGGCCTTGTTGAATTTCATGCGTTTTTTCACCGCCCAGTTGTCCAGTCTGTCCAGGTCCCTCTGGATGGCAGCGCAGCCCTCTGGGGTATCAGCTACTCCTCCCAGTTTGGTATCATCAGCAAACCTGCTGAGGGAGCACTCTGTGCCTTCCTCCAGGTCATTGATGAATAAATTGAACAGGACTGGACCGAGGACTGACCCCTGGGGGACACCGCTAGCTACAGGCCTCCAACTGGACTCTGCACCGCTGATCACCACCCTCTGAGCTCTGCCATCCAGCCAATTCCTAATCCACCTCACTGTCCACTCATCTATCCCACACTTCCGGAGCTTGCCCAGGTTTACAGCAGGTCTGTGAAGTCCCTGGCTCCCTTAGCGGAGAACGTTAGCCTTGAAAAGATTAGAGTGTATCCATGAGATAGGGAATTCACACAGAGACAGCAGAAAGTTATTAACAAGTTTAAGGAGGTTTTGGCCACGAAGCAGAAACTGGCCAAGCCAAGAATCGTCCAATCATAACTCTGTTACTAGCTATTGTCCTTTGTAGTCCTCACCAATAAGCAGCAGCCACGACGAGGAAAGCTCTGTATAAATAATGTACTAGGAGAACAATAAAGCGTAGTTTGTGTTGCATCTACCCCAGTTGTTTGTGTTTTTGACTGCCACGACTGCGACAGTTAAAATTCCTGTAAATCACTATATATGAAATGCACCACAACAGAACTCAGAAATACTCCGAAATACTATGAAGCTGCACAAGCAAACACACACACAGAAAAAGAAACAAACACAATAACACTCAAATATATTTGAAAATTACTTACTTTTCCTTTGCTGGGAGTTGTATCTCATAAGCTGCTACTTTAGCTCCTGTACCAGCAGGCTTTCCTATCCTTTGCCTTCGCTTTCGTGTAGGAGTGACATCGACAACATCTGGGCTACTCAGCACAGAATCCCTTCGTTTAGCTGCTGCCAAAAGGAAGACAAGCAAAGTTGTAGAGCGCACGGAAGTATTACCGGATAATTCCCCAAATATTTTTGTTTATTCTTTTAAAATCTCCCTTAATA
Source organism: Tinamus guttatus (assembly GCF_059628265.1). Classification (NCBI taxonomy): domain Eukaryota; kingdom Metazoa; phylum Chordata; class Aves; order Tinamiformes; family Tinamidae; genus Tinamus; species Tinamus guttatus. The sequence continues at coordinate 401,696 of NW_028288605.1, forward strand.
TTGGAAGGCATACTTGATAGCTATTGTTGTCTTGCAGGAAAACAAACAGAAGGATGATAAAAACTAAAATTCAAACAGACAAATTTAAGATAGAGAAGCAGCTTCCCTTGACCTCACTCTGTAGTCAGATGAGAGTAAGGCTTCAAAGACCAGAAATCTCCTGAAGCTCTCCGAATGCCTCCTTGTAGACTCTTTAGTAACTAGAGAGGCAGTCTAGTTTCACTTAAGTGAAGCCAGTCTTTGCAATTTACAAAATAATAGATAAAGATGGGCACGAAGCACTGGAAAGTGGAGCTTGGGAGTTGCAATTCTGTTTACAGCATGGCTGTAAGCCATGTACAGCATGGCAGACCTTCAGTCTGCAGTATGAGTGACAATAAACAACCAGAACAAAAGGGAGTTGCATGATTTTCAGTATTTGTAAGTTAAAACCTTTTTGAGAAGCTTATTTGCTGTGGTCAGGTACAGGATTTTGTTATGCAGAAGTTATCCTGCCATAAAGATGCCGAAAATTAGCTGCAGTCCTAAAAGGAATATATATAGAAAACCACTAACTCTTTGCAACCTCAAACTGCATAGCTAGCATAGGCTTCTACTCACTCCTCCACTGCTCATGATACATAAAGCAAGCTATATACTGATTCATTCACCTACAATTTTCACTTCCATTATTACTGCATAAACTCACTCTGTAATTCATCATGAAAATTCATAAAAGATGCATTTAGCTGATTATTTGAAGCTTGCATGTCAAGATGGTCAGATCCTCCTTAAAATCATCTCTTCCTTTCTATTGCTAAACATACAGAAGATATATAGATATTTGTGGAGGACAGGGACATGGGGGTTTCCTTGACTGTCCTTGACCGAGCAAGGCCGAAACGAGAGGGAGGGGCTGGCCCGTTGAGGCGCGCAGCTCTGAGGTAGCATAGCCGCCTCAAGATGTCAGTGTGGTTGTTACAGTTGGGCTCCTGGATACGGCTTAGCAACCTATGAAATGTTAGCGCGTCAATGCATGTAACCAATCACTGATGCTCTGCCAGAACGTCGCTATGCGAGTTGCCTATATATTGTGGTGTGTAACGTGGAATAAACGAAGTCATTTCCAGCTTCTATGAAGTTGTTGTCTGGCATTCCTGACCCGCTCCAAGTTGCAACAAGTGGCGCCCGAACAGGGACTCGATTCCGAACAGGGACACCGAAGACGGTGTAAACGCAACTGAGTGATCCGTCCAAGAAGGGGACCGGAGCGGGTAAGCCGGCCGTGATTGCGCACACGGATAGACGGCATTGGGGGCCAAGAAGCCGGGACCCGGACTGTACGTACAAGATGGAGCGAGAAGCCGCGGTGCAACCGCTGCTTGACTTGTTAGCAAAAAGGGAGGCAGTGGTTAGCACGAAAAAGCTGTTTGAGCTTGTAAAGTGGGCAAGAGAGAAAGGACATTTAAAGGAGCCACAACTTGTTTTTAGTATAACAGAGTGGCGTGAGATAGGGGACTCATTATGGGAAGCCACTCTGGAGGGCAGCAAAACTGCCAAAGAACTGGGTCATACTTGGCGCGAGGTGGCAAATCAGCTCAAGTGTATGCAGGCTGAAAAGAAGATGGCAGCAGCGGCGACGCAGATCCTGCAAGGGGAGGAACCGCCCCCCGAGGTCTCGCTTGCGGTACGAGCCGCACCTGGCCGAGGGGCTATTGCCACCCCGAAGAGCTCCGCAAGGGAGCTGCTTGACAGCGTTACCAGAGGAGGACCATCACAATCCCGTCGCTCGTCGGAGCCGCTGCCGCCGCCACCGGAACCTGCCTCTGCTGGATCAGCTCCGACTCCCGAGTCACCAGTACAGCCTATGGCGCCACCGCCCCCGGCGTGGACAGCTGGGAACCGGCCACAGGAGCAGCCGCCGGAACGGTGCCAGGACCGACCCTCTGATCGACTGTTCCGGGAGGCCTCCAGGGCCCTTAATCAAGTCCAGGCAGCTGGGCCAAAAACATGCGAGGGGTGGTCTGGATCCTCTGGTGGGGGGTCGGGTCCGCAGGTCTCCTCTCGTTGGTCCGGTGTTATTAGAGATGCAATTTTGGAGGGTCAATGGGAGCCGGCCATGAGGGTGGCGTGCCCGGTGACCTTTGAGCCGGATGGCCAAGGTGGGGGAGCGGGCAAGTGGGATCCGTTGGACTGGAAAATTATGAGCCAGTTACGGGATACAGTGGCGCGTTGGGGGGGTCAAAGGTGAGCCATCCAGACAGATGTTATCCTGTATCTTTAATAGTGATTTGCTTCTCCCTAGTGATTGTCAACAGATTGTGAAATTGATTTTGACACCTGGTCAGCTGCTCCTATGGGAAAGGCAGTGGGCAGCCCACGCAGCTCGGGAATGTGCCTTACCTCGACCTCAAGGCGATCCTTTGGAAGGGCTGCGGGTGGAGGCGGTGTTGGGACAAGGACCATATGGTGGGGTGGATATACAGATGAGGTATCCTGCTATACTGCTGCGGTTAGTAACACAAACAGCCTTGTCTGCCTTTATGTCTCTTCCTGAGGAAAAGAAAGGTCCCTCCTTCGCAGGGGTTAGGCAAGGCGTGAATGAATCCTTTGGGGAGTTTGTTGACCGCTTGCTCAAGGCCCTGGAAGAGATGGACACCCTTGACGAGCAGACCAGGAGGATCATGGCGCAATCTTTAGCAGTAGAAAATGCAAATAAGCGCACCAGGGATATCTTGGTCACTTTGCCTCAAGGGATCTCTTTGGAGGAGATGTTGGAGGAGGTGGCCCGTCGTGGGGTGGGTAACCCCGGAGCGTTTTTGGGGGCCCAGGTAGAGCAGGCATTGCTTGATTCAGCAGCGCAGCAAGCCCAAGCATTTCGTGTCTTAGCCGCTGCACTACAACCTTTGGTGGGCCCAAGAGGAAACCAAGGAAAGAGGGAAAACGCGAACGGCCCTAAGTGCTTTAGGTGTGGAAGGAGGGGTCATATCCGAAAAAACTGTAGTGAAGGGCGAGTTTGGTGTCCTCGATGCCAGAATAACACCCATGCTAAACTAGAGAAGAGGGAAACACAGTTATTGAGTCCTAGTAAAGAAAAGGCACGGCTGGAGGAAGCTTATGATAACCTTAAAGATGAAATCCTTAGAATGAAGGAAGAGAGCAATAGCATTTCATCCCTTAAAGAGGAGTTCACTCGGCAAATAGCAGATGCTGAAAAAAAGCTCCAGCTTGCATGCAAAGAAAGGGATGCAGCTAAAAAGGAAGTAAAGAATGTTAAAGAAGAATTGGCTACTAGACTTAATTGTAATGAAACAGCTGAATTACTGAAAGAAAAAGATGAGCAAATCAAAGGATTAATGGAAGAAGGAGAAAAGCTTTCTAAACAGCAGCTGCACAATTCCAACATTATTAAGAACCTAAGAGCAAAGGAGAGAGAAAATACTAACACAAAACAGAACAAAAAGATTAAGGAACTGGAAGAGGAATTGCAGCATTTAAAACAGGCACTTGATGGCAAAGAGGATCTTGAGAAGCAGCATCGAGACAGTATTAAACAACTGAACAGTGTTGTAGAGCGACAAGAAAAGGATCTTAATAAGCTCCAGGCAGAGGTGGAAGATCTTGAAGAAAGGAACAGAAGTGTCCAGGCAGCACTTGACAGTGCTTACAAGGAACTTGCAGATCTTCATAAACCTAATGCCACAAAGGACAGTGAGGCACAAGAGGCAGCCCTAAGTCGGGAAATGAAGGCAAAGGAAGAACTTGGTTTAGCTTTGGAGAAGGCCCAGGATGAGGCACGGCAGCAACAAGAAGCTTTGGCGATTCAGGTGGCAGACCTGCGGCTAGCGCTGCAACGTGCAGAACAACAGGCAGCAAGAAGAGAGGACTACTTACGGCAGGAAATCAGTGAACTACAACAGAGACTGCAAGAAGAGGAGAGTCGGAACCAAGAACCGAGCCAAAGTGTTACATCTGCTACACGGCCACTGCTCCGGCAGATGGAAAATTTGCAAGCCACGCTGGGAGCGCAAACCTCCTCGTGGGAAAAATTGGAAAAGAATCTTTCCGACAGACTTGGTGAATCTCAAGCCCTTTTGGCAGCAGCTGCCGAAAGAGAACGGGCTGCAACAGAAGAACTTCTTTCTACTAAAGTTCAGATGTCTTCTACTGAATCCCAGAATAGTCTTTTAAGGCAAGAAAATGCTCGTCTCCAGGCTCAACTAGAAGGGGAGAGAAACAGACTGAAGAAAATGGAAAATGAGAACAGTAGATACGAGGTTGAACTGGAAGGTCTCAAAGATGAGTATGCAAAAACCGTTGAGGAGGCAAGAGGGGAAAAGGAATGGTGTAATGGAAATGTTACCCACAATATGGGAACTATCCTGCCTAGGAAGCTTCCCACCGGGTGGTTTTTGATATGTGGGTGTCGACGCGGGAGTCTCGGACACCGCTCACACGATCAATGTGATCAAGCAGTGCCAGTTTATTTAGGGTTCCAATCGCGCTTATATGCAAGACTTCCCCGTGCACGCGAGCGCTTCTTTACAATCATTGGTTAAGACCCCGCATCTACGCATCTAACTATACAGTGTGATAGGCTAACTAACAGAGGCTAACTAACAGTGCCCACGTGTCCTTACATTTAACAACTGCTCAGCTCATTAACTCCTTATCTGACTCTCAGCCGCACTCCTTATCTCTTAGTTAGCAGTCCTTCTGTCCTTATCTGGCTTGCTCACAACATGACCACTGCCCTTCAGAAATCCCACAATTCCCCCTTCTTGTTTTTGAGCGAGCCGGAATTCTTGATGGTTTACCCAAAATATGTCTTTGATGGCCTTGTCCACCGTCTGTCTCAGACACTTAATCAGGCAGGGAACGACAACCAAAATGCATAAGAAAATTAGCAGAATCATCAAACCCGTTTTGATCGGTGATTGTAGCCAGCCCGCAATGCCCCAACCTTTGAACCAGTTGTCCAGCCATGACAGACTCTCATCCTCTGTAACTTTATGCAAAATCCTTGCGTGATCCCAAATGCCTTGGACATCCGTAAGTATTTTGCCGGACTGATCAATATAACTGCAACATGTTTCATTTATCAGGGTACATACTCCTCCAGCCTGTGCGGTTAGGATATCAAGGGCCCTTCGGTTTTGTAAGACTATTTTTCTCAGGGAATCTACCTCTGTTTGCATTCCAAGAATTGCTTCTGCTGTTCTGTTAGCGATGATTTCCATTTCACCTGAAATATTTAGAATCGCCCTTTCTAATTGAACAATACCAAGGGTTGGCAAAAGTGCCCTAACAAAGCTATGGAATCCGGTATTGTATCTTATTAGAGGATTATTAACCTCTCGTTTGGTTCTAGACTTTCCCCAAAGGCCCCTTACTATTCCCCTCATGTCTGAATGGTTAAATACTGTTAGCGGGGGGGCTAACACTCCCATAGTACACTCTCCTGACCAGTTGCCTGGGAGCTGTTTTCGGGCAACTTGGTCTCCGCACAGCCACCAATGCCCCCCTGGCAAGTTGCAGGTTGCTTTTATTCTCAGATGTGTATTTGTGGTGGCTCTTCCCCACAAATAGTCAGCCCAGAGTCGGTCTCCTACTCCCACAGAATAGCTACTTGCAGAATTTGCATCCTCACTATGGGTCAATTTAAGCTTTATGGTCGTCCAGTGGCCTGTTTTGTTTTGAAAGGTGCCTAGATTCGGGCCTGATAAGTTATAATTTATATAGGGCACCGTGTTATTAACCAATTGAAGTGTAAAGGGCGTTCCTTCCATTGCCACATTCTCCTGTGTACACTGGTATGACGTATTGAGTAGGCTATATGGATTCAGATCTGTCCAGTTGCTTAAAGGAATACCTAACACCGGTGCGTCAAATCGATCTGCTGTTCCGCAAAGCCAACAACTCTTGATTTGGGTATAATTAACAATCCGCCTAAGAAGCATAACACATCCATTAAAAGCAGCATCAGCTCCTATAATAACATTAAAAGCAACATTACCTCCTAAAAGCCACAATATACAGCTAATAATAACAGTAACACCTCTTCCTCCCATGTTGTTCTTCTGCAGGCTCACACTTTCCACAGCTAGGGTACCGGCTACTTGCCTGCTACGTCTGATATATGCGAGTCTGCTTCCAGCCAAGGTCTCACCCACTTTTCTGGCACCCATCTGATTCCAGTATCTGTAACGACACAAGCATACCCTTTTCCCCAGGTTATCAAGTGCAAAGGTCCCGTCCCTTTTCCCGTGTCCCAGTCTCTCAGCATCACCTTACACAGACCCGACTTTACTTCTGTCAGGGCTCCCTTTAGCCCAGCCCTGTGTTTGACCATCAGAGGGATTAGGCTGTCCTGGGGTAATCTCAAAAAATGTAAAACATATACTGCTCTTGCCAATTTTTCTGCAGGCATAATTCCCAATTCTCCCCCTTTTTGTTTTTTGTAGCTGGCATTTCAGCATTTGCTTCATATTCTTACTTCCTATGCTGAAGTATTTCCCTAGTCTCTTTCCAAGGATACAAGTCAGAGTACGGCTCACAGTCCTCCACTGGTGGGGGGGATGCCATAGTCTGAGTTATTCCTGGCTTTCCCGCTTTCAAATTCTGCACTTTCTTGTGCTTATTCAGCCCTCTCTGCTGATATATATTACACAATAAACATCTAAAGACCACACACACACAGCAGGAACACAGTTTCTATCCAGTGGCACGACCTCACATAGCTGTGCGCTCCACTAGTGAGTTCCACTCTCTCAATTGCCAAAGCCCATCCTCGTCGCCAATTAGGTGCGAATGGGCCTGGGATTTGGCGATAATCACACAGAAGAAGGTGGCTACAACGAGCCTCTATTCAGGTGAAAGCACATTAAAGAAGCAAAGTATGAATAATTACTCTTGAGGTAATACTTGTCGGCAGGATACTGAGACTGAACATCCTCTCGAGTTGGCGGATTAGAGGGTTGCTGACAGGCTCCTAACTCGGCGGGCGTCCCCGCGGAGACAACGTAGGCCTCGGTGTTAGGAGTCTCGCCCCCCCTCTCTCCGCACTGTCTGTTTATGCCCGGTGCATCCTGCCACGTAGGGCCAGTACGTGCCAGCAGGCAGACTGGGGGGCGGACAAACTCCACCTTCAAACCTTCCCTCCTGGGTGCGCATGCCAGTAAGTGGTCCCAGCCGTCAGTCTGAGGCTCCTGCCTCTCTCATCTCCTTCCCTCTCGAGTGTTTGACCTTCAAATTAATTGAGGGGATGTTTGCAGCTATGTTGGCTACAAGCCCGGTCGAGCAACCGCCTTCAACTGCTTTTTGGAGGAGTCGGCTATGAGCCTGGCTGAGCAGCCGCCTCCGCGCTCCTTATCGCTCAGCCCAGGCGGGCAAACATCTTCTTTCTCAAGATCTGGATTCTATTTCGCACAACAGTTTTATGACTCTACAGATCATACAAATTTCCAGCTTTCAACTATACCTCGTGTCAGCATCAATATACAAAGGATACAACACATAATAGAGATGAACATAGCAAATAGAAATAATAGCCCTAATAACGGTTTCTGTCCTCACTTAAAGCATTACAATTCTCCAACCTCCACTTTAAAAGACAGATCAAATCCCCTGCACCTCCCCCCTGGCTGTTGTCAAGCCCTCAGCAAGGTAAGTCTCCTTGATCTCATTCGCCTTCTCTTCCCCGGCCCCCCTTTCTCCTTTTTTCAAGGCGATCTAACAAGTCCTGGACCCAACTGGGCCATTTCTCAGGCTCGCGGAGGGGTCCGGAAGCAGGTGCACAGACGGTGCAGGTGCTGCAGGCACAGGCGCGGGCGGGGGGGGGGTTTGAGGATGGATCTCCAAACACCAGCGGTTTTCGGTGGCGTGGTGGTCCCGGTCCTGAAGTGCTCGCAAAGGCTTTTACAGGTACACTGCTCGCAGGTTCGGGAGACTCACGATCCGTCGGTGGCCCTGTGATGTCCTTTGGGCGATGGGGGGACTTTCGTCGCTTTCGTCCGCTTTCGTCGGCCCGCTCTCTGAACTTGGTGACGTGGTAGCCACAAGCACCGCCGTTGCAGCAGCACGTTTGGCCTTCATTTCCTTTAATACCTGTCGTACCAACCGCCACTCAGTGGCTAATTTGACAGCATCTTTTGACCCCTTACTCACTTCTTCCCACAACTCTGACCCGATCTGGTCCCACGTGGGCATCTCAAAGGCCGCATTTCCTGAAGGGATCAAATCCCGCTCACGGGCCCATGTCAATAGTTTCTCGAGTAAGGCCTTATCATATTTAAATCCTCTCGTAGAAAGGATATGTTGGAGGAGCTTAACCACTGCTTCTTCCTCAGAGCTTAGCGTGGACCCCATCTCCTCCCCAGCCGCTCACCTGTCCTGGGTGAGATTCCAAATTCGTCTTTACGCCGGCGATTTTCCAGGCGCCGGGGCAGCGCCTGTTTCGGCTGGATCCTCCCGCACCCTCGGATACCGCCGCTGGTAAGCGCTCCTGGAAGCCTTCGGCGTGAGGGTCCCTGTTCGGGCGCCACTTGTCGACGTGGGGGTCTCGGACACCGCTCACACGATCAATGTGATCAAGCAGTGCCAGTTTATTTAGGGTTCCAATCGCGCTTATATGCAAGACTTCCCCGTGCACGCGAGCGCTTCTTTACAATCATTGGTTAAGACCCCGTGTCTACGCATCTAACTATACAGTGTGATAGGCTAACTAACAGAGGCTAACTAACAGTGCCCACGTGTCCTTACATTTAACAACTGCTCAGCTCATTAACTCCTTATCTGACTCTCAGCCGCACTCCTTATCTCTTAGTTAGCAGTCCTTCTGTCCTTATCTGGCTTGCTCACAACATGACCACTGCCCTTCAGAAATCCCACATGTGGGAACCGAGCTTGGGCTGGCATTCCGTCCCAGCCTATGGGTGGGCCTTGCACATTTGGTTGCTTTAGTATGATTTGGCCACACGGCCCTCCGGGGAACAGCAAGACCCTGTTAAGGCGATCAAAAAGAGCAGCGAACTCTCTTAGCTCAGAATGTGAGGATCGTTAGTGAAATCGCTGTTAATGTTGTTACTATGGGGACTGTTGCTTGTAGTTGGCTTAATGATTGTTTGGACCTGTTTGTGCGTTTTAATATCACGTTTCTTAACTGCTTTTTCACGCAATCCGAATCTGACACCTCAAGGCTGGCTTGTTTCCTGGGGTCACCTAATTTAAAGAAAAAGGGGGAAATGTGGAGGACAGGGACATGGGGGTGTCCTTGACCGGGCAAGGCCGAAACGAGAGGGAGGGGCTGAAAGGGGGAAATGTGGAGGACAGGGACATGGGGGTGTCCTTGACCGGGCAAGGCCGAAATGAGAGGGAGGGGCTGGCCCGTTGAGGCGCGCAGCTCTGAGGTAGCATAGCCGCCTCGAGATGTCAGTGTGGTTGTTACAGTTGGGCTCCTGGATACGGCTTAGCAACCTATGAAATGTTAGCGCGTCAATGCATGTAACCAATCACTGATGCTCTGCCAGAATGTTGCTATGCGAGTTGCCTATATATTGTGGTGTGTAACGTGGAATAAATGAAGTCATTTCCAGCTTCTATGAAGTTGTTGTCTGGCATTCCTGACCCGCTCCAAGTTGCAACAGATATTTTTATTCCAGATATCAACCTTTGGTGGTATGATTTTATTTGATGTACCTACTTTAAAAATAAAACATTTAATCACTTTGAATATTTAAGATAATGATATCCAGAATAGCACACATTTCAACTGAACTGTAATATATAGTGACGTGGTGACTGAGGCTGATGCTATTATGGTGATTTCCTTGACTACTACTTTCTGTGCAATTTATGAAGGTTTAATCTGTACCTAGATGAAAGACAGTATAATTTGAGATTCAATCCTGAAGATTTTCACATGAAAGTAAATAATGGGTCCTATTTGTTCATTCCTTTCAATCTGGTTATCCATCTTTGCACAACGGAAACAGGAATAAAATATGTGAACCCCGAGTAATATTTTTTTTTCTCTCCAAAAGGGTGATTCTTAGTCAGAAAGCTATTAAATTAAACATACAAACACAGGCTCTCAACAAGCAATGACTGCTTGCAGTTAGGCATATACCTAAATTTATCAGAACCCTCCTAGCTTATAACTGCGTGCACTATACTATATAAGATTTACAAATCTTTGCAGGGTGACAACAGATACTAGCTAACATGTTTCCAAGTTATAAGCTAATTAACAAGTTTCAAAGTCCAACACCAACATGGTACACTGCCTATAACAAATTTATGCGAACTTTATGTGTAGGAAGACAGGCACAAAACTCTGTAGCATTTTCTATAGTATTTGCCATGAAAACAGCTTAGTTTTTTGTTGTGGATAGATTACATTTTTTACAGCTGTATCATCAGAAATATCAATATTATCTTTCTGTGTATCTTGAATATAACTCATCTGTCTTAGAAACTAAAGGCTGAACTTTTCTTGGAAATTGATGGATTTAAAGAAAATTGTGATCAGAGAGATGGATTAGTCTTTTTGCATCTTTCATTCCCAATTCACAAGTCTTACCTAGTGACATCTTTTCTGTTATTCCCCTGAGATAGCCATTAGTAGGTATGATCTTGATCACCTGGGACTAATCATCATACTGAAATTGGTGGGCCTTATTTTGTATTCCTCACAAATTCAAATGCAGTAATTCACCTTTGCCCAGGCAAGTATCTCTGCAGTCAGGATGGTAACCTTTTTCTTTACAGCTTCTAAAAAGTATCATTAACTATTCATTAATAGCTCATGGACATTCCAAATTCTGTCTGTGAATACAAAGCTACACTAGCACTTTCTTCATACAAACAAAAGTTGGATACCCAAATGAGTTGCTGGATGATACCCATTGCTCTTGAAAACTCATGCATACATTTGAATATGTAAATATAAATCAAGTGCTTATTTTAAATGGCCTTTTTCAGGAATGTGAATTCAAGTATAGGATTTACTTCTCTATAGTAGGTAGTCACTGCATTTAGAATTAGCATAGTTAAAATGAAAATGTATATCATAATGTTTATATGAACTAATATTTTGGAGTATATTGAGAATATATTTGTAGAGGGATGGCTAGAGAGCCGCGTACATGGCTGCCCAGCAGGCCTGCTCAATTCCAGCCTTCAGGTTTCAGTGAAAGAACAAAGGGAGTGCTAACTAGGAGATAAGAAAGTAGACCAAGGTCAGAGGGAATAAAAGAGCTGTTGAACTAAAAGGATGAGCTAAACAAGTAAGGGGGGCTGTAAGGGTCTGAGTTAGATCATTGTCTACCAATTAGGAGCCTGTGTAATTACATCACTAATTGTTAAGAATCATATAAATGTACTGCATGAAAAGCTAATGAACGAAGTCAGTTCCAGCTTCTATGAAGTTGATGTCTGGCATTCCTGACCCGCTCCAAGCTGCAACATATATTCTAGTGTAAAAATTACTACAGTTTTTGCATAACAGTATTACAGTATTTCTCAGCCACCTTTAACCAGATAACTGCCTTAATCCTTTGAAAAACAAAACCAATTAATCCACAGCTTTGGTATCCATAGCAGAAAGTGAATTAACTATGCCAGAAAGTGTCTTTTCAAGCGCCCTCCATTTTACTTCAAGGGGAATTCCTTTGTTTAGTTTGAGTAGAGTTTTTATTTTTCATTTAGTAAAAATATTAAACTATTTCAGTAAGCACAAAAGTGAAAATAGGAGAACCTGAACACTTTCCTCACTGGTGACTATGATGATAATGGGTAATCTCAGGTTTCAAGAATGACCAAAGTGACTTCATGTGTCTTCATTCATCAGTCAATAAAATTGAAAAGTGCTTTTATGTAACCAGTTGCAATTGGACCAAAAAATCTCAACTCTCTCATAAGACTTGTACAGAGTAGGCTATTGGATTCAGTTTTGGAGGTGTTCAGAAAGCAGTAGGGCCTGAATGGGGAAAACAGTAAATGCAAGTTGAGGAGGGAGGGACTGGGTGGGAAAAATATGGAGGTAGGAAGATAAGGAGAGACTAAATTAATACAAAGCTAACTTTAGCACCAGCCTTTTGTTTTGATGTAATTTTTCTTCCTCGCATCTGAAGACCATAGGATACTAGGTAAAACTGCTGATACCGCACAAATCTCATAGGTACAAAGCCTGTAGGCTTCCATGATAAAAATATTGGTTCATGTTCCCACTACCCTTTGCAAATCAGAGGAAGATTGTGTGTAATTTTGACAGCACTCCACCTCCTTCCTTTCTTCGCTTTCTCTTCATCTTCCTCTCACCATGCACTTTCTGCCTTCAGCTAAGTACATTCATTTTTGTCTCCGTGAGAAACCTTTTTTTTTTTTTTTTTTTTTTAAGTTATGACTTATAGGAGAGTAGCTTGCACTAGCGCTCTGGCTGCTGTACCCGGCTCTGTTGCAGTAGCTGAGACTTTTGGTCTGCTTGGTCTGTTTACCTGGCTAAGCTATTGCTTCTGCTTTCACAGCACAGTCCCTAGCTTTCCATCTGCTGATCCTGTAGACTGCAACCATCTAAATAGGGCAAGAGCAATGTTTGTCTAGGATGTAGCCATGCTAAGATCTGTTGTTTTAGTCAGAATAAAATAGCTCTTTAATCTATAGGCATGGATTGAATCCTTACAAGGATACTCATTACCGAGGTTCCTGGGAGAGAAGGGTCAGGTCATGAGTATCTGATTGCTAGCAATTTCCTTAAGTCCTGGGAAACATGCTAGGTCAGTCATCAGAAATCTTTGGAGTATGAGTTGAGAAGTGCTAAGTGAAGTGGTTAATGTATTTGTTACCTTCAGTAGTTCTTACATCTGTATGATACAGGGTTCTGGTTGAGTCAGTTTCCTAAAGATTTTTTTTTAACTTAGTCCCAGCTTTTCCACATTGTCTAAATGTACCTTGAAGATTTTAAAGTAATTTAAAATATGAAATTTAACTTAAAGCTGTTGTCTTCCCCTACAAGAGAGCAGTTTACTCCAGCAAATATTAACTTCTTAAGTTACATGTAAACTTCCACTGTTTTAGAAATGGTATCAACTTAATGATTCACTAGTAGATCATTGCACATGCTTAAAGCATCTAAACACTTTATATGCTTTTAATTTAAACAAAAATTTAAAAATTTTGCTGAAATTGAAAGCTTCATTGCTTTATTGTATTGTATTTTATTTTATTTTTTTTAAGAACTGAAGGGGGAAAAACACATGCTAAAAACACTTAGGCATTTCCCTGAAGGTGCCTCATGACCCAAGAGACATGGAGGGAATTTGTCTTAGAAGGGAGAAGATTTGGGAGACCTCCCCGAGAACACTGGCTTCTTGCATCGATAATCAGTGATTACTAAAGGAAATGTAAATGTCTGGCTTTTTATTTGAAAAAGCACATATGGAATAAATCATATGACAGCGAATCTAATTACAAGATTATGTTCAACCTTAAAAAAATCTCGCTGAAATATTTTTTTGCTGAGGCAGTTATTTTTTGTGAATCACTGGACATCCAATGGCTTCTGTTGCTGAAAACACATAAGTTTTGCAATATTTTTTGTGGGATTTCTAGAAAAAAGCACACCGATCCATGAAAGAAAAAAATGGATGTATGGTAAAATGGATATACAGTATGAATAGATTTCTTGGTCGTAAATCATTTTGTTTACCATTTGTTTTAAAAAAGATCCCCTCGAAACCCACAAAGCAGAACTCTGTATAGGTCTTCATTGTTCATGGTTATATTACCTGGCTGCTTTTCTTGGTATGTCTTTGCAACACAGCATAACAGTTCATTTTATGTTTAGTCATGGTGCTGGATAAAGCTCAGAGACAAAAGGCTTTTATTTGACAAATCACCTGCCTATCTGTTTGCTATGAAATGTCATTTATACTCCCTTCGTGGCATCGGCTTTCATCTGTATTCAAAGATGAGCCCTTATCTGCAGCTTATTCAAGCATTGCTCCTTCCTTTAAATTAGCATTAAATGCATTCTACCCATTGCTTGTTCCTTGGCTAAAGTCTGTCAATTATTCACAGTTTTTTTTTTTCTTTTTAACTGAAACCAATTGTAGGCTGCCCGAAAACTCAGTTTCTTCGCTTCCCCATTTGACAACAGCAAATCTGAGTCACAGATTTCACAGTGCTTACTTGTTTTAAGCTGTGTAGCAAGGTGTGCTTGAGAAGCCTCCCTACAAAACATTGTTAATTATTTGTACAGCACCTCAGTGAAACATGATCATTTATGTAGAAAATTAAAAATATATTGATACCTGTCCTCTGATCGAAGCTATTTATAACTTCTGTTTTGAACTGTGTTCTGTTCACCAAAATGGTCAACTTAAACATTGTCATCTACCTTCATTTGGAGCAGAAAATTCTTACTGGCCTAACTAGTCTGTGTTCCTTAAAAGAAATTTAGACTCTTAATGGATGAGTTGTCATGGCTTTAGGGCACCCAGCTTAGCTGTCATCTTTAGGATTCTGGCTGAATTATTAGAGGCAGATGATCAGGTGAGTGAGCAGTAACACCAGCTGAGACTCCTGTTGTCTGTCTTAGTTCTTACATGCTACTCTCTCAAAACACCTATGTGATGAATTTCAGGAATATTACTGAAATGGTGAGCTTGGCTTACTGAAAAGCAATTGTAGTGTGCATCCACTAGGGTCAAAGAAGATATAACAGATATACCTTACAAACAGAGCTAAAAAATGCAAGAAAGTCCAAAGATTTGAAGTGAAAAAGAGAGGAGAAAGGAGAGGAGGAAAAAGTGTTTATTATCAGAGAGAGAGATTCTTGAGAAAAAGGCACAGAAACAGAAATAACTGCTGATCTTAGTGCCCTCGGCTGTTGACTTCCTGGCAGCTGGAGGATGATGTTAAGTTACATGTTTGCTTAGCTTTTTGAAAGTATAGCTTTTGAAATGCAGTCACTTTGGGGGAATATAGCTCAAGTTTCTCTTATATAGGACTGTTTAATAGCCAAGAATTTGGGCCTATGTAGAAATCTGGACCTATACTTAGTGACAGAATAGCTTGGCTTCTGATGTTGAATTGCATAGTAGATTAGAAACTAGGGAACTTTCGGATAGATGTAAAATGCGGATAGACTTCTAGATTAATTTTTAATACCATAATATTCTGTGTCATTCATTTCTAAATCATATGCCTTATTTTCATTATACTTACTTTTGTTATCCCCCCATGTTTAAAAATATATGAATAAATTGTAGGAATTGTCAGGGAATTTATTGTGCCAAGTGTTTCTCAGCAGTGAAAATATTAATAAATCACTAAATGAGCTCAAATTGCCTCCGAGATGCTGAGGAAAATTAAATACACATCCTCTCCAGATGCCCTGGAAGCATAAGCTGCTATTGAGCACTTAGCTTGTGCAGATGAGGTTATTTATATGAAAAAGTTTTATCTTTTTGTCAAAGTAGAGAATAGAGAGCTGTTTCTGTTCTGGAATTTCTGGTTAATATATGTATGACTGAAGCTTTTAGCTCCCAGAGAGATGTAAACAGTGCTTCTAGCCCCTAAGAACCAGGTGCAGACATTTGGTGATGGTGACATGAATACATTTGCCCTCACTCTGTGATGAGAGATGGAGGTGATCCATAAATGACGGAAATGTGCTCTCTGATTTTTTTCTACCTGCATGTGCATTCTCACTGGAGAATTTCCAAGGGCTATCAGTGCTTGCAAGTTTTCCTTAAAATACCTGGACTGTGAGACTGATGTCAGTAATCTTCACAAAGCATCAGCAAGATGAAAACCATAATCAGCCTTTTGTGTGTGTTCTTGTGTGGATGAATTATATTGCTTTCTAGGCTGTTGAGCTGCTTGCTGATAGTTTCTTCTTTACTTGGTTTAGGAGCTGCCTAGTCCAAGAAAGCCTGGATTCTAGTTGTGTGAATATGATAAAGCTGTTTAAATGTCCAAGGACTTTCTGATTGGCTTTGTAGTATTATTAAATTTTGATAATCTAGCAGAGCAATAGGTAGAAAATCATGTTACTTCAGGGATAAGCATCATTTCCATCACATCTAGATAGGAGGAGGGGTTGTCCATCTCATGCTGAACCTTTGAGAAGGAGCTGTAAAACCTTGGAGGGCTGAGAAGAGGAGCTTCCCCTGTTAATATCCCGAGACAGGATAGCCAAGGCTGGAGCTAAATAGAAACAAGGCACTAAATCCCACTGTAGAGAGTGTATCATCTCTTGGTGTACACTTTGTCTGGGTGGTTGGACTGACGTTTAGGGGATTAAGATGACTTAGATATAACATGCAAAGAAAGTCCTCCTGTGTAGACGTCACTGGGTTTGCTGAAGCAGGATCCAGAGAAACCGTCACTTTCAGGAGCAGATGATACTTTCATGCTTAAATGTATTATTTTAAATAGTTTTGTAAGACTGTAGCCCTACAGCCCTGGTTGAGTCAGTTTCCTAAAGATTTTTTTTAACTTAGTTCCAGCTTTTCCACATTGTCTAAATGTACCTTGAAGATTTTAAAGTAATTTAAAATATGAAATTTTACTTAAAGCTGTTGTCATTTTTAATGTATCTAATTTATGTTCCAAGGTTAAAATTGCATATATAAGGACATCGTTAGTGTCATTAAAGTGAGTGTTTTTTAAGGTTGAATCTTTTTGTCTCTCAGCGAACAGATGGGATCACGCATTGAGTATATTTTGCCATATAAATGCCATATCAATGTCAAAATATCTTCTGATCTGAATATAATATCTGTCTAAATTTTATTATACTGTGTTACTAGTATCTAGTAAAATATGAACAGGTATAGATCCTGTTTAAATACAGATTCTTATTTAGATTTTCTACCTGAAACACTTGCTCAACCTAAAATAAAAACATTCATCCCCAAAATTGATATCTGTAATATACTTGAAAGCATCTTAATGTACGTTCGTAGATATCATCCAATGAAGTTTTTAGGAAAGGTTAATAATTTTATTCTCTGTAAAATGTGAGCATGATGATGATGTACATTTTTCAAAGTTATTGCAGTTTATGTCTTTCCTTGAATTGTATTGATTTCCTCAAAATTCTTTACAGATATTTCAAAGCAGCATGGAGCAACTTTGGAGCATTAGGGAGGTTATGAATACAGCTTGTTTTTGTTGCTGTTGTTGTTTTGTTTGTTTTTTTCTATCTTTAGCAACACAGTAGATATTTCTTGCTTTGTGATGCCTCCTAACTTCTCACTAAATAAAAAATGCTGTGTGTCACGATGATTATCTTGTAAACTAGCTAGCATTTATGCACACTTCCAAGGGGCAAACTGGTCAATCTAAAGACTATTTGGGCACAAGAGCAATCTACTACTTCATCCGAAATGAAGAAAAAAGTCAAATGGCTTTACTGTTCACAAATCTTCTGTTCATTATATATTTCGTTGTCTGAGTAATACTAATTTTAAGTGAAGAAGTTAGCACAGGAGTAAATATACTTCCTACTTTTTCTGGGGTTTAAATATTGTCATTCTAGGAGCCTAAGACTTTCCATTAATTTTAATCCAGAAACTCAGTTTCAAAGTGCTCATAAATAGCTAAGCTGCTTTATCTTCCCTTGCTAACTAGCATTACAATCGATCATTTTACGCAAAGGTTAACAAAGCAATCTCTCATTGGTTTGCAATCAGTAAATAATTAATATAATTACCAGTGTTCAAACACTTCTTTAGGACTGGCTTTGTATTGCCAAAATGTGATAAATTGCTCCAATTGGGAACAGTACAATTGGGACAGACACTTTTGGCCAGTTTACATTTCCCTAAAAATAGGCTGTCTGTGCCATAATCACAGCATAAAATATAAATGAGTAAGTGAAGACTTTGCGCCTCATAATGATTGCCATATAGCTTCTGGTGATGCTCTGGCTGGTTTGATCTGGGCCTGCAGTGATGGCAATATGTATACCTCCTCGTGGGCTGGATTACCTGAACTCCAGTGTACCTTAGGCCTTCCAACATTGTGCCCCATGTGGAGGAGGACTCCTCTCTGACCCCACTGGATGGCTTGAGCAAAACAGGTAAAAACAGAACTGTCAGGACATTTAGAGGGATGGCAGGACTGAGAAGAAACCAGTCTTCCCATCGTGACTGGGGTCCTGGGAGCTCCAGTTTGCACACAGTAAATAATAAATGAGGGCTAAATGTTTAGCACAGGTATGGTTAGATGTGTTACAGAATGTTGGAGAAGATATGTGCATGTTAAAAGATGTGGGGAGAGACGTGTTGGGATCAAAGAGAAAAGAACAAGGTTTGAGTTTGAGGAAAAAAGGAACATAAGAAAGAAGAAACCACAGTTTAGTTTTGAGGCTCTTTCCAGGGTCTGTCTTGGAAGGACTTTTTTTTTTGGATTTGGTTTTGCTACCATGCAAATGCGATTATGGTTAAGTAAGCTAGCCTATCAAGTAGAAAAATTAGCTAATGCCACTGATGCTAGTATACAGTTGCTCAATCGTCAATTACAAGCCACATCAAAAATGACTCTTCAGAACGGGATGGCACTGGACTTGTTGCTGTTACACCAAAATGGACTTTGTGGCTACCTAAACCTCTCCAGTACCGACTGCTGCATTTATATCCCTAATGTTACACAGGACCTCGATATCCAATTAGAGAAGATAGGACAGGTGGCGAAAGACACCCATGAACTCTGGGAATCAAGGAACACTAGTTGGCTGGCGAAGGTGTTTAGTTGGTTTGGATTTGGTGTCACTGATTGGATCCAAAGTTTAATAGAGTATGTGGTGATGTTCATTGTGATGATGATTATCCTAAGCATAGCAATATCCTGTGTAAAACCTACTATAATGAATGCTATTAACATAAAGATGATTCAGTTTACCGCTTATACCCCTTTGCAGGCAGATGACCCAATTGATGTCCCGAATACTAAGACTCTAATTTGAGACTAAATTTCAATATACAATGGTAACTGGAGTAACGGGGTGGATACAAAGTTTGTTATAATCATTACTTACTATTGTAACTGCAATAATTTCTGTATGTATTCTTGTAGAACTAGACTCCCTGCCTTTTCTATAACTCCCCCCCATCTAATGTACCAATGTGCAATCACTCGCTTAACTGCATCATGTTTAGGCCATATAATATTAACACCTAAACGACTTCATGTGAAGCTTGAGTGACTATAGTCACGGGGTGGATAATGTGGAAGAATTGTTTGAAAGCGGGAACTGAGAGGAAAACTAGGACCTAACAGAAGTTTTGGCATTACAGAAGCTTGCTTGGGGTGATACACAGTTGCCACTTCCAGGATGGTTGGTACGCATGGACTCAGCTCCGACTCGACTACTTGTTTGGGGGGAGGCAATCGGACTATTTGGGAACTCGATTCACTCCTAGGAAGGCGATCGGACCTACGGTCCACAGACTGTGAATCCGATACTGATTTGATATCTCCTCCCGCCCCCCCCCCCCCCACTACCACTACGGCTTTCAAACTGCAACATTTCACACATTCCAAATTCAATATGCTCTGTATCTCTATATCTAACTCTAAACATATAACTCTATAACTTTATTTTTATTCTTTTCACCTTGTGTAATCTGCTGATATATTTCTAAACTCTGGCATACATTTTCTAATGTTTGCTGTATACTAACCAGGCAAGCTTGCCTGAGTTCTGCTTTCATGATTAATTATCTGGACACATTTATTTCTTTTGAAAGTAACTGAAAACTTCTATCAAAAAAAAAAAAAAAAACTCTCTCTCTCTCCATAAGCAGTGATTTCTAAAAGGCTTTTCATGCTGTGAATTTAAAAACAGCATTTAAGATGTCATTATGTGGCATGTCTTTATATACTGCTGCCATTAGGGTCTTCATAATGGATTCAGAATTGATGAACACAGAAGGTGCATTTGTCTCAGTGAGACATGACATTAACACTAACGTTTTCATGGCAGATACACTGGCACAATGTCAATCAATATCATAGGATAATTTTGCTGCAGAAAATGCTACAGGTAATTGTGGTTATTCTAAGAGTTTTTCTTTTTCCTGAGAATACAAACATTTAAAGAAATTTAAAGATTTTAAAGAATACTTCAAGAACAGTGATGAATTAATATTTATTATATCACTTACTGAGCAATGCACATGTGTTGCTGGCTGCTGTCTCCAGTCTCAGCTCGTGGCCGTCTCCGGGCTCCAGCAACAAAACATGTTCACCCAGAGGTCGGGCTCTCCGGGGCCATCCTACCCCACTAGGGGACAAACCACATAACACCAATATGGTTGGAGTGCCATTTATTGTTTACTGCTCACTACAGTTATACTCCTTGCAAATGCGGAAACTTGCTCTGCCACCAATCAGCAACAATGCCACCCCACATGGCTAGGTACTGATTCTTCAAAGTAAGACAGCTGACTCGCCTTAATTTCTGTTAACCCTTTGCTTTCCGTAACATCGTGAGATCTTCCGAGCGCCAAGCCCTAAGCCTAAGTTTGGCCAAGTCAGCCTATGTCAAGCACGAAGCCATATTGCTCTATCTACATATCTGACCACATTTCCCCCTCCCCATGCAAGCGTTTATTCAGTGTCTGCTTCTTGCGTTGCGGAATTAACAGAAATTGTAATATGTGGACGGTTATTAATTGTCTTATACAGCGTAAAGCACAGCTAAGCATCACAGCATCTACTATTATGATAATACAGGGCATGATTCTTGTCTTAACTATAGATTTTAGCCATCCCCCTAGTCCGAAAAGATCCATGAGTCCATCCAGACAAAAACTCCAGATCCTCCTGTATCTTTTTGGTGTGATCCATCAACTGTTGAATTTGCTGATGTATTGCCTTAGAGTGATCGCTGAGGTCCATGCAGCACATTCCTTCAAAGTCTTCACATCCATGCCCATGCGTCAATAACAAGAAGTCTATTGCTGCTCTATTTTGTAGTACAGCATGCTGAACTTGCGAGAGGTCAAGCGCGAGCTCAGAAAGAACCAGGCTGGTTGCATTAGCCTGCTTTACTGCCCAACAGGCCAGAGTGTTGAGGTTTCTTGTGTGCGCGCGCAGCTGCTGCTCCTGGTACAAAAGGAGACGTAAAGAAAGCCTCCCACCAATTTCATAGTTTTACGGTGTCATCGTACCGTTCTGTCAATACTGCACTACCTGCTTCTCGTCAGGTCCTCACCCGCTGTGTTGCATTTGGGTGAACCCAAGGCATAGCCATACTGACCTGTCCAACTGTACATGGCCCTCCAATTGTTTTGGTGGGGTCCCCATTCCAAGCTCGGTTACCACAGAGGAGGAAATAGCCCAGACATTCTGTTGTTGCACATAGTGACGGTTGTACAGTCTTGGATCTTTTCAGGACCCTCCGTCAGTCATCTTGATCATTATTAGAAGGAAGGTTATCATCACTCCAGCGCACACCCGCACCTTTGGCAGTGGTCTTTTATCTTTTTTCCCTTGTCCGAAATGAGCACTTATAGGTGTTACTGATTCTTCCCCACGGCAATGGTGATTTAACACATAAAGGGCTAGACTTAAAAGTTTTTGCTGTTCTTTCTGAGGTATGCCACCTGTATATCCTTCCCCCTCCCCAAGCCGAGTTAACTGCTGTTTAAGTGTGTGATGCGCGCGTTCAACAATAGCGTGTCCCTGACTATTCTAAGGGATTCCGTGTTTCAATCGGATGCCCCATTTTTCCACCCATGCTTGTGTTTGTCTAGACCGAAAGCAAGGGCCGTTATCTGTTTTAATGTGCTCAGGCGAGCCCATGACCGCAAAACATGTGGTTAGATGCCTGCAGACATATAGGGCCCTTTCGCCGGTCTGCACCATGGCCCACAAAAACTTAGAGTAGGTGTCTATGGACACATGGACATACTTGAGGCATCCAAATTCAGGTACATGCGTGATGTCCATTTGCCACATATCTAATGCCCTTTTGCTTGCTTCACCGAGCGCTTCCATTCGAGTTTGAACACTCTTTTTTGGTTGCATTGCTAAAAATACCCATTCCAGAATGATAAAGCGATGAGTGTAGTGATGATCATCCTCTCCCCCTTTTTTCTTTTGCCACTGCATGATGAGGGCAAACACCGAGATTGGGTTGGAGACGACCATGAGGCATATCGGAAGCTCAGAGCATCGCCGTCCTGCCCACCGGGTGGAGATGAGCTGTCCTAGGCGATGGATGCAGGAATACCTAACACCAGTGCATCAAATAGATCTGCTGTCCCACAAAGCCAACAACTTTTAATTTGGGTATAATTAACAATCCGCCTGAGAAGCATAACATATCCATTAGCGTTAAAAGCAGCATCAGCTCCTATAATAGCGTTAAAAGCAACATTACCTCCTAAAAGCCACAATATACAGCTAATAATAACAGTAACACCTCTTCCTCCCATGTTGTTCTTCTGCAGGCTCACACTTTCTACAGCTAGGGTACCGGCTGCTTGCCTGCTACGTCTGATGTATGCGAGTTTGCTTCCAGCCAAGGTCTCACCCATTTCACTGGCACCCATCTGGTTCCAGTATCTGTAACAACACAAACATACCCTTTTCCCCAGGTTATTAAGTCCAAGGGTCCCGTCCATTTTCCCGTGTTCCAGTCTCTCAGCATCACCTTACATGGACCCAACTTTACTTCTGTCAGGGCTCCCTTTAGCCCAGCCCTGTGTTTGACCATCAGAGGGACTAGGCTATCCTGGGGTAATCTCAAAAAAATTAAAACATATACTGCTCTTGCCATTTTTTTTTTTGTAGCTGGCGTTTCAGCGTTTGGTTCATATGTTCCACTATGTCATGGTCCTCAGGGTGCAATGGTATGGTGAAAAAACAATCTTTTAAATCACTTATTAAGATGTCCCAATCATTTTGGAAGGTTCTCTATTTCCATTTCTATTTATGTTTGCATAGCTTCAATTTGGTTTCCTCTCCTTCCAAGGATACAAGTCAGAGTACGGCTCCCAGTCCTCCAATGGTGAGGGGTGGGGGGGAACGCCGTAGTCTGAGTTATTCCTGGCTTTCCCGCTTTCGAATTCTGCACTTACTTGTTGTGCCTATTCAGCCCTCTCTGCTGATATATATTACACAATAAACATCTAAAGACCACACAAACAGCACAAACACAGTTTCTATCCAGTGGCACGACCTCACGTAGCTGTGCACTTCGCTAGTGAGTTCCACTGGTTGTCAGCAGGGCACTGAGACTGAACATTCTCTCGAGTTGGCGGATTAGAGGGTTGCTGACAGGCTCCTAGCTCGGCGGGTGTCCCCGCAGAGACAACGGGGGTCTCAGTGTTAGGAGTCTCACCCCCCCTCTCTCCGCACTGTCTGTTTATGCCCGGTGCATCCTGCCACGTAGGGCCAGTACGTGCCAGCAGGCAGACCGGGGGGCGGACAAACTCCACCTTCAGTCACATAACCTTCCCTCCTGGCTGCGCAGGTGCGCATACCAGTAAGTGGTCCCAGCCGTCAGTCTGAGGGTCCTGCCTTTCTCATCTTCCTCCCTCTCGGGTGTTTGACCTTCCAACTAGTTCAGAGGATGTTTGCAGTTAAGTTGGCTACAAGCCCGGTCGAGCAGCCGCCTTCAACTGCTTTCGGAGGAGGTCGGCTGTGAGCCTGGCTGAGCAGCCGCCTCCGCGCTCCTTATCGCTCAGCCCAGGCAGGCAAACCTCTTCTTTCTCAGGGTCTTGGATTCTATTTCGCACAATAGTCCTATGACTCTACAGATCATACAAATTTCCAGCTTTCAACTATACCTCGTGTCAGCATCAATATACAAAGGATACAACACATAATAGAGATGAATGTAGCAAATAGAAATAATAGCCCTAATAACAGTTTCTGTCCTCACTTAAAGCATTACAATTCTTCAACCCCCACTTTAAAAGACAGATCAAATTCCCCTGCACCTCCCCCCTGGCTGTTGCCAAGTCCTCAGCAACGTAAGTTTGCTTGATCTCATTCGCCTTCTCTTCCCCGGCCCCCCCTTTCTCCTTTTTTCAAGGCGATCTAACAAGTCCTGGACACAGCCGGGCCGTTCTCCAGGTGCCACGGGGCGGGGTCCGGAAGCGGGGGCGCAGACGTTGTAGGCGCCGCAGGTGCTGGCACAGAGGCAGGCACGGGCGGGGGGAGGTTGGCGATGGATCTTCCGCACACCAGCGGTTTTCGGTGGCGTGGTGGTCCCGGTCCTGAAGTGCTCGCAAAGGCGGACATGGCTCCAACGACCACTTTCCTTTTGGCTTTTACATTGGATTCGAATACTAGGTGGGGCTCGGCTTTGAACCCTTTCTCTCTGCACCAGATCGAAAGCTTGCAGAGGGTCTGTTCATCAGTAGCTTGCTCCAGGGATTGCACGAGCCTATTCACCAAATTTCCATAGGACTCCTGCAATCCCTGCTTCACCATCGTAAATGATGGGGCCTTTCATTCTGACGGCACTAAAAACAGTGCCTGCACCATTTTTGAATCTAACGGTTCCCATTGAACCCCTCCCCCCTGAATCGTACGTACTGGAAACACATTATGTTGTAAGCGAATACTATCAAGGGCACATTCTTTAGCTATGAGGCGCCAATTTGTGAGTGGGAGATCTATTTCATTAAGCTTTCCTTTCGGCGCTTTCCCGAGATCTTTCAGGGCCAGCCTTTGGTTTTTCAATTGTTTTTTTCTGACCCTGGATTATTTGTTCTGCTTCTGTTAGCAGCTGCTGCAACTTCCTTGCCCATTCCTCCCTCCGATGGGTACTTTTCTGAGTACTAGGCTCAGTTGCGCCTCCCTCCTCAACTCCCTCCTCCTCTGAGGAGTCTTCTTCTATGGCTGGCGCTGTAGGACGCCAGGTCCACTTATTTTTCTCTTTATCTTGCAACTCCCCCAGGGCTCCGGATGTTGTGGCTGGAGGCGGCGCAGCGGTTAAGGGTTTTTCTAACGGCATTTTTGCCCCTCCCTGCTCCTCCTGCTCCTCTGCGAGCTTCGGAAGAATTTGTCCAGGTAGCCAGTCCAGCAACAACTCCCGAATCCGTTTTTCTTGATCCTCCCTAGACTTTCCCCGCGATTTACGATCCTTTCTCTTTCCCAACTCCCATAGTTCTTCCCACGGATACATAGGCAGTGGTTTACGCAGCTCTCTCTCATGGCGCTCCTCCTCCCCACCGAGGGCCCTTTCGGTGGGAAAGGCAGCGACCGACCCTTCCGCTACCTCCTCGGTCTTTTCGTCCTCCATCTCAGACAGGACAGCAAAAGGATCAGGGTTCCCAGACTGCCCGTGGGAGTTAGGACCCAGAAATGCTCGCACTGCACGCCAGCCCTCCCGGTCCTCCCTGGCAAGCTCTAGGATAGCTAGAATCTTCCTGAATACGACTAGCTCTTCCGCCTTTCCAGCCATAGCCCGTTGCGTTAGTTCTGCTTTAATTTTATCCCAATTCTCCTCCTTAAATATCTGTATGTGGGAGCCAGTCACTCCCCGCCTGATTAAAGTATCCAGGCACCCTCTTATGGCAACCAACTTGATACAAGTCCTATATTCTTTGCCTAGGGTCTTCATCACCTTCACCGCCGTCTCCATGCTGCCTGCAGCATCCTCCTCCGCCTCCGGGATCACGTCGGGGTCACCACCTGTTGCCGGCCACTGTCTCCAGTCTCAGCTCGTGGCCGTCTCCGGGCTCCAGCAACAAAACATGTTCACCCAGAGGTCGGGCTCTCCGGGGCCATCCTACCCCACTAGGGGACAAACCACATAACACCAATATGGTTGGAGTGCCGTTTATTGTTTACTGCTCACTACAGTTATACTCCTTGCGAATGCGGAAGCTTGCTCTGCCACCAATCAGCAACAATGCCACCCCACATGGCTAGGTACTGATTCTTCAAAGTAAGACAGCTGACTCGCCTTGATTTCTGTTAACCCTTTGCTTTCCGTAACATCGCGAGATCTTCTGAGCGCCAAGCCCTAAGCCTAAGTTTGGCCAAGTCAGCTTATGTCAAGCACGAAGCCATATTGCTATATCTACATATCCGACCACACACATGGAATATGTAAGGATAATTTCTAAGACATTAATGTACAGCTAACAAAAATAATCAATTGGCATATCTCAACTGTAATCAAGAAGTTGGCTTAATCTATGTCTACTGAGATGCTTTTAAGTTCTTAAAACATAGGCCACGATATATATGTTGCAGAATTTAAACATGTATTCAACATTTATTAATCCATCATAAATGGATCATAAAATATCTTATTGGAGCCAAGACCTGAATTTACATTCTGACCTGCACTGTAATTCCTCATCAGGTCTCTGCCCACCTGCAGAGTTTTGCCAGTCTGCCTGGACTTCATATGCATGCAAAGGTCACAACTACATAGGTCACAGCTGAAGACACAATTAGAAAGTAGGTCAGCTTCAGAAGCTTTACCCTACATTATAAAATCATCTATGAAACACACTGTTACTGTTTTATTTCACAATGGTAAAAAATGAATGGCAAAAGAATACAGCAAATTGCCTGGACCCAGGTTAATCGGACCAAAGAGATATAGAGCCAGGGTGGAAGATGAAGTTATTGTGTTGTTTAGAGGTAGAAGTCACAGCCGGACTTGTTATATGAACAGACTTTGTTACCCTGGGATCTACTAACTCCAAGATAGTTTTTCCATAAAAACTCCACTTTTTGATGACAAAAAAAGATCATGTCCTGAGCTAATGTTCCATATATCCTTCCTCGGCCAATGTCTCTACAAGTCACTAATGCCAAAAGACGCTATGCAAATTCCCTATTAAAATGGAAAAGACAATGTTTTGGTTACCAAGAAAGAAAAAAAAAAAGAAAAAAAAAACACAACAAAGCAATTTTTATTCAAGCCTAGGAAGCATACTATCTTCATCTGGTAAACAATCTTAGTACCAAGTCTTTCTGATGTTCAAGTTACATATTCATCATTAATTCACATTCAGCACTCTGGTCAAAATGTGATGCCAAATAAAGGAGCAGAGCCCCTCTGGAATTTAGCAGTGCTCTCGTGCATTAAGCCGAATGGGAACTCAAGGTTTTTTTGCAAGCAGCCTGCAGTCAAATTATATTTCCTGAATACGCAGCTGAAAAATATGATTACCTGGGCAGTATTTGGAATTTTTCTTGACCATTTTTCCCTCCTAGAAGCTAACCATAATTAACCAGTTAACATATACAAAAGATTTATGGTCTATTTTTCCCCTCAAGTTCTGAATTAGCAAGGAAACAAGCATCATCTCAACTATTCTATCAAATGTTCAACTTTAGTTTCTTAATGCATCCTATCCATCTCTGGATGTTCAAAGTCCATTAAAGAAATTCCATTTGGTAAACAAATCATTTCCAACCTTGAAAAAGTCACGGTTGCCTGGTCAGAACAGCTTGAGGGTATACTCCTTGATGTTACAAAGCGCTTCGTGCGGTAAATCTCCAGCCTGCACGGCCACCCAGCCACCTAGGTCACCATTTCAGAATGGTTTCAGTGATGTAAAAGAGAAAATACTATGTACCTTGATGATTTACTCTCAGTAGCCTTTACTACTAGAACACCTGCCATTTTCTCCAAAACTATTTTTGCTAACAATACTGTGTTGATCTTGTTATCCAAGGATATCTAAAGAAAACAAACCCATCCGGTCTTTACCAGAAACTATGTTCAGAGACTCTCAAAACCATAAATTATCAGGTGAGTTCAGCAGGTTAAAATGCTGCTTTCTCTCTGAAACATATCCTCAAGTTTTTCAGATTCGTACGTAGTGAGACCATGATTTACTGTGAGATACCACTGCAAATGAAGGCAGCAGTACAGCCCTAAAGGGCAGCAACAGCAGAGCCAGCTCAGCTTGGGTAATCGAGACATGCAGACAGTTCAACTGCAACATACTGACCGCCTGGAAGGAAGGGTCTGGTTTTTGTTTTGCCTTCTAGTTTCCTAGTCCAGACATAGGTCATGGTTACAGAAGTTAATACCCTGGCACCAAGATGAGACCGACTACTGTTACAAATGTGATTTCACTTTTCTTCTATACTGTTCTACCAAGCTGCATTAAAGAGAGGAGAACAAAGGGCAAAATAGTTTATGCTCGCCAAAAAGCAGTGCCACTTTTTCTTGTCACCTCATTAGTAAAAAAGAAAACAGCAAAACCCAAGGAACATTGGTTCCTTGCTCTTACAAGGGACTGGAAACAGCTATGGTTCCTTCACATCAGCTCATAAAAGTGCTGGAAAAGAGTACCGCAAATCTACTATGTCCCCTCGCACAGGAGAAACCTGGGAATGGGGGACTCTGCTTTGGGACTGCTAAAGTCTGTCTCCCCTCCAGACACGGTCTGCTCCTTTCATGCTGGCTGAGCAGATTCCTGCTGACAGAAGCTTCCTGCCCAGAGGGAAATTGTCAGCTAGGTATTTTTAAGGCAACTTTGCACAGGTTTTGCAGAGAGGGTTCTCAGTAGCCTAGAATATGTAACCCTACTAGGGCTACAGTCTTACAAAACTATTTAAAATAATACATTTAAGCATGAAAGTATCATCTGCTCCTGAAAGTGACGGTTTCTCTGGATCCTGCTTCAGCAAACCCAGTGACGTCTACACAGGAGGACTTTCTTTGCATGTTATATCTAAGTCATCTTAATCCCCTAAACGTCAGTCCAACCACCCAGACAAAGTGTACACCAAGAGATGATACACTCTCTACAGTGGGATTTAGTGCCTTGTTTCTATTTAGCTCCAGCCTTGGCTATCCTGTCTCGGGATATTAACAGGGGAAGCTCCTCTTCTCAGCCCTCCAAGGTTTTACAGCTCCTTCTCAAAGGTTCAGCATGAGATGGACAACCCCTCCTCCTATCTAGATGTGATGGAAATGATGCTTATCCCTGAAGTAACATGATTTTCTACCTATTGCTCTGCTAGATTATCAAAATTTAATAATACTACAAAGCCAATCAGAAAGTCCTTGGACATTTAAACAGCTTTATCATATTCACACAACTAGAATCCAGGCTTTCTTGGACTAGGCAGCTCCTAAACCAAGTAAAGAAGAAACTATCAGCAAGCAGCTCAACAGCCTAGAAAGCAATATAATTCATCCACACAAGAACACACACAAAAGGCTGATTATGGTTTTCATCTTGCTGATGCTTTGTGAAGATTACTGACATCAGTCTCACAGTCCAGGTATTTTAAGGAAAACTTGCAAGCACTGATAGCCCTTGGAAATTCTCCAGTGAGAATGCACATGCAGGTAGAAAAAAATCAGAGAGCACATTTCCGTCATTTATGGATCACCTCCATCTCTCATCACAGAGTGAGGGCAAATGTATTCATGTCACCATCACCAAATGTCTGCACCTGGTTCTTAGGGGCTAGAAGCACTGTTTACATCTCTCTGGGAGCTAAAAGCTTCAGTCATACATATATTAACCAGAAATTCCAGAACAGAAACAGCTCTCTATTCTCTACTTTGACAAAAAGATAAAACTTTTTCATATAAATAACCTCATCTGCACAAGCTAAGTGCTCAATAGCAGCTTATGCTTCCAGGGCATCTGGAGAGGATGTGTATTTAATTTTCCTCAGCATCTCGGAGGCAATTTGAGCTCATTTAGTGATTTATTAATATTTTCACTGCTGAGAAACACTTGGCACAATAAATTCCCTGACAATTCCTACAATTTATTCATATATTTTTAAACATGGGGGGATAACAAAAGTAAGTATAATGAAAATAAGGCATATGATTTAGAAATGAATGACACAGAATATTATGGTATTAAAAATTAATCTAGAAGTCTATCCGCATTTTACATCTATCCGAAAGTTCCCTAGTTTCTAATCTACTATGCAATTCAACATCAGAAGCCAAGCTATTCTGTCACTAAGTATAGGTCCAGATTTCTACATAGGCCCAAATTCTTGGCTATTAAACAGTCCTATATAAGAGAAACTTGAGCTATATTCCCCCAAAGTGACTGCATTTCAAAAGCTATACTTTCAAAAAGCTAAGCAAACATGTAACTTAACATCATCCTCCAGCTGCCAGGAAGTCAACAGCCGAGGGCACTAAGATCAGCAGTTATTTCTGTTTCTGTGCCTTTTTCTCAAGAATCTCTCTCTCTGATAATAAACACTTTTTCCTCCTCTCCTTTCTCCTCTCTTTTTCACTTCAAATCTTTGGACTTTCTTGCATTTTTTAGCTCTGTTTGTAAGGTATATCTGTTATATCTTCTTTGACCCTAGTGGATGCACACTACAATTGCTTTTCAGTAAGCCAAGCTCACCATTTCAGTAATATTCCTGAAATTCATCACATAGGTGTTTTGAGAGAGTAGCATGTAAGAACTAAGACAGACAACAGGAGTCTCAGCTGGTGTTACTGCTCACTCACCTGATCATCTGCCTCTAATAATTCAGCCAGAATCCTAAAGATGACAGCTAAGCTGGGTGCCCTAAAGCCATGACAACTCATCCATTAAGAGTCTAAATTTCTTTTAAGGAACACAGACTAGTTAGGCCAGTAAGAATTTTCTGCTCCAAATGAAGGTAGATGACAATGTTTAAGTTGACCATTTTGGTGAACAGAACACAGTTCAAAACAGAAGTTATAAATAGCTTCGATCAGAGGACAGGTATCAATATATTTTTAATTTTCTACATAAATGATCATGTTTCACTGAGGTGCTGTACAAATAATTAACAATGTTTTGTAGGGAGGCTTCTCAAGCACACCTTGCTACACAGCTTAAAACAAGTAAGCACTGTGAAATCTGTGACTCAGATTTGCTGTTGTCAAATGGGGAAGCGAAGAAACTGAGTTTTCGGGCAGCCTACAATTGGTTTCAGTTAAAAAGAAAAAAAAAAAACTGTGAATAATTGACAGACTTTAGCCAAGGAACAAGCAATGGGTAGAATGCATTTAATGCTAATTTAAAGGAAGGAGCAATGCTTGAATAAGCTGCAGATAAGGGCTCATCTTTGAATACAGATGAAAGCCGATGCCACGAAGGGAGTATAAATGACATTTCATAGCAAACAGATAGGCAGGTGATTTGTCAAATAAAAGCCTTTTGTATCTGAGCTTTATCCAGCACCATGACTAAACATAAAATGAACTGTTATGCTGTGTTGCAAAGACATACCAAGAAAAGCAGCCAGGTAATATAACCATGAACAATGAAGACCTATACAGAGTTCTGCTTTGTGGGTTTCGAGGGGATCTTTTTTAAAACAAATGGTAAACAAAATGATTTACGACCAAGAAATCTATTCATACTGTATATCCATTTTACCATACATCCATTTTTTTCTTTCATGGATCGGTGTGCTTTTTTCTAGAAATCCCACAAAAAATATTGCAAAACTTATGTGTTTTCAGCAACAGAAGCCATTGGATGTCCAGTGATTCACAAAAAATAACTGCCTCAGCAAAAAAATATTTCAGCGAGATTTTTTTAAGGTTGAACATAATCTTGTAATTAGATTCGCTGTCATATGATTTATTCCATATGTGCTTTTTCAAATAAAAAGCCAGACATTTACATTTCCTTTAGTAATCACTGATTATCGATGCAAGAAGCCAGTGTTCTCGGGGAGGTCTCCCAAATCTTCTCCCTTCTAAGACAAATTCCCTCCATGTCTCTTGGGTCATGAGGCACCTTCAGGGAAATGCCTAAGTGTTTTTAGCATGTGTTTTTCCCCCTTCAGTTCTTAAAAAAAATAAAATAAAATACAATACAATAAAGCAATGAAGCTTTCAATTTCAGCAAAATTTTTA
Organism: Tinamus guttatus; assembly: GCF_059628265.1. Taxonomy (NCBI): domain Eukaryota; kingdom Metazoa; phylum Chordata; class Aves; order Tinamiformes; family Tinamidae; genus Tinamus; species Tinamus guttatus. Next base: position 433,503 of record NW_028288605.1, read on the forward strand.
AATTTTTGTTTAAATTAAAAGCATATAAAGTGTTTAGATGCTTTAAGCATGTGCAATGATCTACTAGTGAATCATTAAGTTGATACCATTTCTAAAACAGTGGAAGTTTACATGTAACTTAAGAAGTTAATATTTGCTGGAGTAAACTGCTCTCTTGTAGGGGAAGACAACAGCTTTAAGTTAAATTTCATATTTTAAATTACTTTAAAATCTTCAAGGTACATTTAGACAATGTGGAAAAGCTGGGACTAAGTTAAAAAAAAATCTTTAGGAAACTGACTCAACCAGAACCCTGTATCATACAGATGTAAGAACTACTGAAGGTAACAAATACATTAACCACTTCACTTAGCACTTCTCAACTCATACTCCAAAGATTTCTGATGACTGACCTAGCATGTTTCCCAGGACTTAAGGAAATTGCTAGCAATCAGATACTCATGACCTGACCCTTCTCTCCCAGGAACCTCGGTAATGAGTATCCTTGTAAGGATTCAATCCATGCCTATAGATTAAAGAGCTATTTTATTCTGACTAAAACAACAGATCTTAGCATGGCTACATCCTAGACAAACATTGCTCTTGCCCTATTTAGATGGTTGCAGTCTACAGGATCAGCAGATGGAAAGCTAGGGACTGTGCTGTGAAAGCAGAAGCAATAGCTTAGCCAGGTAAACAGACCAAGCAGACCAAAAGTCTCAGCTACTGCAACAGAGCCGGGTACAGCAGCCAGAGCGCTAGTGCAAGCTACTCTCCTATAAGTCATAACTTAAAAAAAAAAAAAAAAAAAAAGGTTTCTCACGGAGACAAAAATGAATGTACTTAGCTGAAGGCAGAAAGTGCATGGTGAGAGGAAGATGAAGAGAAAGCGAAGAAAGGAAGGAGGTGGAGTGCTGTCAAAATTACACACAATCTTCCTCTGATTTGCAAAGGGTAGTGGGAACATGAACCAATATTTTTATCATGGAAGCCTACAGGCTTTGTACCTATGAGATTTGTGCGGTATCAGCAGTTTTACCTAGTATCCTATGGTCTTCAGATGCGAGGAAGAAAAATTACATCAAAACAAAAGGCTGGTGCTAAAGTTAGCTTTGTATTAATTTAGTCTCTCCTTATCTTCCTACCTCCATATTTTTCCCACCCAGTCCCTCCCTCCTCAACTTGCATTTACTGTTTTCCCCATTCAGGCCCTACTGCTTTCTGAACACCTCCAAAACTGAATCCAATAGCCTACTCTGTACAAGTCTTATGAGAGAGTTGAGATTTTTTGGTCCAATTGCAACTGGTTACATAAAAGCACTTTTCAATTTTATTGACTGATGAATGAAGACACATGAAGTCACTTTGGTCATTCTTGAAACCTGAGATTACCCATTATCATCATAGTCACCAGTGAGGAAAGTGTTCAGGTTCTCCTATTTTCACTTTTGTGCTTACTGAAATAGTTTAATATTTTTACTAAATGAAAAATAAAAACTCTACTCAAACTAAACAAAGGAATTCCCCTTGAAGTAAAATGGAGGGCGCTTGAAAAGACACTTTCTGGCATAGTTAATTCACTTTCTGCTATGGATACCAAAGCTGTGGATTAATTGGTTTTGTTTTTCAAAGGATTAAGGCAGTTATCTGGTTAAAGGTGGCTGAGAAATACTGTAATACTGTTATGCAAAAACTGTAGTAATTTTTACACTAGAATATATGTTGCAGCTTGGAGCGGGTCAGGAATGCCAGACATCAACTTCATAGAAGCTGGAACTGACTTCGTTCATTAGCTTTTCATGCAGTACATTTATATGATTCTTAACAATTAGTGATGTAATTACACAGGCTCCTAATTGGTAGACAATGATCTAACTCAGACCCTTACAGCCCCCCTTACTTGTTTAGCTCATCCTTTTAGTTCAACAGCTCTTTTATTCCCTCTGACCTTGGTCTACTTTCTTATCTCCTAGTTAGCACTCCCTTTGTTCTTTCACTGAAACCTGAAGGCTGGAATTGAGCAGGCCTGCTGGGCAGCCATGTACGCGGCTCTCTAGCCATCCCTCTACAAATATATTCTCAATATACTCCAAAATATTAGTTCATATAAACATTATGATATACATTTTCATTTTAACTATGCTAATTCTAAATGCAGTGACTACCTACTATAGAGAAGTAAATCCTATACTTGAATTCACATTCCTGAAAAAGGCCATTTAAAATAAGCACTTGATTTATATTTACATATTCAAATGTATGCATGAGTTTTCAAGAGCAATGGGTATCATCCAGCAACTCATTTGGGTATCCAACTTTTGTTTGTATGAAGAAAGTGCTAGTGTAGCTTTGTATTCACAGACAGAATTTGGAATGTCCATGAGCTATTAATGAATAGTTAATGATACTTTTTAGAAGCTGTAAAGAAAAAGGTTACCATCCTGACTGCAGAGATACTTGCCTGGGCAAAGGTGAATTACTGCATTTGAATTTGTGAGGAATACAAAATAAGGCCCACCAATTTCAGTATGATGATTAGTCCCAGGTGATCAAGATCATACCTACTAATGGCTATCTCAGGGGAATAACAGAAAAGATGTCACTAGGTAAGACTTGTGAATTGGGAATGAAAGATGCAAAAAGACTAATCCATCTCTCTGATCACAATTTTCTTTAAATCCATCAATTTCCAAGAAAAGTTCAGCCTTTAGTTTCTAAGACAGATGAGTTATATTCAAGATACACAGAAAGATAATATTGATATTTCTGATGATACAGCTGTAAAAAATGTAATCTATCCACAACAAAAAACTAAGCTGTTTTCATGGCAAATACTATAGAAAATGCTACAGAGTTTTGTGCCTGTCTTCCTACACATAAAGTTCGCATAAATTTGTTATAGGCAGTGTACCATGTTGGTGTTGGACTTTGAAACTTGTTAATTAGCTTATAACTTGGAAACATGTTAGCTAGTATCTGTTGTCACCCTGCAAAGATTTGTAAATCTTATATAGTATAGTGCACGCAGTTATAAGCTAGGAGGGTTCTGATAAATTTAGGTATATGCCTAACTGCAAGCAGTCATTGCTTGTTGAGAGCCTGTGTTTGTATGTTTAATTTAATAGCTTTCTGACTAAGAATCACCCTTTTGGAGAGAAAAAAAAATATTACTCGGGGTTCACATATTTTATTCCTGTTTCCGTTGTGCAAAGATGGATAACCAGATTGAAAGGAATGAACAAATAGGACCCATTATTTACTTTCATGTGAAAATCTTCAGGATTGAATCTCAAATTATACTGTCTTTCATCTAGGTACAGATTAAACCTTCATAAATTGCACAGAAAGTAGTAGTCAAGGAAATCACCATAATAGCATCAGCCTCAGTCACCACGTCACTATATATTACAGTTCAGTTGAAATGTGTGCTATTCTGGATATCATTATCTTAAATATTCAAAGTGATTAAATGTTTTATTTTTAAAGTAGGTACATCAAATAAAATCATACCACCAAAGGTTGATATCTGGAATAAAAATATCTGTTGCAACTTGGAGCGGGTCAGGAATGCCAGACAACAACTTCATAGAAGCTGGAAATGACTTCGTTTATTCCACGTTACACACCACAATATATAGGCAACTCGCATAGCAACATTCTGGCAGAGCATCAGTGATTGGTTACATGCATTGACGCGCTAACATTTCATAGGTTGCTAAGCCGTATCCAGGAGCCCAACTGTAACAACCACACTGACATCTCGAGGCGGCTATGCTACCTCAGAGCTGCGCGCCTCAACGGGCCAGCCCCTCCCTCTCATTTTGGCCTTGCCCGGTCAAGGACACCCCCATGTCCCTGTCCTCCACATTTCCCCCTTTCAGCCCCTCCCTCTCGTTTCGGCCTTGCCCGGTCAAGGACACCCCCATGTCCCTGTCCTCCACATTTCCCCCTTTTTCTTTAAATTAGGTGACCCCAGGAAACAAGCCAGCCTTGAGGTGTCAGATTCGGATTGCGTGAAAAAGCAGTTAAGAAACGTGATATTAAAACGCACAAACAGGTCCAAACAATCATTAAGCCAACTACAAGCAACAGTCCCCATAGTAACAACATTAACAGCGATTTCACTAACGATCCTCACATTCTGAGCTAAGAGAGTTCGCTGCTCTTTTTGATCGCCTTAACAGGGTCTTGCTGTTCCCCGGAGGGCCGTGTGGCCAAATCATACTAAAGCAACCAAATGTGCAAGGCCCACCCATAGGCTGGGACGGAATGCCAGCCCAAGCTCGGTTCCCACATGTGGGATTTCTGAAGGGCAGTGGTCATGTTGTGAGCAAGCCAGATAAGGACAGAAGGACTGCTAACTAAGAGATAAGGAGTGCGGCTGAGAGTCAGATAAGGAGTTAATGAGCTGAGCAGTTGTTAAATGTAAGGACACGTGGGCACTGTTAGTTAGCCTCTGTTAGTTAGCCTATCACACTGTATAGTTAGATGCGTAGACGCGGGGTCTTAACCAATGATTGTAAAGAAGCGCTCGCGTGCACGGGGAAGTCTTGCATATAAGCGCGATTGGAACCCTAAATAAACTGGCACTGCTTGATCACATTGATCGTGTGAGCGGTGTCCGAGACCCCCACGTCGACAAGTGGCGCCCGAACAGGGACCCTCACGCCGAAGGCTTCCAGGAGCGCTTACCAGCGGCGGTATCCGAGGGTGCGGGAGGATCCAGCCGAAACAGGCGCTGCCCCGGCGCCTGGAAAATCGCCGGCGTAAAGACGAATTTGGAATCTCACCCAGGACAGGTGAGCGGCTGGGGAGGAGATGGGGTCCACGCTAAGCTCTGAGGAAGAAGCAGTGGTTAAGCTCCTCCAACATATCCTTTCTACGAGAGGATTTAAATATGATAAGGCCTTACTCGAGAAACTATTGACATGGGCCCGTGAGCGGGATTTGATCCCTTCAGGAAATGCGGCCTTTGAGATGCCCACGTGGGACCAGATCGGGTCAGAGTTGTGGGAAGAAGTGAGTAAGGGGTCAAAAGATGCTGTCAAATTAGCCACTGAGTGGCGGTTGGTACGACAGGTATTAAAGGAAATGAAGGCCAAACGTGCTGCTGCAACGGCGGTGCTTGTGGCTACCACGTCACCAAGTTCAGAGAGCGGGCCGACGAAAGCGGCTACCTCCTCTCAGGAGGTGTTCATGGGCCCAGTGTTACCATCCGACAAGCTGCGAAAGCAGGGGAGTTCTGAGTCCCCCCATCGCCCAAAGGACATCACAGGGCCACCGACGGATCGTGAGTCTCCCGAACCTGCGAGCAGTGTACCTGTAAAAGCCTTTGCGAGCACTTCAGGACCGGGACCACCACGCCACCGAAAACCGCTGGTGTTTGGAGATCCATCCTCAAACCCCCCCCCGCCCGCGCCTGTGCCTGCAGCACCTGCACCGTCTGTGCACCTGCTTCCGGACCCCTCCGCGAGCCTGAGAAATGGCCCAGTTGGGTCCAGGACTTGTTAGATCGCCTTGAAAAAAGGAGAAAGGGGGGCCGGGGAAGAGAAGGCGAATGAGATCAAGGAGACTTACCTTGCTGAGGGCTTGACAACAGCCAGGGGGGAGGTGCAGGGGATTTGATCTGTCTTTTAAAGTGGAGGTTGGAGAATTGTAATGCTTTAAGTGAGGACAGAAACCGTTATTAGGGCTATTATTTCTATTTGCTATGTTCATCTCTATTATGTGTTGTATCCTTTGTATATTGATGCTGACACGAGGTATAGTTGAAAGCTGGAAATTTGTATGATCTGTAGAGTCATAAAACTGTTGTGCGAAATAGAATCCAGATCTTGAGAAAGAAGATGTTTGCCCGCCTGGGCTGAGCGATAAGGAGCGCGGAGGCGGCTGCTCAGCCAGGCTCATAGCCGACTCCTCCAAAAAGCAGTTGAAGGCGGTTGCTCGACCGGGCTTGTAGCCAACATAGCTGCAAACATCCCCTCAATTAATTTGAAGGTCAAACACTCGAGAGGGAAGGAGATGAGAGAGGCAGGAGCCTCAGACTGACGGCTGGGACCACTTACTGGCATGCGCACCCAGGAGGGAAGGTTTGAAGGTGGAGTTTGTCCGCCCCCCAGTCTGCCTGCTGGCACGTACTGGCCCTACGTGGCAGGATGCACCGGGCATAAACAGACAGTGCGGAGAGAGGGGGGGCGAGACTCCTAACACCGAGGCCTACGTTGTCTCCGCGGGGACGCCCGCCGAGTTAGGAGCCTGTCAGCAACCCTCTAATCCGCCAACTCGAGAGGATGTTCAGTCTCAGTATCCTGCCGACAAGTATTACCTCAAGAGTAATTATTCATACTTTGCTTCTTTAATGTGCTTTCACCTGAATAGAGGCTCGTTGTAGCCACCTTCTTCTGTGTGATTATCGCCAAATCCCAGGCCCATTCGCACCTAATTGGCGACGAGGATGGGCTTTGGCAATTGAGAGAGTGGAACTCACTAGTGGAGCGCACAGCTATGTGAGGTCGTGCCACTGGATAGAAACTGTGTTCCTGCTGTGTGTGTGTGGTCTTTAGATGTTTATTGTGTAATATATATCAGCAGAGAGGGCTGAATAAGCACAAGAAAGTGCAGAATTTGAAAGCGGGAAAGCCAGGAATAACTCAGACTATGGCATCCCCCCCACCAGTGGAGGACTGTGAGCCGTACTCTGACTTGTATCCTTGGAAAGAGACTAGGGAAATACTTCAGCATAGGAAGTAAGAATATGAAGCAAATGCTGAAATGCCAGCTACAAAAAACAAAAAGGGGGAGAATTGGGAATTATGCCTGCAGAAAAATTGGCAAGAGCAGTATATGTTTTACATTTTTTGAGATTACCCCAGGACAGCCTAATCCCTCTGATGGTCAAACACAGGGCTGGGCTAAAGGGAGCCCTGACAGAAGTAAAGTCGGGTCTGTGTAAGGTGATGCTGAGAGACTGGGACACGGGAAAAGGGACGGGACCTTTGCACTTGATAACCTGGGGAAAAGGGTATGCTTGTGTCGTTACAGATACTGGAATCAGATGGGTGCCAGAAAAGTGGGTGAGACCTTGGCTGGAAGCAGACTCGCATATATCAGACGTAGCAGGCAAGTAGCCGGTACCCTAGCTGTGGAAAGTGTGAGCCTGCAGAAGAACAACATGGGAGGAAGAGGTGTTACTGTTATTATTAGCTGTATATTGTGGCTTTTAGGAGGTAATGTTGCTTTTAATGTTATTATAGGAGCTGATGCTGCTTTTAATGGATGTGTTATGCTTCTTAGGCGGATTGTTAATTATACCCAAATCAAGAGTTGTTGGCTTTGCGGAACAGCAGATCGATTTGACGCACCGGTGTTAGGTATTCCTTTAAGCAACTGGACAGATCTGAATCCATATAGCCTACTCAATACGTCATACCAGTGTACACAGGAGAATGTGGCAATGGAAGGAACGCCCTTTACACTTCAATTGGTTAATAACACGGTGCCCTATATAAATTATAACTTATCAGGCCCGAATCTAGGCACCTTTCAAAACAAAACAGGCCACTGGACGACCATAAAGCTTAAATTGACCCATAGTGAGGATGCAAATTCTGCAAGTAGCTATTCTGTGGGAGTAGGAGACCGACTCTGGGCTGACTATTTGTGGGGAAGAGCCACCACAAATACACATCTGAGAATAAAAGCAACCTGCAACTTGCCAGGGGGGCATTGGTGGCTGTGCGGAGACCAAGTTGCCCGAAAACAGCTCCCAGGCAACTGGTCAGGAGAGTGTACTATGGGAGTGTTAGCCCCCCCGCTAACAGTATTTAACCATTCAGACATGAGGGGAATAGTAAGGGGCCTTTGGGGAAAGTCTAGAACCAAACGAGAGGTTAATAATCCTCTAATAAGATACAATACCGGATTCCATAGCTTTGTTAGGGCACTTTTGCCAACCCTTGGTATTGTTCAATTAGAAAGGGCGATTCTAAATATTTCAGGTGAAATGGAAATCATCGCTAACAGAACAGCAGAAGCAATTCTTGGAATGCAAACAGAGGTAGATTCCCTGAGAAAAATAGTCTTACAAAACCGAAGGGCCCTTGATATCCTAACCGCACAGGCTGGAGGAGTATGTACCCTGATAAATGAAACATGTTGCAGTTATATTGATCAGTCCGGCAAAATACTTACGGATGTCCAAGGCATTTGGGATCACGCAAGGATTTTGCATAAAGTTACAGAGGATGAGAGTCTGTCATGGCTGGACAACTGGTTCAAAGGTTGGGGCATTGCGGGCTGGCTACAATCACCGATCAAAACGGGTTTGATGATTCTGCTAATTTTCTTATGCATTTTGGTTGTCGTTCCCTGCCTGATTAAGTGTCTGAGACAGACGGTGGACAAGGCCATCAAAGACATATTTTGGGTAAACCATCAAGAATTCCGGCTCGCTCAAAAACAAGAAGGGGGAATTGTGGGATTTCTGAAGGGCAGTGGTCATGTTGTGAGCAAGCCAGATAAGGACAGAAGGACTGCTAACTAAGAGATAAGGAGTGCGGCTGAGAGTCAGATAAGGAGTTAATGAGCTGAGCAGTTGTTAAATGTAAGGACACGTGGGCACTGTTAGTTAGCCTCTGTTAGTTAGCCTATCACACTGTATAGTTAGATGCGTAGATGCGGGGTCTTAACCAATGATTGTAAAGAAGCGCTCGCGTGCACGGGGAAGTCTTGCATATAAGCGCGATTGGAACCCTAAATAAACTGGCACTGCTTGATCACATTGATCGTGTGAGCGGTGTCCGAGACTCCCGCGTCGACACCCACATATCAAAAACCACCCGGTGGGAAGCTTCCTAGGCAGGATAGTTCCCATATTGTGGGTAACATTTCCATTACACCATTCCTTTTCCCCTCTTGCCTCCTCAACGGTTTTTGCATACTCATCTTTGAGACCTTCCAGTTCAACCTCGTATCTACTGTTCTCATTTTCCATTTTCTTCAGTCTGTTTCTCTCCCCTTCTAGTTGAGCCTGGAGACGAGCATTTTCTTGCCTTAAAAGACTATTCTGGGATTCAGTAGAAGACATCTGAACTTTAGTAGAAAGAAGTTCTTCTGTTGCAGCCCGTTCTCTTTCGGCAGCTGCTGCCAAAAGGGCTTGAGATTCACCAAGTCTGTCGGAAAGATTCTTTTCCAATTTTTCCCACGAGGAGGTTTGCGCTCCCAGCGTGGCTTGCAAATTTTCCATCTGCCGGAGCAGTGGCCGTGTAGCAGATGTAACACTTTGGCTCGGTTCTTGGTTCCGACTCTCCTCTTCTTGCAGTCTCTGTTGTAGTTCACTGATTTCCTGCCGTAAGTAGTCCTCTCTTCTTGCTGCCTGTTGTTCTGCACGTTGCAGCGCTAGCCGCAGGTCTGCCACCTGAATCGCCAAAGCTTCTTGTTGCTGCCGTGCCTCATCCTGGGCCTTCTCCAAAGCTAAACCAAGTTCTTCCTTTGCCTTCATTTCCCGACTTAGGGCTGCCTCTTGTGCCTCACTGTCCTTTGTGGCATTAGGTTTATGAAGATCTGCAAGTTCCTTGTAAGCACTGTCAAGTGCTGCCTGGACACTTCTGTTCCTTTCTTCAAGATCTTCCACCTCTGCCTGGAGCTTATTAAGATCCTTTTCTTGTCGCTCTACAACACTGTTCAGTTGTTTAATACTGTCTCGATGCTGCTTCTCAAGATCCTCTTTGCCATCAAGTGCCTGTTTTAAATGCTGCAATTCCTCTTCCAGTTCCTTAATCTTTTTGTTCTGTTTTGTGTTAGTATTTTCTCTCTCCTTTGCTCTTAGGTTCTTAATAATGTTGGAATTGTGCAGCTGCTGTTTAGAAAGCTTTTCTCCTTCTTCCATTAATCCTTTGATTTGCTCATCTTTTTCTTTCAGTAATTCAGCTGTTTCATTACAATTAAGTCTAGTAGCCAATTCTTCTTTAACATTCTTTACTTCCTTTTTAGCTGCATCCCTTTCTTTGCATGCAAGCTGGAGCTTTTTTTCAGCATCTGCTATTTGCCGAGTGAACTCCTCTTTAAGGGATGAAATGCTATTGCTCTCTTCCTTCATTCTAAGGATTTCATCTTTAAGGTTATCATAAGCTTCCTCCAGCCGTGCCTTTTCTTTACTAGGACTCAATAACTGTGTTTCTCTCTTCTCTAGTTTAGCATGGGTGTTATTCTGGCATCGAGGACACCAAACTCGCCCTTCACTACAGTTTTTTCGGATATGACCCCTCCTTCCACACCTAAAGCACTTAGGGCCGTTCGCGTTTTCCCTCTTTCCTTGGTTTCCTCTCCGGCCCACCAAAGGTTGTAGTGCAGCGGCTAAGACACGAAATGCTTGGGCTTGCTGCGCTGCTGAATCAAGCAATGCCTGCTCTACCTGGGCCCCCAAAAACGCTCCGGGGTTACCCACCCCACGACGGGCCACCTCCTCCAACATCTCCTCCAAAGAGATCCCTTGAGGCAAAGTGACCAAGATATCCCTGGTGCGCTTATTTGCATTTTCTACTGCTAAAGATTGCGCCATGATCCTCCTGGTCTGCTCGTCAAGGGTGTCCATCTCTTCCAGGGCCTTGAGCAAGCGGTCAACAAACTCCCCAAAGGATTCATTCACGCCTTGCCTAACCCCTGCGAAGGAGGGACCTTTCTTTTCCTCAGGAAGAGACATAAAGGCAGACAAGGCTGTTTGTGTTACTAACCGCAGCAGTATAGCAGGATACCTCATCTGTATATCCACCCCACCATATGGTCCTTGTCCCAACACCGCCTCCACCCGCAGCCCTTCCAAAGGATCGCCTTGAGGTCGAGGTAAGGCACATTCCCGAGCTGCGTGGGCTGCCCACTGCCTTTCCCATAGGAGCAGCTGACCAGGTGTCAAAATCAATTTCACAATCTGTTGACAATCACTAGGGAGAAGCAAATCACTATTAAAGATACAGGATAACATCTGTCTGGATGGCTCACCTTTGACCCCCCCAACGCGCCACTGTATCCCGTAACTGGCTCATAATTTTCCAGTCCAACGGATCCCACTTGCCCGCTCCCCCACCTTGGCCATCCGGCTCAAAGGTCACCGGGCACGCCACCCTCATGGCCGGCTCCCATTGACCCTCCAAAATTGCATCTCTAATAACACCGGACCAACGAGAGGAGACCTGCGGACCCGACCCCCCACCAGAGGATCCAGACCACCCCTCGCATGTTTTTGGCCCAGCTGCCTGGACTTGATTAAGGGCCCTGGAGGCCTCCCGGAACAGTCGATCAGAGGGTCGGTCCTGGCACCGTTCCGGCGGCTGCTCCTGTGGCCGGTTCCCAGCTGTCCACGCCGGGGGCGGTGGCGCCATAGGCTGTACTGGCGACTCGGGAGTCGGAGCTGATCCAGCAGAGGCAGGTTCCGGTGGCGGCGGCAGCGGCTCCGACGAGCGACGGGATTGTGATGGTCCTCCTCTGGTAACGCTGTCAAGCAGCTCCCTTGCGGAGCTCTTCGGGGTGGCAATAGCCCCTCGGCCAGGTGCGGCTCGTACCGCAAGCGAGACCTCGGGGGGCGGTTCCTCCCCTTGCAGGATCTGCGTCGCCGCTGCTGCCATCTTCTTTTCAGCCTGCATACACTTGAGCTGATTTGCCACCTCGCGCCAAGTATGACCCAGTTCTTTGGCAGTTTTGCTGCCCTCCAGAGTGGCTTCCCATAATGAGTCCCCTATCTCACGCCACTCTGTTATACTAAAAACAAGTTGTGGCTCCTTTAAATGTCCTTTCTCTCTTGCCCACTTTACAAGCTCAAACAGCTTTTTCGTGCTAACCACTGCCTCCCTTTTTGCTAACAAGTCAAGCAGCGGTTGCACCGCGGCTTCTCGCTCCATCTTGTACGTACAGTCCGGGTCCCGGCTTCTTGGCCCCCAATGCCGTCTATCCGTGTGCGCAATCACGGCCGGCTTACCCGCTCCGGTCCCCTTCTTGGACGGATCACTCAGTTGCGTTTACACCGTCTTCGGTGTCCCTGTTCGGAATCGAGTCCCTGTTCGGGCGCCACTTGTTGCAACTTGGAGCGGGTCAGGAATGCCAGACAACAACTTCATAGAAGCTGGAAATGACTTCGTTTATTCCACGTTACACACCACAATATATAGGCAACTCGCATAGCGACGTTCTGGCAGAGCATCAGTGATTGGTTACATGCATTGACGCGCTAACATTTCATAGGTTGCTAAGCCGTATCCAGGAGCCCAACTGTAACAACCACACTGACATCTTGAGGCGGCTATGCTACCTCAGAGCTGCGCGCCTCAACGGGCCAGCCCCTCCCTCTCGTTTCGGCCTTGCTCGGTCAAGGACGGTCAAGGAAACCCCCATGTCCCTGTCCTCCACAAATATCTATATATCTTCTGTATGTTTAGCAATAGAAAGGAAGAGATGATTTTAAGGAGGATCTGACCATCTTGACATGCAAGCTTCAAATAATCAGCTAAATGCATCTTTTATGAATTTTCATGATGAATTACAGAGTGAGTTTATGCAGTAATAATGGAAGTGAAAATTGTAGGTGAATGAATCAGTATATAGCTTGCTTTATGTATCATGAGCAGTGGAGGAGTGAGTAGAAGCCTATGCTAGCTATGCAGTTTGAGGTTGCAAAGAGTTAGTGGTTTTCTATATATATTCCTTTTAGGACTGCAGCTAATTTTCGGCATCTTTATGGCAGGATAACTTCTGCATAACAAAATCCTGTACCTGACCACAGCAAATAAGCTTCTCAAAAAGGTTTTAACTTACAAATACTGAAAATCATGCAACTCCCTTTTGTTCTGGTTGTTTATTGTCACTCATACTGCAGACTGAAGGTCTGCCATGCTGTACATGGCTTACAGCCATGCTGTAAACAGAATTGCAACTCCCAAGCTCCACTTTCCAGTGCTTCGTGCCCATCTTTATCTATTATTTTGTAAATTGCAAAGACTGGCTTCACTTAAGTGAAACTAGACTGCCTCTCTAGTTACTAAAGAGTCTACAAGGAGGCATTCGGAGAGCTTCAGGAGATTTCTGGTCTTTGAAGCCTTACTCTCATCTGACTACAGAGTGAGGTCAAGGGAAGCTGCTTCTCTATCTTAAATTTGTCTGTTTGAATTTTAGTTTTTATCATCCTTCTGTTTGTTTTCCTGCAAGACAACAATAGCTATCAAGTATGCCTTCCAATATTAAGGGAGATTTTAAAAGAATAAACAAAAATATTTGGGGAATTATCCGGTAATACTTCCGTGCGCTCTACAACTTTGCTTGTCTTCCTTTTGGCAGCAGCTAAACGAAGGGATTCTGTGCTGAGTAGCCCAGATGTTGTCGATGTCACTCCTACACGAAAGCGAAGGCAAAGGATAGGAAAGCCTGCTGGTACAGGAGCTAAAGTAGCAGCTTATGAGATACAACTCCCAGCAAAGGAAAAGTAAGTAATTTTCAAATATATTTGAGTGTTATTGTGTTTGTTTCTTTTTCTGTGTGTGTGTTTGCTTGTGCAGCTTCATAGTATTTCGGAGTATTTCTGAGTTCTGTTGTGGTGCATTTCATATATAGTGATTTACAGGAATTTTAACTGTCGCAGTCGTGGCAGTCAAAAACACAAACAACTGGGGTAGATGCAACACAAACTACGCTTTATTGTTCTCCTAGTACATTATTTATACAGAGCTTTCCTCGTCGTGGCTGCTGCTTATTGGTGAGGACTACAAAGGACAATAGCTAGTAACAGAGTTATGATTGGACGATTCTTGGCTTGGCCAGTTTCTGCTTCGTGGCCAAAACCTCCTTAAACTTGTTAATAACTTTCTGCTGTCTCTGTGTGAATTCCCTATCTCATGGATACACTCTAATCTTTTCAAGGCTAACGTTCTCCGCTAAGGGAGCCAGGGACTTCACAGACCTGCTGTAAACCTGGGCAAGCTCCGGAAGTGTGGGATAGATGAGTGCACAGTGAGGTGGATTAGGAATTGGCTGGATGGCAGAGCTCAGAGGGTGGTGATCAGCGGTGCAGAGTCCAGTTGGAGGCCTGTAGCTAGCGGTGTCCCCCAGGGGTCAGTCCTCGGTCCAGTCCTGTTCAATTTATTCATCAATGACCTGGAGGAAGGCACAGAGTGCTCCCTCAGCAGGTTTGCTGATGATACCAAACTGGGAGGAGTAGCTGATACCCCAGAGGGCTGCGCTGCCATCCAGAGGGACCTGGACAGACTGGACAACTGGGCGGTGAAAAAAACGCATGAAATTCAACAAGGCCAAGTGCAAGGTCCTGCACCTGGGGAGGAATAACCCCAGACACCAGTACAGGCTGGGGACCGACCTTCTGGAGAGCAGCTCTGCAGAGAAAGACCTGGGTGTCATGGTGGACGACAAGTTGACCATGAGGCAGCAGTGTGCTCTCGTGGCCAAGAAGGCCAATGGGATCCTGGGGTGCATGAAGAAGAGTGTCTCCAGCAGGTCGAGGGAGGTGATCCTGCCCCTCTACTCAGCCCTGGTGAGGCCGCATCTGGAGTACTGTGTCCAGTTCTGGGCCCCCCAGTACAAGAGGGATGTGGAGCTGCTGGAGAGAGTCCAGGGCAGGGCTACAAGGATGATCAGGGGCCTGGAACATCTGCCCTATGAGGAGAGGCTGAGGGAGCTGGGCCTGTTCAGCCTGGAGAAGAGAAGGCTGAGAGGGGACCTGATCAGTGTCTATAAGTACCTCAAGGGAGGCAGTGAGGAGGATGGGGCTGGCCTCTTTTCAGTGGTGGCCACCGACAGAACTAGAGGAAACGACCAGAAACTGAAGCATCGAAAGTTCCACAGGAACTTAAGGAAAAATTTCTTAACAGTGAGGGTGACAGAGCCCTGGACCAGGCTGCCCAGAGAGGTTGTGGAGTCTCCTTCTCTGGAGATCTTCAAAACCCGCTTGGACGCAGTCCTGTGCCACGTGCTCTAGGTGACCCTGCGTGTGCAGGGGGGTTGGACTAGATGACCTCTAGAGGTCCCTTCCAACCTTAAGCATTCTATGATAATCCCTGACAATTCCCCCTTTTTGTATTTGTGCTACAAAAATGGCACTAACGGTTCGCTGCAGGGCCCTTCGCAGCAGACCAATCAAGCGAGGTACCATTAATAACACAATTACAATAATTACCAAAATCAGCAAACCTGTTTTCACTAGAGATAGTAACCACCCAGACAGACCCCACTTACCAAACAACTTATTCAACCACTCCCATCCATCATCCACTTGCAACTTGCGTACTCCGTCCCGTCTCTCAGTATCTGAATACTCTTGTGTATGGATTCACTGTGATCCGACAAATTCATGCAGCACATTCCATCGAAATCTTGACAACCATGCCCTTGTGCTAGTAATAGAAATTCTATTGCAGCTCTATTTTGCAGGGTAGCCTTACGAATCGAATCTACATCTGCTAGGAGGCCTGCTAAGGCAAGCGTGGTGGCATCAGTCTGCTTCGCAAGCTAGCATCCAAGCTTGGCGAGTTGCTTATGCGCACCGGCAGCAGCAACTCCAGGTATAAATAAGGATGCAGTGATTGCCTCAGACGGATTCCAGAATGTAACAGCATTGTCACAGTTCTCATCGAATTTGTGAAAGCTACGTCGCTCCCTGCCACCTCTAGTATGGGCAAGGATCATGGTCAGATTGGGAGTCAGTAAGGTCAACCTTCCAATTGAACAAGGGCCCCCGTGGGCCCGGGAGGGGATCCCGGGCCAGGCCCGGTCCCCACATATCAAGAACACCCCTCGAGGGAGCTTTAGTGGGTGGTCTTGGCCCACAGTCTTCATTGCACTAACATTTGTGGCCGTCTGGTTGCACCAGTAAGTTGTGTTCTGGCATATAGGCGAATTGGGACCAACATCTTGAAAGGTTCCCTCTTGATCCCCTCTACTACCCCCGTAGTAGGGGTAGTACTCTCTTTGGAGAGAGCCCAGCAAATCAATCTCTTGAGGGTCACTATAACGTCATACTGTGCCATTAACCCATATCCATCGCCCTTCCGGACTCCCTCCCCGATGTACTACAACTAAACAGCAATAGTCCTGACAGCCGGGATTCTCTGTGCCATTACAATTCTGAGGATCAACACTAAAGTTTCTCCCAACAATCGTCTCATTGCACCATGGGTTGCAGTCCTTGTCCTTATAGTAACTCATTGCCGTCACTTCCCATCATTCTCGTTCTTATGCAGGCACTCCAACCAGGCATGTGCTAAATGGATTCTGTGGAGCGTTCGTCGCTAAGCACAGTGCGTCTTGCCCAATGGCGTTCGCAAGGGTTACCCAGACGTTGCCATCTGGTCCTCTGGGTGGAGCTGGAATCCCGAATCCTCTGCCGGTACATGCAAGGAGGAAGAAAACGAGAGTTGCTGCAACACCGGTCGTATGCACCGGGCTGGAACCCATCGTGGTCCCATGCCTGTGGAAACACAAGCATACCCCTTTCCCCAGCTCATGCGACCCAGACCATTGGCTGGTGACTAAGTCACGAACTTGCACCGGTACCCGCTGCGGCACCTTTTCCGTTGTAGTCAAAGAGGAAAAATGCGAAAAAACAGGTGAAAGAGTAGAGTTATTAGGGAAGGAGAGAGAGTTAAGCACATATACAGCTTTGTCTAGTCTTGCCTGTGGGGACTCCCCCTGCATTCCCCCTTTATGTTTTTGCACGAGGCGCTTCAGAGTGCCATGCAAGCGTTCAACGAGGGCTTGGCCTGTAGGGGAATGGGGAATCCCGGTTATGTGGTGAACACCCCATTGATTTAGAAAACTCTGCACCTTTTTGGAAACATAGGCAGGACCATTGTCGGTTTTCACTGTCTGAGGAATGCCGAGAGTTGCAAAGGCACGCTGAAAATGGTGAATTACGTGTAAAGATTTCTCCCCTGCTTGGGCTGTAGCACAAGCAGCGTGGGAAAATGTATCAACAGAAACATGGACAAACCGAAGCCGCCCAAATTCAGAGATATGGGTGACATCCGTTTGCCACAATTGTAACGCTTGTAGGCCTCTCGGGTTAACTCCATAGAAAACAGGTGTCTGCTGTCCTTGACAATCAGGGCAGGCAGCAACTATAGATCGTGCCGTGGATTGCGTCAAGCCAAACTGTCGACTCAGCGCCGAGCTGCCCTGGTGAAAAAAGCGATAATAAACCCTGCTGGTGTTTGTTAGGGAGCGGACCCAAGGCCACAGCAGACACAAGGGCATCAGCCCTTGCATTACCCTCAGCAAAGAAACCAGGTAATGCAGTATGACTGTGAATATGTAATATAAAGTAGGGTTCAGTTCTTTGTTGTATTGCAGACCATAGGTCCAAGAGTACCGAAAACAATGGGCGTTGATCAATAAAAGACAAAACCATCTTATCTAGCCGTGCAACTAGATTGGCAACATAAGCAGAGTCCGTAACAATATTCACAGGTTGGGGAAATATTTGAAAAGCTACGGCCATAGATCGCAGCTCCACTATTTGAGGTGATCCTTCTTTTAAGATTACCTTGTCATGCCATTCTCGGTTGTCGTACCATACCACGGCAGCTTTACCAGTCTTTCCAGATCCATCTGTAAAGGCAGTGAGTCCATCAACTGGCCCCATTTGGCTCAAGTGCTTTTGACCCACCGTAATTTCCCAAAAAAGCTTAATAAGCGGATGTGAGGGCAAATGATAAGAGATCTGCCCATGAAAATCAGCCATAGCTGCTTGAACTTCATAATTGCTGGCTAAGCACCATTCAAAATAACATGTTTGTATTGGGACAACAATGCGATACGGATCCCTTCCTGTCAGTTCCACACATCTTTTACGAGCCTTCATAATAAGCTCTGCTAGAAGTTCAAACAATCCTGGTGCAGTCTTTCGAGGTCGAAAAGGTAAAAACAGCCATTCCAGAATATGTAAAGGATCTGCCCATTCAGGGCACCAAGGCACCGAAAGGAGTTGTCCAATCAATGAGGACAAACAACTGAACTATCTGTAATGGGTCAATGCGGGACACAATTTTAGTTTGTAATAACGACTCCACCTGTTGGAATGTTTGAACTGCTGCAGGACTCAAAGTCCTAGGTTCAGAAGGATTAACAGAATGCTTGAGCAGTTCCAATAAGGGCTGCAGCTGGGAATTTGTGAGACAGGGTCTAATCCAATTCAGCGACCCCATCAATTTTTGGACATCAGTAAGCGTTTGAACATTAGCACTAAGTTTAATGGGTTGTGGCGTCACTCGCCGGGCAGTGACTGTAAGCCCTAAATATTTCCAGGGCTCAGTTCTTTGCACCTTCTCTGGTGCTATAACCAAGCCAAAATGCTGTAAGGATTGTCTAGCTACCTTTTCTAGATCGTTCAGCTGCTCCTTTTTCCGGGCTGCAAGTAAAATGTCATCCATGTAATGGTAACAATAACAGTCTGGAAATTGCTCACGAACGGGAGATAAAGCT
This sequence comes from Tinamus guttatus, assembly GCF_059628265.1. Taxonomy (NCBI): domain Eukaryota; kingdom Metazoa; phylum Chordata; class Aves; order Tinamiformes; family Tinamidae; genus Tinamus; species Tinamus guttatus. The sequence goes on from NW_028288605.1 coordinate 451,953, forward strand.
TGAGCAACAAACCATTGGCAAATTGTTGGCGAATTTTTCATACCTTGAGGTAACACCTTCCATTGATATCTTTTGGCTGGCTCAGAATGGTTCACAGGTAATACAGTAAAAGCAAATTTCTCTCTATCCTGGGGCGCTAACAGAATGGTAAAGAAACAGTCCTTCAGGTCTATTACCACAATATCCCAGTCCATAGGGATCATTGAGGGTGCAGGAAGGCCGGGCTATAAAGCTCCCATGGTGGCCATGGCAGCATTTACCTGTCGTAGGTCATGTAAAAGTCACCATTTGCCAGATTTCTTCTTAATCACAAATACAGGGGTATTCCAAGGACTGTGAGAGGGTTCAATGTGCCCAGTCACAAGCTGTTCTGACACCAATTCTTGCAGGGCTTGCAACTTTTCCTCTGCTAGGGGCCACTGATCCACCCACGCAGGCCTATCAGTTAACCAGGTTAAAGCAAGTGTGGGTCGACAAACACCCTGCAACGCAGTGGCCCCGGTCAAAAATCCGTCGTAATCCTGACCCCCCCATTGTCCTAAACAATCTCTTCCCCACAAGTTCAGGGGTGCAGAGGTTGTGTATGGTTTGATCATTGCTGCTTGCCCTTCAGGATTGGTGATCAGCACAGGTACAAGAGACACGCCCCCCTGAGTGGATCCCCCCAGCCCTACTACACCCATCCCAGTGTTTGTAATGGGTCAAGAAGACGGCCAGGAATGTTGAGAAATAATAGTCACATCAGCCCCAGTGTCCAACAAACCTGTAATCTTCAACGTTGATGGTGAATAGCCTTTGTTGGAGATGGTACGTCATTTGCGGTCTCCGTGCTGACACAGACTGTGACCAGAAAACTTGAGGTGGACCCGTAGAGCCAAAGCCTCCTTCTCTCCACTCCTTAGACTCTGCGTGAGGAACACGACTCGAAAAAGGCACGAGTTGAGCAACATGAGTACCTTTAGGAATGGTTACTGGAGGATAGGGAGCAGCCATCATTCTCTGAAATCCACAGTCATTCTCCATGACCCGTCACTCTTTTTGACGGGCCAGACAGGGTTATTCCAAGCTGTGGTAGTGGGTTTAAAACTCCTGCATCCACTAGGTCTTTAATTGCCTGCGAAATGTCTTCATGCCCCCCAGAATCTTGTACGGCATCATGGCCATCAATTCAGTTGCGGCAGGAATGTGCACAGGAGGCTGTGGAATAATTGTTTGAAAGCAGGAACTGAGAGGAAACCTAGGGCCTAACAGAAGTTTTGGCATTACAAAAGCTTGCTTGGGGTGATACACAGTTGCCACTTCCAGGATGTTCGGCACGGACTCAGCTCCTCCACGGTTCCCTAGGCAACACAATCATCTGCCCTCCTCGCAGCTGCAAAGGGGAGTAACGGAGGATGGAGCAGAGTGAAGGCACCGCGGCCAAACTCTGTTGCACTCCCTGTGCTGGGCTGCTGATAAGCCGCGCAGTGACTGTCTAATGGGAGATATACGATAACATGTCCGGTGCTGAGCCAGCAAAGGTGGCAAATCACTCCTTTTGGATGAACTTTGCTTGAACTTTGCTCATTATAATGTCAAAACCACACCTCCATCCCAAAAGTTACCCGTCTTCGATGTACGACCGCTCCTCACTGGGCATGCGCTCTAGATTTTCGATTGACTGTACCTTTAAATGAAAGCGAGAAACTTTTTCACCAATCAATAACAATATTAAGTATGACTCTAGTCACTCAAGCTCCACCTGAATGTAAAGAAAAGTGTAAAAGGTGAACTAAGGATGAAAAGGAGGAGGGAAGAAACCATCGTCACTCCTGGGTCAGTCGACGGGCTGATCCCCCTTTCCTCCCCTTGGGTTGGGACGCCGCCTGAGGAGACTCGAGACTGAGCCCCCTCTCCCATCTTCTGGGGTGAGTGATGATTGCACATTTGTACATCAGAGCTAGCGAAAAACCCCACGCTGTAGTAGAGAATTTCCTGTACTCACATCCGAAACCTGCTTTGTAAATGTTGCATTTGAATAAATCATACTGTTTGTGAACTCGACTACTTGTTTGGGGGGAGGCGATCGGACCTACAGTTGACGGACTGTTCGTGAATCCGATACCGATTTGATATCTCCTTCCCCTGTCACCACCACTACCACTACGGCTTTCAAACTGCAACATTTCACAGGGGCGTTTTTACTTTTCTGACTAAAATTGTCTGGGCACTAATATAGTTCTTTGTTCCAAATTGGTACAAACCGTCAGAAAGGTTCAAGGCAGACCCTCTCTGCTTATATATTTTACACAAGAAAGACCCAAAGACCACAGACGCAAACAGCACGAACACAATTCCTATCCAGTGGCACGACCGCACGTAGCTGTGCACTCCACTAGTGAGTTCCACTGTTTCAATTGCCGAATCCCATCCTCGTCGCCAATTTTGTTGCGGATGGGCTTGGGATTTGGCAATAATCACAAAAAACAAAGTGGCTAGGGCGAGCCTTTATTCAGGTGAAAGCACATTAAAGAAGCAAAGTACGGATAATTACTCTTGAGGTAATACTTGCCGGCACGATACTGAGACTGAACATTCTCTCGAGTTGGCGGATTAGAGGGTTGCTGACAGGCTCCTAACTCGGCGGGCGTCCCCGCGGAGACAACATAGGCCTCCGTGTTAGGAGTCTCGCCCCCTCCTCTCTCCGCACTGTCTGTTTATGCCCGGTGCATCCTGCCACGTAGGGCCAGTACGTGCCAGCAGGCAGACCGGGGGGCGGACAAACTCCACCTTCAGTCACATAACCTTCTCTCGTGGCTGCGCAGGTGCAGTAAGTGGTCCCAGCCGTCAGTCTGAGGGTCCTGCCTTTCTCATCTCCCTCCCTCTCGGGTGTTTGACCTTCAAACTAGTTCAGAGGATGTTTGCAGTTAAGTTGGCTACAAGCCCGGTCGAGCGGCAACCTTCAACTGCTTTTGGAGGAGGTCGGCTGTGAACCTGGCTGAGCAGCCGCCTCCGTGCTCCTTATCGCTCAGCCCAGGCGGGCAAACATCTTCTTTCTCAAGGTCTAGATTCTGTTTCGCACAATAATTTTATGACTCTACGGATCATACAAATTTCCACCTCCTATACATGCCACCCTGTGATCTGTAGAGGTCAATCTATTGTAGCGAAGGACCCGAACAGATAACATTTTCATAGCAGTTTCAACCATACCTCGTGTCAGCATCATTATACAAAGGATACAACACATAATACAGACAAACATAGCAAATAGAAATAATAGCCCTAATAACGGTTTCTGTCCTCACTTAAATCATTACAATTCTCCAACCCCCACTTTAAAAGATGGATCAAATCCACGGGCTGGATATCCTTACCCCTCCCGGACTTATCCAGGATATGCTGCATAACCAGCAGCGCCCTTTCATGCTCTTTGGTCACGGATCCTCCCACGGTTCTCGACAGCCTGGCTCCTACCTTGCAGATTTCTCTACCCGTAGATAGAGCTTCTAAAGTTACCGGAGACACGGAAGACGTTCTCTCCCGTCCGTCCTGTCGAGCTTGCTCCACCGACCGAGACCGTGACTGAAGCACGCGAGAACGTGACCGTTCCACCCGCCGACCACAGCTCGCTCCCTTTGGGGCGTGCGCCCTGCGAGTCCCAGTCCGGATCTTCTGGCAATGGGGGCACATCCTCCCCCATCTTTTTCTCAGGCTGTAACGTCGGGGATGGTGGTAAAGGCCTTTACTGGGGATCTCCATCTTCCTTCTCCTCCTCCTCCTCCTCAGGAGGAGCAGAGGGGAACACAGATTTATTCAAAGCCTCCCACTTGGCCAACTGCTGCGCAGGTGTCTTATAGAGAGGGGGCAAAAACTCATTGGGAGACTTCTCCCGTCGTCGCATCTTTACCAGCTCATCAGGCGAGGGGTACTTATGACTCGAGGTGGTTTCGTGTTTTGACGACCCAGAGGTGCCCGTGGAGCACTGCAAAGTGTCCATTGCTCCATAACAGACTCTAGGGGGGAAGGCTACGCCGGGCTCTGCCACCACCGCCAGTCGCCAGGCGGTCCGCTTCTTATCATCACGTCGGGGTCACCAGTTGTTGCAGTCGTGGCGGCCAAAAACACAAACAACTGGGGTAGATGCAACGCAAACTACGCTTTATTGTTCTCCTAGTACATTATTTATACAGAGCTTTCCTCGTCGTGGCTGCTGCTTATTGGTGAGGACTACAAAGGACAGGAGCTAGTGACAGAGTTATGATTGGATGATTCTTAGCTTGGCCAGTTTCTGCTCCATGGCCAAAACCTCCTTAAACTTGTTAATAACTTTCTGCTGTCTCCGTGTGAACTCCCTATCATCTCATGGATACACTCTAATCTTTTCAAGGCTAACGTTCTCCGCTAAGGGAGCCAGGGATTCCACAGACCTGCTGTAATCCCTGACATTTAACCAACTTTGAACAGGTGTGAATAACTACATAAAGTCAGGCCCAAGGAGTTACTAACACTTTAGAGATGTATTAGCATCAGTATTAAAAGTCTTTCCTTTAAGTGACTTGGACTAGTTTAAGCAAATAGATCGAAGCCTAAAACCATATTCTGTAGCTCACCACTACATATCCCTGCAGGTAAAAAAGAACGCGTTGGTAGCAAGCATCAACCTAAGATGCAGAGCATGAATTAAGTTGAAAAATAGAAAAATACTTACAGAAAGTAACAAGATTAGTGTCTGTATAATTTCTGAATATTTGAGTAAATAAAAAAAGATTTGGTTCATAAAAAGAAATAGTTAAAAATGCCCCATTTCACAGGATTTCCCATGATTTTTAATAAAACAAGCTTGGGTTAGAGTTCATACAGATTTCCTTTGAAATATGATCAATGGAAAAAAATAGTCAGAATTTATAACAATAAATATCTTTTCTCTCTCTCTCTCTCTCTCTTTTGCATAAGTATGGCTCTCTCGGCTTTTATCAGTAATAAGCAGAATTACCTCCAGGCTGCAATATGATTGGTGACATTTTCTTCAAAAACTGATCTTTTTTTCAAAGTTGGTGCTAAATTAGTTTTGAAAATAGTAATTTCCTCCTTTTATCTGTAATATTCAATAGATAACAAACTATCTAACACAGTATAGACACAAATAGAGTGCAAAGACATTTCCTGTGATTAGAAGGATTTCTATTTAACTCGGTAAGAAAAATACCTTATTTTGACATAGAAGATTGTGTTTTGATGGCATCTGATTTTTTAAATGCACAATCCTATTTTTTTTATTCTTTTAGTAAAAGAAATAAATATTTTGGGGACCTGTTTACAACAACAAAGTTGCATTCTGCTTCTCTGCTCTTTTGGAGTCCTGTATACTCATAGAATCATAGAATCATAGAATGCTTAGGGTTGGAAGGGACCTCTAGAGATCATCTAGTCCAACCCCCCTGCATACGCAGGGACACCTAAAGCACGTGGCACAGGACTGCATCCAAGCGGGTTTTGAAGATCTCCAGAGAAGGAGACTCCACAACCTCTCTGGGCAGCCTGTTCCAGTGCTCTGTCACCCTCACTGTTAAGAAATTTTTCCTTAAGTTCCTATGGAATTTTTGATGTTTCAGTTTCCGGCCATTTCCTCTAGTCCTATCAGTGGCCACCACTGAAAAGATACCATGACCGTCCTCTGCACTCCCTCCCTTGAGGTATTTATATACACTGATTAGATCCCCTCTCAGCCTTCTCTTCTCCAGGCTGAACAGGCCCAGCTCCCTCAGCCTCTCCTCATAGGGCAGATGTTCCAGGCCCCTGATCATCCTTGTAGCCCTGCGCTGGACTCTCTCCAGCAGCTCCACATCCCTCTTGTACTGTGGAGCCCAGAACTGGACACAGTACTCCAGATACTGCGATCAACAATACCATTGCCAACTGTAGGTAGTTAGGACAGTTTTATTTTGAGATAGTCTGTCAATATTTGCCTGAAATATATTTTTATTGCCTTTAGTATTGATCATACAAGGAAAAAAAATGATTGAATTGGAGTAAGAAGATATTTCTCTGAAATGTGACAGGGCTTGGGCTGAGTCACCCTCAGTGTACGAACCTCCGAATCTAGTGCTTAGGACATGGCCTGGGATGATCTTTATGTTTTTGTTTTGATTCCTGTGAATGAGGCAAATTCTAAGAAAACACATAAACATTAGATATTTTTTGTACTATGCAAAATGTTTCTAATATAGCTAGAGTCAGAGCTCTAGTATCCCTGAATCTGAGGACTGATTCTTTTCTTGGCTTTATCATAATTAGTAATGTTCTAATACCAACCATGCCGAACTTTGGTTCTGTCCGTCTTTATCCCTATTTTTTTTTTCTTGCATCTAGTATATGTGAATTGTACTGTAAACAACTGCTTTGCAGTACAGGTCACAGCGTTTGACATGTCATCTGCCTTCAATAGTGTGATAGTGTATCTGAGGATGAAAGATGCATGTGATTCTCTGTGATCCCAAAATGAGTTCAGAAATCAAAGTTATGTCCCTTGATGTTGGAATATGTTTTTGGGTCCTTTATCTAATTAAAAATGCAGTGGCGGTGCTAATTGATTGATCTGAGAGGAAGGCGTTAGATCTCCCCAGTTACCTGAAAAATTACAAAAGCGAAACAAATGATTTCCATTTCACTGATGATTTTTCTAAATTGTTGCTGCTCCCTTCTTCCTTTTTTGAACTTTATCTGGAGACTTTTAGCAGCTGTTAATCAAGCTTTCAGGCAGTTTTCTTGGCTAATGATTTTTATTCCTTTTCAGTCTGTCAGTCGTAGGTAGGATAATATAAAATCATTATTACAAGTCTATAAAACTTCTTCAGTAACTTATGCTGACTGAAGTCTACATCCTACACAGTGCAAAGGGCTTTATCTCTAGCAGATGGTATATTGGGTGTCCTGCCCAATATAATTTCCCATATTGTGCTGCTTAACAAAAGGAATCCAAGCAAATCACCCCAGCCTGCTATTGGAGAAAAAGTTAACCTCTAAATCCGTTCACTTGTTGGAAATGCTACATCACAAATATGCATGTATGGCCCTTGAGAGCATGTTATGCTTTTCTATTTGGCAATAAGATCAAATGACAGGTTGTGATCACCTTTGCAAATGCATGACTGAATCCTTACTTCACAGCTGACCTGCAGGAAGATTTGACTCTTTACTACTAGTGTAAGTATTCTAAGGTGCTATATCATAAAATCATATCCCATGGTTCTTGCTTTAACATACTAAAGAGTATTTAACAGTGTTTTCCATTTTCAAGTTTTGCAGATGTCATCAGTGCTTGCTTCGTGTTTGCCAGGCAATGAAAGAGCAGTTACAAACCACACATCAAGCACATAATGTTGTCTTTATATTGCTGCATCTTAGGTAAACTGATTAAAAAAACCCCTAAATTAAAAGAAAAATTAATACCTCTTTATTGGCTAGGTTCATCCAAGTTTTTCTTTCTTTTTTTTTGCTTTCTGAAGCAGAAATGAGGAACTGAAGGTTAGCAACATGCTTCAGCTTTTCTTGAAAATGCAGTATTTTTCTCGCATAGTAGGAATTATATCTTAACTGGTACCGTTCAATGTAAATCTTACTCTGCAATCATGTCTATTCAACATTTTGTCTTTGTCTCCTAAGATTTTAAAATATGGTAAGACAGTATCATTGATGTTTAAAGTTAAGAGCATCCTAATTAAACAAAGAACCATAAAAATGAAAGGATTCTGTTGCTCCATATAGTTTAGATTTATGGACTTTAAGATTTATGAGACTAGTTATGTAGCAATACCCAAACCCTTTGGAATGAAAATATTCTTAGATATGAGCAATAATACTGCAAAGAATGCAAATAAAAATGTTTAGCATAGAAATTAGAGCAAAAGGAGTACTGTCTTTCTCATTCGTTGTGAGTAGGTGAGAGGACAGGAGATGGCGTTGAATTGCATTTATCTATACAGACAGAGAACATTGTGAATTTATTCAAGGCTTTTTTTTTTTTTGGAAACTTACACATATGACTTGGATATATTAAGCTAAGCACAAGTAGTGTAGATGTGAGATCAGTAAAAAACTGAGCTAGGATGTGTGGAACAAGATTTCTTTAAATAGTCTGTGTAATCATTTGATGAGAAAATGATGTTCTTTAGGAGAAAGGAAAAATTCAGCATAATTAATTAATTGGTCAGTGAAGAGCCCAAATTCAAGTTTATCTGGCTCTATAGCAGGATATTTTCCAATCTGAGACATACAAAAACAAGCCCAATGCTTCTTTAGGCTGATGTTACTTAAAGATAACAGCCAAGTGTGGCTCATAGTTGACCCATTTTTTTAAATGTTACAAAGGTTTGTTTTTAAGATTCTTTAAAGTAAGTAAAATAAAATTATCCAGTAACCGTGATGGTATTTGTGAAGCTTTAACTGCAATGTAATATCTGGCAGTTTCCTAAGGTACAAATGAGAGAGAATTTGTCAGCCAAGACTATGAAGAGCAAGTTAAGATGCAAATTCTACTTTTCATAATTTGTACTTTATACCGGGGAAAAAAATAAGAGTAATTCCAATTCATATTTAGAAATGATGCTTATTAATGCATTGCTCAAATCTTCAAGGGAGCCACATATGAATAACACTGCTCTCTACGTAGAATGTGCATGCAATAGGGAGGCTTAAGTGTAAGGCCTGTCAGCCTGAATTTATAAATAATTATTTCTATAATTATTCAAATTATTAGAACTTATTTCAGAGCAGATAGTACATACTGAAGACACAGAAGCAAAAGATTTTATAAATTAAGCATAGTATTTACAGATATTTACAGAATACAGACTGTTTAAGTAGTTAGTGTAAACTATAGTCACAGAGTACAGTGGGACTCAAGCAATGGAGGAGTCACTGTAACTGGAACAAAAGGAAGTCTGGAAAAAGCTTCCATTTCTAGTATTTACAACTATTATTTGATTCCTGCAAGCCTAAACTTATTTTTCTGTGTTTTTTTTTCTATAAAAATTGGTTTTATTTGGAGATGAAAACAAACCCTTTTTTTATGTCTGTCTTTTATTTCTTACTAATAAAGAATATAATTGTATGGGCCTCATTCACATATTTATTCTAGGAGGAAGACTTTACTGGTTAAGACTCAAAATTTCTTAATGTTATTCTGTATGTTTCAAAATGTAATACACTCCATCTGCAATGTAATGGTTGTAATTTTCTTTTTTTCTGTTGAAGAGTTGCAAAAAGAGCAGTACTATAATCTGATCAAATGATTTAAGGTGTGTACAGTCACAGAACACAGGTGTACATGGGTTTGGGAAAAAGCATCTTAAATATAGCAAAAACCTTAGGGATGCAAGTATGCTGGCTTCCCCAGGGGATAAGAGCAGACGCGACCAAAAATATTGTTACGGAGAAAAGGCTTCATGATTATGAGAAGCAAATGCTAAGAAATACTTTTATTCAATTGACTGGGATTTAGCAGATATTATTTGCTTGGCTTTTCCATGAAGAACCAGGTGTTTATCCCAAACATTGTGACTGTCTTTTTAGGTGTTCTGTATGTCAGAACTTTCTTGTATGCATGTCTTGTTTTGCATATTTATAGTGGATGTAGATTTTAGTGTCTTATTTTCCTCTTTTTTCATTGCAATTGAAATCTGATTACTGCCAGCCTGATCCTTCCTTCAATAACTGAAGGAAAGAGATGTTTCCCCCTAACATTGATATATTCAGTTTTATTGAAATATTTTGATGTAACCATAATCCCACTGAATTTGAGGGGATCAATGGTTTAAATCTTTCTTTCTTTGCATATGAATACTGCTTTTTCAGAGAGTTCCAGCTGTTCAACATGTATTTAGAAGTCCTCAAAAACATCTGTGAGAAGTAAAAAATCATATTCAGATTTTGCAGGTGGGTAAATGAGGGCCCTATGTGCCCTGGGTTGCAAAGTGTGTCTAGGAATCTAAACTGGTATCTGAGACTCTCGACAAGATGCTAACTAGGTATTTGGAAGCATCACAAGTGGCAAAGGGATATTGTGTGTCATCTGTGCTACAGTCAGCTGCTCCACCAGGAGAGAATAGTAGTTTGCCCGGAAGTAACCCAGCAACCTTTTACCTACTTTTACAGTGCCCCACACCCCAGTTACAAGAGGGATGTGGAGCTGCTGGAGAGCAGCTAGCTAGTTATAGAGGGTGTAGGGTACGGCGCTCGGAAGATCTCGCGATGTACGGGAAGAATAGGGAACTAAGGCATATGCCATATTAGGTAAAGAGCAATGCTTATTGGCTATATAGGCATGCTTCCGCCTTTGCTACCTTTATAAGATCCAGCCTGCGTATATTAAACGCCATTTGCAGCATCCTCATATTGGTGTCTGTGCTCTCTGGCCCGGGCACGGGTTGGACGTGCCTGGCCGCCTCGGCGGACGGAGTCGATTGCCAATGTCAGGCAACAAGAGGGTTGGGAGCTGTCACAAATGTGCCATATCAGAATGAAATAAAATGGACATAAAAGCAACTATTATCCCTTTGAGTAAGAAATCAGGCAGGGGGGGCAGGAGGCCTGCGTGGATGAGCAAGGAGCTGCTGGCAAAACTCAAACAGGAAAAGGCACTATACAGAAAGTGGAAAAAAGGACAGGCTCCTTGGGAGGAATATAGGAATGTCGTCAGGGAAGGCAGGGATGTGACGAGGAAAGCCAAGGCACAATTGGAATTAAAACAGGCAAGAGATGTTAAAAATAACAATAAAGAGCTTTTTCAAATATATCAATGGTAAAAGGAAGATTAGGCAAAACGTGGGTCCGCTAGTGAACAGCATGGGTGCCCTGGTTATGAAAAACACGGAAAAAGCAGAGCTACTGAATGCCTTCTTCACTTCAGTGTTTTCCAAGGGCAGCCCTCTGGAATCTCAGACCCTAGAAACCAGAGAAGGTGCCTGGAGAGAGGAAGACTTGCCCTGGATAGAGGAAGATTGGGTCAGAGAGCACCTAGGGAAACTTGACATCCACAAATCCATGGGCCCTGATGGGATGCACCCAAGAATGCTGCGGGAGCTGGCGGATGTTACTGCTAAGCCGCTCTCCATCATCTTTGAAAGGTCCTGGAGAAGGGGGGAGGTGCCAGAAGACTAGAAGAAAGCCAATGTCACGCCAGTCTTCAAAAAAGGCAAGAAGGAGGACCCGGGCAACTACAGGCCAGCCAGCCTCACCTCCGTCCCTGGAAAATTCAGGGAGCAGCTCATCCTGGCTGTTGTCTCCAAACATGTGGAGGATAAGAAGGTGCTCAGGAGTAGTCAGCATGGGCTCACCAAGGGGAAATCATGCTCGACTAACCTGATAGCCTTCTCTGAAGGAATGAACAGCTGGGTAGATGAGGGGAGGGCGGTGGATGTCATCTACCTGGACTTCAGCAAGACTTTTGACACAGTCCCTCACAGCGTCCTCCTGGGCAAGCTCCGGAAGTATGGGATAGATAAGTGGACGCTGAGGTGGATTACCAACTGGTTGGATGGCAGGGCCCAGAGGGTGGTGATCAGCGGTGCAGAGTCCAGTTGGAGGCCTGTAGCTAGCGGTGTCCCCCAGGGGTCAGTCCCTGGTCCAGTCCTGTTCAATTTATTCATCAATGACCTGGAGGAAGGCACAGAGTGCTCCCTCAGCAGGTTTGCTGATGATATGAAACTGGGAGGAGTAGCTGATACCCCAGAGGGCTGCGCTGCCATCCAGAGGGACCTGGACAGACTGGACAACTGGGCAGTGAAAAACCTCATGCAATTCAACAAGGCCAAGTGCAAGGTCCTGCACCTGGGGAGGAATAACCCCAGACACCAGTACAGGCTGGGGACCGACCTTCTGGGGAGCAGCTCTGCAGAGAAAGACCTGGGTGTCATGGCGGACGACAAGGTGACCATGAGGCAGCAGTGTGCCCTCGTGGCCAAGAAGGCCAATGGGATCCTGGGCTGCATTAAGAAGAGCATCTCCAGCAGGTCGAGGGAGGGGATCCTGCCCCTCTACTCAGCCCTGGTGAGGCCGCATCTGGAGTACTGTGTCCAGTTCTGGGCTCCACAGAACAAGAGGGATGTGGAGCTGCTGGAGAGAGTCCAGCGCAGGGCCACAAGGATGATCAGGGGCCTGGAACATCTGCCCTATGAGGAGAGGCTGAGGGAGCTGGGCCTGTTCAGCCTGGAGAAGAGAAGGTTGAGAGGGGACCTGATCAGTGTCTATAAGTACCTCAAGGGAGGCAGTGAGGAGGATGGTGCTGGCCTCTTTTCAGTGGTGGCCACCGACAGAACTAGAGGTAATGGCCACAAACTGAAGCATCAAAAGTTCCACAGGAACTTAAGGAAAAATTTCTTAACAGTGAGGGTGACGGAGCCCTGGAACAGGCTGCCCAGAGAGGTTGTGGAATCTCCCTCTCTAGAGATCTTCAGAACCCGCCTGGATGCCATCCTGTGCCACGTGCTCTAGGTGACCCTGCGTGTGCAGAGGGGGTTGGACTAGATGACCTCTAGAGGTCCCTTCCAACCTTAACGGTTCTATGATTCTATGAACTATATGCAACAAATACCTGCGTTTGTAAGCATGTGGAAATACATTCTCTCTGCTTCATATATATTGGGTTCTAATCTCCCCTCTGCCCTTTAAAAAAAGCAGAGTACAAAGTTTACGATTCCCTTGATTTGGTTTTATATCTTTTGCTCCCTTTAATTTATACAGTAAGCCAAAGCACTAACAAGATGCTGCTGACAGTTTGAAGTTTGAAAATGCCTCTCCCCACCACATCAGGTCACACGTAAACAAGCCATCTTTCAGAGGGTCTGTAACATAACATTTGATCATCTCGAAAGCAGACTTCTTAACTAGTATCTTCTTCATGAGATGTTTTTGCCTACTGTATAAATAAATGAGCATTAAGTCAACAGGCTCAGGTTAATCTTTAAGAACAAGCTAGATATAGCTAAACACTAAATATATCTACATTAGAGTAATAATTATACAGCCCTTTTTTGCCTGTAGCCACTGATTTTAAAGCCATTTTTCCCCCCTTCTCACTAAGTTTTTCAGAAGCCTGACATTCTGCATGAAGCCTTTGCACACAATGCATATAGTGTTATACAGGCTAAGGAAAAAGGTCCCCGAGGAGAGCTTTCCATCGGATGAGACAGAGCATCCCAGTCTTCAAATGTGATATTCAAAAAGAGCTATCCAATAAATTGGGCATCATGCCAAGTTATCTCTAAAATTGCTCATCTTTTTGGAATTTAAAATATATTTATCTCCTGTCATCTCACGCTCGATATCTTTTAAATTGATATAGGCACTACATTGTTGATAATATAAGCTAAAGAAGAGATAGCGAAGTGATTTTATGAGAACATATAACTCAAGATGGAAATAAATAATAAACACTAAAATAACCGTTTTGGAAGAGGACAGAGAGAGGGAAGAAGGGAAAAAATAAACTCACAAGAATTTGAGAAGTATTACATTTGGGACTTTCAGCCCATGGAATGAAGGAATTTCCTTCCCTTTAATCAAAGGCTTTATAAAAGTTCTTTTAAAATCCTTCTCTATTCTTACTTTATATAGAGCGAAGATCTTTAAGTTTTTGTAGATATGAATTATGCTTCCAGTCAAGTGTCAAATGGAAATTTAAAATACAGTATAGGGTTACAGGAAGGTGTGAAATGTTGCAGTTTGAAAGCCATAGTGGTAGTGGTGGTGGTGGGGGGGAGGAGATATCAAATCAGTATCGGATTCACAAACAGTCTGTGGACCGTAGGTCCGATCGCCTTCCTAGGAGCGAATCGAGTTCCCAAATAGTGTGATCACCTATAAGCTCGACTCTGGCAGTATCGGATTCACGAACAGTCTGTCAACTGTAGGCCCGATAGCCTCCCCCCAAACAAGTAGTCGAGTCCACAAACAGTATGATTTATTCAAATGTAACATTTACAAAGCAGGTTTCGGATGTCAGTACAGGAAATTCTCTACTAGAGCGTGGGGTTTTTAGCTAGCTCTGATGTACAGATGTGCAATCATCACTCACCCCAGAAGATGGAAGAGGGCTCTCAGTCTCGAGTCTCCTCAGGCGGCGTTCCAACCCGAGGGGAGGAAAGGGGGCTCAGTCCGTCGACTTGTTAGGTCCGGTTTTCGAATCGACGGAGAAAGAGGCAAACACCATCGATATATTGTGCTTTTTAATAATAGGAGAAAGATAATAAGTATTACCAGCTAGCTGGGGTCCGGGCTTTCCCACGCAGGGGTCACACCACGGACCCCGACCGCTTCGGTCATCCCTCTTTTATACCGTTCTTACCCCAAAAATGTCCCCCCTCCCATTTTCCTGTTCTGCTTTCATGTCAATGTTATCTATATTTTATTGCTGACTGGGACCTCTGGATAAGCAACCCCTCCATGGAGATCATCCTGACTTGCCATATATCAGGAGTCCTTGTAGATAGGCAACCCCTTCATGCAGAACGTCCTGACCTGCCATATATCAGGAGTCCTTGCAGATAGGTAACCCCTCCATGCATAGCCACCTGTCTTGCCAATTATCAAGAGTCCTTGCACCTCGAGACTAAGTATTGACTAGCTTATTAGTACACTCTACATTAACTATTTCATCCCTACATTCCCCCCTCTTTCTTTTGTTCATATCAGAGAATCCTTTCTCGATTCTTCTGAGTTTGTCGCATAAGCATTATATGCATAGAATTACCTCGATTTGTAGCTTTTTCCATAACCCCCATTACACATTTCCATATTATACAGATACTTAGTAACAGCAATAACAGAATTACAAATATGCGCAATCCTTCTTTTATCAGTCCTGATATCCACCCAGGTAACCCTCCAAACAATGACTCTAGCCATCCGTCCATCAGTCCTTCTTCCCGTGTTATCTTCTGAGTATGTTCCTTGAGCCAGCGCAATTGTTGGTGAATCGATTGGTTATGATAAGACAGGTTAAAACAACAAAGTAAGTCCTTCAAACTCTTCACATCCTTGCCCATGCGCGAGGAGCAAGAAGTCTATAGCCGCCCTATCCTGTAGTAGTGCATGTCGCAGGCTGTTCTGATCAAGCAGGAGTTGTTCCAATACCTCGGTTGTCACATTTGCTTGCTTCTCACTCCAACAGGCTAACTTCGAAAGTTCCCTTAATGCATTTCCTGCTGCAGCTCCTGGTACAAAGATAGCTAAGGCGACCCGCGCAGTTACAGATATTAATTGTACATTATCATTACATTCCGGTGTTAAACCAAGGGAACGCTTTTGCCTTCTTTGTTCCTGCTTCATAGTTAACAACGGGGCTATCATTGCCAGTTGTCC
Source organism: Tinamus guttatus (assembly GCF_059628265.1). NCBI lineage: Eukaryota > Metazoa > Chordata > Aves > Tinamiformes > Tinamidae > Tinamus > Tinamus guttatus. The sequence goes on from NW_028288605.1 coordinate 467,292, forward strand.
TAAATAACACGGTCCCCCATAGGCATTCTTAGGTATTCCCTGCCACGCTCTAGCCCCACAAATTAAAAACACTCCATCTGGCAAGGCCTTAGCTGTATCATTATTCCATAGTAAATCTGTACTGTTATGTACCTGTCCTGATGGATCCCCCCCACCTGCTCCTAAGGGTAATCCCGCACGCAGGGAATCGTTGTTGTAACCCGTCGACTGTCCCATTTGTCCCACAGAATGTCCCGTTTGCATATATGGGACCGCTACCACCTGGGCTGTTTTTCGCTTAGTGGGGAAGGCCTCCACCCACCCCGAGAATGTGTCTACTAATACCAATAAATATCTATACCCATATTTACCTGGTTTTATTTCCGTAAAATCTACTTCCCAATGCCTTCCAGGTTCACCACCCCTTTCCCTTATACCTTCATGTACCTTTCTGACCCTTGATGGCTTCATTTCCTGACACGCTTGACACCCTTCTATTATCTCTCTTAATATTTTCTTCTGATCTTGGAATCTCAACCCGAACTTTTCTATTAACAGTCCCATTTTTCTTTCCCCCAAGTGTGTGGTACTATGTAACTGCTGCGCCATCCTCTGTCCCATCCGCTTGGGAATTAACATTCTTCCTCCTGTATCGTAATATCCTTCTCCAGCACTTTGTTCTTCAGTTCTGCTCTTTGAGCCGAAGTGCCGTCTGGTAAACGCTGGCTCCAAACTATTTCTCCGTTCTGATTTACCACTGCAGCTCCCGCCCTTCTTTTTCCTTGCTCGACCAAGCTACTTCCATCTGTAAACCACACTTTTCCTCCTTGCATCGGCTCATCCTTCAAATCTTCCCACACTGTTGTAGTTTCAGCTAACACCTCCTGACAATTATGCATAGGTGTTTCATACTCTGGGTTAGGTAGGAGAGTGGCTGGATTCAAAGTCATTGGGGACGTATACATAATTCTTCCTGGGTTTAAAAGCAAGGCTTGATAATGAGTCAGCCTAGCATTTGTTATCCATCTTTCAGGCGGCTGTTTGAGTAATGCCTCTACGTAATGAGGAGCCGTTACATACAGCTTTTGCCCAAACGTGAGTTTGTCTGCGTCCTTAACCATTAACGCCACGGCTGCAATAATTCTAAGACACGAGGGCCACCCTGCGGCAACTGGATCTAATTTTTTTGATAAGTACGCCACTATCCTTTTCCAAGGGCCTTGATTCTGCGTTAACACTCCCTTGGCAACTCCTGCATTTTCGCTCACATATCTGGGTCCGGGAGTGCAAGTGCAGGGGCCTCTAGCAGGGTTAATCTCAGTTCCTCAAAAGATTTTCTCATAGCTTCTGTCCACTGCCAGTCCGGCTTCTCTCGACTCGCCTCATACAGAGGTTTCGCTTTTTCTGCGAACCCAGGTATCCACAAACGGCAGTATCCCACCGTCCCCAAAAATCCTCAAACCTCTCTTGGAGATTTGGGTTCCTGAATCCGAAGAACAGTCTCTTTCATGGCATCGGTTAGCCATCTCCTACCATCTCGTATCTTATATCCCAGATATGTTACTTCCGGATTACATAGCTGAGCTTTCTTAGCACTTACTCGGTATCCTAGTTTATTTAATTCTTGCAACAACTTCCTCGTACCTTCCTCGCACTCCTCTTTCGTTCTTGCCGCTAGCAGCAGATCATCCACATACTGAAGCAATTTCACACTAGGATTCTGTCTCCTGAATTCACTCAGATCTTCCTGCAGTATTTCATTAAATAAAGTCGGTGAATTTTTGAACCCTTGTGGTAATCGGGTCCAAGTTAACTGACCCTTGTATCCGCTCTCGGGATCTTCCCATTCAAAAGCAAACATTTCCTGGCTCTGTTCCGTCAGAGGGATGGTAAAAAAAATGCATCCTTTAAGTCTAAAACCGTATACTATCCCATATCTGGTGCCATTGTACTTAACAGAGTATATGGATTTGGGACCGTAGGATGCACATCCTCCACTCTTTTGTTAACTTCTCTCAAATCTTGAACTGGCCTGAAATCTCCTCCGGGCTTCTTTACTGGCAGCAGAGGAGTATTCCACGGAGATTTGCATTTACGCAGAATGCCAGCTTCCAGTAACCTTTTAATATGCTTTGCTATTCCTTGTCGAGCTTCAGGGGTCATTGGGTACTGTCTAGCCCTAATCGAGTGAGCTCCTGGTTTCAATTCCACGACCAGAGGAATTTTCCTTTTAACTCTTCCTACTCCCGAATTCTCTGCCCATACTTCTGGGATTTCCCTCATCCATTTTTGAGTTTCTGGTCCAATTTCTTCCTTCCTCTCTTTATACAGTCTATATTCGTCCTCTAATCTAACGGTCAGGACCTGTATCGGTCGTCCTTCTCGGTCATTGATTTTTATTCCATCATCCTCAAAATATATCCTTACCCCTAATTTAGTTAAGAGATCCCGGCCCATTAATGGTACCGGACTCTCCGGTATATACAAGAAAGAGTGCGTGATCTGTCTATTAGCTACATCTACTTTCCTTTCTGATGTCCACCGATACACCTTACTCCCATTTACCCCTTGTACTCGAGTTTTCTTTGTCGATAGCTTCCCTGCTGCTTCATTTACCACCGAATATTCAGCCCCTGTATCTACCAGGAATTTTACACGTTTCCCTTCCATTTCTAATTCTATCTAAGACTCGGGGAAGGGTTCCGAGTCCCGGCCCCTTCAGTCGCTATCTTCATTTGCCACCAGTACTCTAGGTGGCCCCCTTTCTCCTTTTTCCGGACACTCATTTTTCCAATGTCCTTTCTTTTTGCAAATTGCACATTGATCCATTCCTAACCGTACCTCAACTCCTCTGGGGGGTGACGGTCCCCTTCTTTGCCTCCCTGACTTTTCTCCTGCTTCAAAAAATCTCCTAGCCATTTCCCTTTGATTTCTCCAACTTTCTTTTGCCTGGTATTCCCGATCTTCCCTTCTCATTCTTTTCCTGTTTTTCTTCTGGAGTCTCCCTGTTGTTATACACCTTTTCTGCTACTTTTAAAAGATCCTGTAAAGTTTGCTCCCCCAACCTATCAATCTTTTGCAATTTCTTTCTTATATCCGGGGCAGCTTGATTTACAAATGCCAAGATGACAGCTGCCCGATTCTCTTCCTTCATAGGATCTAAAGGAGTGAATTGTCTGAACGCCTCTAATATTCTTTCTAAGAAAGCGGCAGGGTTTTCCTCGGCTTCCTGCCTGACAGCATTTACTTTAGCTAAGTTAGTGGGTTTACACGCCGCCGCCCGCAACCCTGCCATCAACGTTTGCCGGTATGTTCGGAGACGTTCCCTACCTTCAGGTTGTTCAAAATCCCACGGTGGTCTTACCAATGGGAATCCTTCATCGATAAGGTTCTGCTGCACGGTGGGTCTCCTGTCCTCTCCCGGCACCAACTTTCGTGCCTCGATCAGGATCCTCTCACGCTCTTCGGTCGTAAACAACACTTTTAAAAGCTGCTGACAGTCATCCCAGGTAGGGTTATGTGTAAACAAGATGGATTCTAATAAATCAATCAACGCTCCCAGCTTCTTGGAAAAAGAGGGGTTTTGACTTTTCCAATTATACAAGTCACTAGAAGAGAGTGTTCACTAGAAGAGAGTGTTCAGGCGGCGTTCCAGGCCGAGGGGAGGAAAGGGGGCTCAGTCCGTCGACTGACCCAGGAGTTACGATGGTTTCTTCCCTCCTCCTTTTCATCCTTAGTTCACCTTTTATACTTTTCTTTACATTCAGGTGGAGCTTGAGTGACTAGAGTCATACTTAATATTGTTATTGATTGGTGAAAAAGTTTCTCGCTTTCATTTAAAGGTACAGTCAATCGAAAATCTAGAGCGCATGACCAGTGAGGAGTGGTCGTACCTCGAAGGCGGGTAACTTTTGGGATGGAGGTGTGGTTTTGACATTATAATGAGCAAAGTTCAAGCAAAGTTCATCCGAAAGGAGTGATTTGCCACCTTTGCTGGCTCAGCACCGGACATGTTATCGTATATCTCCCATTAGACAGCCACTGCGCGGCTTATCAGCAGCCCAGCACAGGGAGTGCATCAGAGTTTGGCCGCGGTGTCTTCACTCTGCTCCATCCTCCATTACTCCCCTTTGCAGCTGCGAGGAGGGCAGATTGTGTTGCCTAGGGAACTGTGGAGGAACAGAGTCCGTGCGTACCAACCATCCTGGAAGTGGCAACTGTGTATCACCCCAAGCAAGCTTTTGTAATGCCAAAACTTCTGTTAGGCCCTAGTTTTCCTCTCAGTTCCCGCTTTCAAACAATTCTTCCACATTATCCACCCCGTGACTATAGTCACTCAAGCTTCACATGAAGTCGTTTAGGTGTTAATATTACATGGCCTAAACATGATGCAGTTAAGCGAGTCATTGCACATTGGTACATTAGATGGGGGGGAGTTATAGAAAAGGCAGGGAGTCTAGTTCTACAAGAATATATACAGAAATTATTGCAGTTACAATAGTAAGTAATGATTATAACAAACTTTGTATCCACCCCGTTACTCCAGTTACCATTGTATATTGAAATTTAGTCTCAAATTAGAGTCTTAGTATTCGGGACATCAATTGGGTCATCTGCCTGCAAAGGGGTATAAGCGGTAAACTGAATCATCTTTATGTTAATAGCATTCATTATAGTAGGTTTTACACAGGATATTGCTATGCTTAGGATAATCATCATCACAATGAACATCACCACATATTCTATTAAACTTTGGATCCAATCAGTGACACCAAATCCAAACCAACTAAACACCTTCGCCAGCCAACTAGTGTTCCTTGATTCCCAGAGTTCATGGGTGTCTTTCACCACCTGTCCTATCTTCTCTAATTGGATATCGAGGTTCTGTGTAACATTAGGGATATAAATGCAGCAGTCGGTACTGGAGAGGTTTAGGTAGCCACAAAGTCCATTTTGGTGTAACAGCATCAAGTCCAGTGCCATCCCGTTCTGAAGAGTCATTTTTGATGTGGCTTGTAATTGACGATTGAGCAACTGTATACTAGCATCAGTGGCATTAGCTAATTTTTCTACTTGATAGGCTAGCTTAGTTAACCATAATCGCATTTGCACGGTAGCAAGACCAAATCCAAAAAAAAAAAGTCCTTCCATCTAAGACAGACCCTGGAAAGAGCCTCAAAACTAAACTGTGGTTTCTTCTTTCTTATGTTCCTGTTTTCCTCAAACTCAAACCTTGTTCTTTTCTCTTTGATCCCAACACGTCTCTCCCCACATCTTTTAACATGCACATATCTTCTCCAACATTCTGTAACACATCTAACCATACCTGTGCTAAACATTTAGCCCTCATTTATTATTTACTGTGTGCAAACTGGAGCTCCCAGGACCCCAGTCACGATGGGAAGACTCTGGCTTCTTCTCAGTCCTGCCATCCCTCTACATGTCCTGACAGTTCTATTTTTGTCCGTTTTGCTCAAGCCATCCAGTGGGGTCAGAGAGGAGTCCTCCTCCACATGGGGCACAATGTTGGAAGGCCCAAGGTACACTGGAGTTCAGGTAATCCAGCCCATGAGGAGGTATACATATTGCCATCACTGCAGGCCCAGATCAAACCAGCCAGAGCGTCACCAGAAGCTATACGGCAATCATTACGAGGCGCAAAGTCTTCACCTACTGTAGAGAAATGCTGTGCTGTGGATCTGCACCACCTGCGCCTTGCTGATAACGTACAGGGGCGAAAAGTCAGCGAATTGTCCTTGGCCGGCGGGGAATGGGAAGCTAGCCGCTTCGGGTAAACAACTTTGCAGAACTGAGAAGAGCCTATGTGGTCGGGACCTAGCAACCCTCCTAGCAACCAATCATAACGAGCCTGGAAATCCCTCAGATGCTTGTAGGTATAAATATACGCGCACTTCGGCTAATAAACGAGCAAGATTATTAACTCATATTGAGTGTATGTCTTGACTCTGGCTGACTTCCTACATTTGGCGCCCGAACAGGGACCTTGGGACTATCGCTTAAATGCGGACGGGGAACTCTGTTGGGTAAGCTGGAACTCGCTTAAATGCGGATCGCTTAAATGCGGAACTGCGCTTAAATGTGGATGGCCTAAATGCGGAAAATCCCCTCGAATCTGCATCCCGAAGATGCTGGTTAAGGAGGCAGACGGAGGGGTGGAAGTCAGAAGCAGGCAGACGTCTGCGGTAGCAAATAAGCTGGACTCGACCCAAAGAAAAAAAAAAAAAAGGCACGGACCTGCACCGGTAAGACCGCTCTCGAGAATGGATAGGGAAGCGGCACTCACTTTGCTGGGACAAATTCTCGCTAAGCGAGAGGCCAGCGTGAGTACGAAGAAGGTCTATGAGCTGTGCAAATGGGCACGAGACAAGGGACACTTGCAAAGCCCCGAGCTGATGTTTAGTGTCACGGAGTGGCTGTCGGCGGCCGAGGCTGCAGCGGTGAAACTCCTCCAACATATCCTTTCTACAAGAGGACTTAAATATGATAAGGGCACCATAGAAAAGCTGCTGATATGGGCCCGGGAAAGGCAACTGATTCCCACGGTGAATGCTGCTTTCAAGCTGTCTACCTGGGACAGAATAGGGGTGGAGGAAGAAGCAGTGGTTAAGCTCCTCCAACATATTCTCTCTAAGAGAGGAATTAAGCATGATGAACAGACCCTCTGCAAGCTTTCGATCTGGTGCCGAGAGAATGGGTTCAAAGCCGAGCCCCACCTAGTATTCCATGTGGAGACGTGGGAGAACGTAGGGCGGCAGCTCTGGAATCATATCGCTGATGGGGATAAGCAGGCCAGGGACCTTGCTACTACATGGCAGCTGGTCCTATCTACCTTATCCGATGTGAAAGCCAAAAGGAAAGTGGCCGTCAGAGCCACGTCCGCCTTTGCGAGCACTTCAGGATCGGGACCACCACGCCACCGAAAACCGCTGGTGTGCGGAAGATCCATCGCCAACCCCCCTGCCCGCGTCCTCGCCTGTGCCTGCGGCGCCTGCACCGTCTGTGCCCCCGCTCCCGGACCCCCGCCCCGTCGCGCCTGAAGAACGGCCCGGCTGTGTCCAGGACTTGTTAGATCGCCTTGAAAAAAAGGAGAAGGGGGGCCGGGGAAGAGAAGGTGAATGAGATCAAGGAGACTTACCTTGCTGAGGGCTTGACAACAGCCAGGGGGGAGGTGCAGGGGATTTGATCTGTCTTTTAAAGTGGGGGTTGAAGAATTGTAATGCTTTAAGTGAGGACAGAAACTGTTATTAGGGCTATTATTTCTATTTGCTATGTTCATCTCTATTATGTGTTGTATCCTTTGTATATTGATGCTGACAGGAGGTATGGCTGAAAGCTGGAAATTTGTATGATCCGTAGAGTCATAAAACTATTGTGCAAAATAGAATCCAGACCTTGAGAAAGAAGATGTTTGCCCGCCTGGGCTGAGCGATAAGGAGCACGGAGGCGGCTGCTCAGCCAGGTTCACAGCCGACCTCCTCCAAAAGCAGTTGAAGGTTGCCGCTCGACCGGGCTTGTAGCCAACTTAACTGCAAACATCCTCTGAACTAGTTTGAAGGTCAAACACCCGAGAGGGAGGAAGATAAGAAAGGCAGGACCCTCAGACTGACGGCTGGGACCACTTACTGGTATGCGCACCTGCGCAGCCAGGAGGGAAGGTTATGTGACTGAAGGTGGAGTTTGTCCGCCCCTCGGTCTGCCTGCTGGCACGTACTGGCCCTACGTGGCAGGATGCACCAGGCATAAACAGACAGTGCGGAGAGAGGAGGGGGCGAGACTCCTAACACGGAGGCCTACGTTGTCTCCGCGGGGACACCTGCCGAGTTAGGAGCCTGTCAGCAACCCTCTAATGCGCCAACTCGAGAGAATGTTCAGTCTCAGTATTCTGCCGAAAAGTATTACCTCAAGAGTAATTATTCATACTTTGCTTCTTTAATGTGCTTTCACCTGAATAGAGGCTCGCCGTAGCCACCTTGTTTTTTGTGATTATTGCCAAATCCCAAGCCCATTCGTAACCTAATTGGTGACGAGGATGGGATTCGGCAATTGAAACAGTGGAACTCACTAGTGGAGTGCACAGCTATGTGAGGTCGTGCCACTGGATAGAAACTGTGTTTGTGCTGTTTGTGTGTGTGGTCTTTAGATCTTTATTGTGTAATATATATCAGCAGAGAGGGCTGAATAAGCACAACAAGTAAGTGCAGAATTTGAAAGCGGGAAAGCCAGGAATAACTCAGACTATGGCGTGCCCCCCACCAGTGGAGGACTGGGAGCCGTACTCTGACTTGTATCCTTGGAAAGAGACTAGGGAAATACTTCAGCATGGGAAACAAGAATGTGACGGCCAAGCTCCAGCGCGACTGGCACGGAAGGACCTGCAACAGTCCTTACAAATTGTAAAAGCCTCAATTGCTACTGGAGCGGAGGCCTCCTTAATATATGGAAATCCCAAGCAATTTCTGGGGAGGAAACCAAATTGAAGCTGTGCAAACATAAATAGAAATGGAAATAGAGAACCTTCCAAAATGATTGGGACATCTTAATAATCGATTTAAAAGATTGTTTTTTCACCATACCATTGCATCCTGAGGACCATGACATAGTGGAACGTATGAACCAAACGCTGAAATGCCAGCTACAAAAAACAAAAAGGGGGAGAATTGGGAATTATGCCTGCAGAGAGATTGGCAAAAGCAGTATATGTTTTAAATTTTTTGAGATTACCCCAGGACAGCCTAGTCCCTCCGATGGTCAAACACGGGGCTGGGCTAAAGGGAGCCCTGACAGAAATAAAGTCGGGTCCGTGTAAGGTGATGTTGAGAGACTGGAACACGGGAAAATGGACGGGGCCTTTGGGGAAAGTCTAGAACCAAACGAGAGATTAATAATCCTCTAATAAGATACAATACCGGATTTTGTTAGGGCACTTTTGCCAACCCTTGGTATTGTTCAATTAGAGAGGGCGATTCTAAATATTTCAGGTGAAATGGAAATCATCGCTAACAGAACAGCAGAAGCAATTCTTGGATTGCAAACAGAGGTGGATTCCCTGAGAAAAATAGTCTTACAAAACCGAAGGGCCCTTGATATCCTAACCGCACAGGCTGGAGGAGTATGTACCCTGATAAATGAAACATGTTGCAGCTATATTGATCAGTCCGGCAAAATACTTACGGATGTCCAAGACATTTGGGATCACGCAAGGATTTTGCATAAAGTTACAGAGGATGAAGGGCTGTCATGGCTGGACAACTGGTTCAAAGGTTGGGGCATTGCAGGTTGGCTACAATCACTGATCAAAACGGCTTTGATGATTCTACTAATCTTCTTGTGCATTTTGGTTGTCGTTCCCTGCCTGATTAAGTGTCTGAGACAGACGGTGGACAAGGCGATCAAAGACATATTTTGGGTGAACCATCAAGAATCCTGGCTCGCTCAAAAACAAGAAGGGGGAATTGTGGGATTTCTGAAGGCCAGTGGTCATGCTGTGAGCAAGCCAGACAGGCGCCAGACCTAGATAAAAGGGCAGATAGGCACCAGACCTAGCTGAAAGGGCAGATGGGCGCCAGACGGGCGCCAGGGCGCCAGACCTAGCTGAAAAGGATGAAAAGACTGTTGACTAAAAGATAAGGAATTCGGCCGAGAATCAGATAAGGAGTCAAAGAGTTGAGACAAACAGGAAGAGGGGGACGGTCATTAAATGTAAGGACACGTGGACACTGCTAGTTAGCCTATCACACTGTATAGTTAGATGCGTAGACGCGGGGTCTTAACCAATCATTGTAAAGAAGTGCTCGCGTGTTCCGGGAAGCCTTGCATATAAGTGCGATTGGAACCCTGAATAAACTGGCACTGCTTGATCACATTGATCGTGTCTGTGGTGTCCGAGACCCCCGCGTCGACAAAGAGCAATTTAAATTATGTTTATGTTGGGGGGGACAATCTTGCCCTCTCTTCCACTGTATACACCAGGATGCATTTATAGGTTGACTATATTGCAGAGTGGCCGTTGCTCGTCCCCAAGGTTGCAAATCTGTTGCTCCCCATAAAACCCAGTCACAGGGAAGAGTTGCAGTACTATTGTTTTCATAATAAGTGCAAATTGTCTTATCAATAGTAGAAATATTAAATGGCCGACTAAACTGCACCGCAAGTCACTCTCTCTTTGAAGAATAAGGATTCACTATATGGAGAGTACCCGGTGTACTCCACAACCTCAGCAAGCTCCCTGCTATGTCAGCGGGAAGGATACCCATAGGAAGGGGGTCTTCTACAGATTTAGGTAGAGGCAAGCAAGCGGTAATACTAGATTCATTGAGAGTCGTTGCAAACCCCTTTATTAAAGTTAGGGCTAAGTTATCCCTCAAACCATGTGTGGCAGAGTCAGGGACGGATAAGGTTTGTGCGTTGTCACTTGAGTATCTATCTCCTTGATTCCAGTGCACTAAACATATCAAGCCAAAGCATATCTTCCCAATGCGAGTTGTAAATATCATATTTGCTAATCCTAGCTACAGCTCTATAACCCTATTACAAACATCTGATTTACAAATATCAAAACAACACTATGCAGGAAACTAACAACCCCGATGGATACTCAAGATCAGTATAGGAGAGTCCTTGGCTCCAGGTACAATTGTCCAGCATTCCGGGTTTTTGACATCCTGGAAAACAAAAGGAAGAATGCTCGGTCTCTGCCTTGACCGGCACAAATTGGATTGTTATTGATTTTGCAAGCATAAACAAGCAATTATATTTGGTCAGAAGTCTGGAATGATCCACCAACTGCTTATGCGGTGTGTCTTCCCACTAGCATCAGTGGCTTCCCAGGCACATAGTTCTCGAGGCTTAGCCAAAATTAAAGGAACAACACCAATAGAGGGCAATTTTGCCATCACCGGTTGTCCCACCTGCATTTGAACAGGTGTGTGATTTTTGTGACTTTGAGGGCTCTGATAAGGTGGGAGCAGGTGGTCCTGTGGGACAGAAAGCTTGTATTTTGGGGCTTCCATAAGTTCCCCATCTGTTATTTACTGTGTAGACTGCTTGGGATAGCCGCAGATCCCAGTTAGGCTGTGACACCTTTGCATGTTTCTTAATCATGCCATTGACTCTTTCCACTATACCATTAGCTTGGGGATAATAGGGAGTGTGAAACATCCATTTTACTCCTTCCTGTTTTGCCCAATCTTGCACTACAGTAGCAGTGAAGTGACTGCCATTATCACTTTGTATGCACTCTGGTGCTGGGAGGCTACTAATCCAATCCTGCAGGGTTTTCACAGTATTCTCACCAGTGGCTGCGCTTACTGCCGTAGCCATGGTTAGTCTGGATACTACTTCCACGCCTACCAGGATATATTTTCGACCAGGTTAAGTGGGTCTTAATGGTCCTACATAATCAATTTGCCAGGTACTCCATAAGACTTTGTTTCTTTGAATGTGCTGAGGGGGGGCTTGATTAGGATGATTCATTTTCAGTCGATTCATTTTCAGAGTTGAGATTGAGGGCAAGCTGATATGATTTCACTAACTAATGCTATTGACACAGGCGATCCTCGTGCCACACACTCGTGATATAGGTCATTTTTCCCCGAATGTCCCCTTTTTACATGCAACCATTCGATTAGCCTTTACCACTCATCTCCTTCAGCAGCTACTGTTTGCACTTGTGCTAACCTATCGACTTCCTCATTCCACTTTGTCGCTGGTGCACTAGTTTTTGCATGTGCCTTTACCCATCCTATCTCTAAAGGTCGGTGTCTGCTTACTTCCAAAAGTCTCTGCCAGTCACTTGCCCTCCACACTGGTACACGATTTACCTCCCAATTATTTGCCTCCCATTGACATATCCCTTCTGTTGCTCCCTTAAATGTGGCATAGGAATCAGTATAAACTACCTCAGCTCCGTTTTCCACAGCTAGCAGCAGGGCTCGGAGTTCCCCGACCTGGGTGCTACCATCACCTTTCTCAGTTACTGACCGTCCTGAGCTTATTTCCAGGGCTGCTGCCTTATAATTCCACCCTGTGCTTGTTCTTCGGGCAGAGGCATCAGTAAACCACACTCCATCCTTTTTAGAGGATATAGTGAATTCTGGAGCTACCTTAATAGGTGAAGGCTTATAAGGAAGACATAACTTTGTAATGTCTGAGCTTACTGGCTGTTGTAATTTGGAGGTCTTAGTTGGTCCTTCTTTTAGTGCTAACAAGTGGCTCATTCCTTCTAGATAAGCATATCATTTGCGGATCATTCCCTTCTGTGCGACACCCTCAGGAGGGGGGGTGCCTTTAAGGATAGAGCTTAACAATGGAAAAGGCCCTGAACAATGATATCCTGTGAGGTTTGTAGTTTTTCTGCCTCTTTCACTGCACAAACTAAGGAGAGGAGTCCCTTTTCCCACTCAGAATAACACTGCTCTGTCTCTTTAAAGGAGGTAGACGAGGAAAGCAGGGGTCGTGAAGGACCTGAAGCTCCTTTTTGAAAGATGCCACAATAGGAGGCATGTTCAGAGAAACCCCATTCAGCCCAAAAAGGGTCCACTGGATTTAGGGGGCCTAGCCTCTGATTGATAACTAATGCATCCTTTAGGGTTCTAATGGCTTCTGCATGGGTCGGAGTCCAATCCCACGGTTTGTTCTTTCCCAGCAAACCATACAGAGGACAGGCAATTACAGAGAACCCAGGAACATGTTTCCTCCAATACCCTAGTGTTCCCATTAGTTGTTGTAGTTCCTTCTTGTTTTGGGGTAGGCGTCCCTTTTCAATCTCTGTTAATGTATCATCGGGCACAGCTACAGCTCCTGATATCCACAAAGTCCCCAGGAATTTAACTTCTTGGGCTGGACCTTGACATTTGGATGGTGGTACCTCCATGTCATGGTTTGTTAATAGTTGCCAACAGTTTGAGCAGTTTCTTGTACACACTCTTTCTTGTTCCCACCTATTAGTATATCATCTATATATTGATAAATGCATATTTCAGGAGGTTTCCTTACTGTGGCTAGAAGTTTTGCGAGCGCATTATGTGCAATAGTGGGCGAGTGTTTATATCCCTGTGGCAAAGGTGTATTGTACACCATCCCATGTAAATGCACACTGTGGCTTATCTTTATCATCTAAGGGTACCATAAAGAACGTATCTTTGATATCTAGGGTGGACATCCAGGGATGTGCAGCTGATCGTATAGCCATGACAATCTCAGCTATAGTAGGGACTGCCGCTGTTAGTGGGCCAGTGTTATGATTAAGTTTTCGGTAACCAATTGTCATTCTCCACTTGCCATCCGGCTTCTTGACAGGCCACACCGGGCAGTTATACGGAGAGTGTGTTCGGCCAATTATGCCTCGCTTTTCTAAGTCTGCAAGTACTTCAGTTATTCCCTTCTTTGCAGCTGCAGGCAAAGGGTACTGGGGAACATTGGTCACATGAGATGGGGGCAGGGCATGTGTTACTTCCAGCACTCCTACCGTTATGCTTTCCTGCTCCTTTCCTCCAAAATTCCAAACACTACCATTAGGCAGATACCATCACTTTCCTCTAAGCACATCATATGTGCAGAATGTTCCCTGGGTGTGAACTTAGTACCACATCCACAGCTGTCATCCTCTTTTCCCCAAGCAACCATAATTGTGTCCTAGCAAGTGGGCATTTTTCTTTAGCACCTGTAACTCCACTAATCACAATAAATTTTTGAGAAGGTTTAATTCCTAATGATTCTGCTTGCAACTTGTTCAGAACACTAATCTGTGCTCCAGTATCAATCAAAAATTCTAGACTAAGTTTTTTTGGACCAACAGGAATTGATATATTGGGTTCTTTGTTTTTGGACCATTGAAAAATATGTATCATGCGGGTTGGGCGGCCCGAATCCCAATCCGCATTGTTTAGTTTTTTTGATCTCCTAAACTCTTCGCTTAGAGGCGCAAAGGGATTGTTTGTTCTGTCAGAGGCAGGAGAAGAGGAGGAGTTCTTGTCCTGTCCGCTTGAAGGAGGAGATTCAGTTGCTCTGTGTTCCAGGATTTCAACCAATTTTCTGATGCAGTTAGTGCATTGCCCCTGCAGCATAGCACGGGGCACTCCTAAAGCTCATGCTTGTCGCCATAAATCATTGCGCAGAGGGCTGTTAATTTGATTTATGGATGCCGGCAGACCCTGAAAGGGTTCCAGTTCATGTTTTGGGTAAGGTCAACCCTCCAATTTTCTTGTGTGAAATACCTTCCTACCTCTCCCTGATTGTTCTGATAGAGGCTCAAGGTCCGACCATGCCATCTCTCGTCCATAACTCACCATGTCATGTAACAGCTCTGCCCAAGTAGGGACGTGTGCAGGGGGGGCGTGAAGGTTCTGATCATTATGCTGTTGGGCCCGAATGACCCTTTCCTTTAAATTTTGCATATATATCTTTGCTGTGTCAGGCAGACCCTTAATAAGGGGCCTTAGGTGGACTGGGTCTACCGGAGCCATTAACGGAACATCAAAGCGTCCTCGGTCATACATTGCCTGAATACAAGCAGCTTTCTGCATTGCCTCTGATAAGCCAGACAGTCCCCTAACTTTGATTATTAGTGGCTCACCTCTTTCTCTGGGGTCTATTCCCCCTGCCCAGTAAGCAACTCGAGCAGTAATAGATCGATTATCATCTGGGAACCCCTCATCTAGAAACACCCCTGGTCCCCAGAAGCCTAAAGATTCTTCTCTGTCTAACAATATTCTGTCGCCACCTGAAAGAGAAACTCTCCACAAATATTTGGTTTTGGTTTCCCCAGGCTTTCTTGAAAATTTAGTCTGCAGTTCTCCTAATTCTGAACCTGAATAAGGAGCAGTCCGAACTGTGGTGCAGGGATTCCGACCTCGGGGTCCTTCAGATGTTTCGGTCTTTATCGGCGGCCGAACAGCCACTAGCTCTGAGGATTCTTCTTCTATCTCTTTATCTGGATCTCCCCATATGTCCCCGTCCCAGTCCTCAGGCTCAGTGTTAGTAATTAACTTTCTGATTTGCTGCATATTAGGGGGTCGGGGTGCCTGCATCAGCATTGTTTCAAATCGCTGCTCCAATAACTGGGTGCGTCTCTTTTCCTTCCCTAATTCATACTGCAAGTGTTGAATTTCTGCATTTTTACTTTGATAATCTAATTTCAATCTCTCACTTATTTTATAGTCCTTCTGCGCCTGAATTAGGCAACTGCCCAGAATGGCACAGATAACACCCTTGCCTTTGCCGTCCTTAAACTTAGCATGGCATTCCTCCATTCTTTGCAAAACCTTTTCAGGATCTGACCAATTATTTCTGGCCCAATCTTCCCCACCTTCTGAGGGGCCACATTTCTGCCTCCGTAGGAATTCCTTTATCGACATCCTGCCAACTACGCCAATTTTGTGAAATGTTGCAGTTTCAAAGCCGTAGTGGTAGTGGTGGTGGCGGCGGGGGAAGGAGATATCAAATCAGTATCGGATTCACAAACAGTCCGTGGACTGTATGTTAGATTGCCTTCCTAGGAGCGAATCGAGTTCCCAAATAGTGTGATCAACTATAAGCTCGACCCTGGCAGTATCGGATTCACGAACAGCCCGTCAACTGTAGGTCCGATCGCCTCCCCCCAAACAAGTAGTCGAGTTCACAAACAGTATGATTTATTCAAATGCAACATTTACAAAGCAGGTTTAGGATGTCAGTACAGGAAATTCTCTACTAGAGTGTGGGCTTTTTAGCTAGCTCTGATGTACAAATGTGCAATCGTCACTCACCCCAGAAGATGGGAGAGGGCTCTCAGTCTCGAGTCTCCTCAGGCGGCGTTCAAACCCGAGGGGAGGAAAGGGGGATCAGCCTGTCAACTGACCCAAGAGTTACTATGGTTTCTTCCCTCCTCCTTTTCATCCTTAGTTCACCTTTTATACTTTTCTTTACATTCAGGTGGAGCTTGAGTGACTAGAGTCATACTTAATATTGTTATTGATTAGTGAAAAAGTTTCTCGCTTTCATTTAAAGGTACAGTCAATCGAAAATCTAGAGCGCATGCTCAGTGAGGAGTGGTCGTACCTCGAAGGCGGGTAACTTTTGGGATGGAGGTGTGTTTTTTACATTATAATGAGCAAAGTTCAAGCAAAGTTTATCTGAAAGGAGTGATTTGCCACCTTTGCAGGCTCAGCACCAGACAATTCTTCCACAAACAATTCTTCCATGCTTCTGACCTGATTTTATTTCAGAACAGCATTAAAGCAGTAGCTTTTTTTTTTTGGCCACTAAAAATAGCTTTTTAATCATATAATTTGTAGCGATCACATAAGAATTTTCTACTTCCTACTCCTTCAAAGGCATTACAGAATGGAATTGGCTACATACTCCAGCAGGAGATCTGTTGTTCAGCTCTTCTCTGGCATCTGTGTAAACTCAGAAATAGTTATGTCACTTGAAAGATATGGGACTGGTCCACCCATCCTCTTGCAGAAAAGGTGTTGCTTTTTCTCTCAGACTATGCAAAGCCGTTATCCTGCATAGCTTTGAATTACTTTACTGTAGTTCAGGACTGTTAAGTCCTTTGTTGTGTATCTTCTGTTTCTTATGGCTCATACTCAGCTGTGGAAAGAAATATCAAGTAATGTAACCACTTTCTTCCAAGTTGTGGGCCAGAATCTCAGCTGGTGTAAGTCATTATTAGTGCTCTGGTTTTTTGCACCAGCTGTGGATCTAGTCTTCCATCTCAATTTATGAAGGGCTTGAACTAAATGTCAGGCAATATGAAATGATCTCTTATAGTCAGCAGTTCTCTAGATGTGTTAATGGAGTTTAAGTTTACCAAAAGGCAAGACTTCAAAAAGCGATCCAACAGAAGAATAAACTTTCAGGAAGAATGCCTTGCTTACAAGCTTTTTGGCAAGACAGGGCTGCAATTTAAAGAAATTAACTTGGTTATATAGCAGGGCATGGTAATATAGCTTCAGTGAGAATCCAAGTTTTAAAATTGTTTCAGAGCACAAAGCAAGCTATTGGCAAGTAATGAAGAATTGCCATGCAAATATCAATTGCCCAGTCTTAAAGCCCAAATTAAGTTGCTTATGAACTCTAACATAAAGAGTGTATTACTTCCACTTTGCAAGTGTGGTTGGGTTCATTCACAGACACAGTATGACAACTTTTGAAGATTAAATGAGGACTGTGTTATTACAAGAACACAGAAACTTAACAGTTCTAGTTGTGCAAAGTTAAAACTCACTAGTTTGGTTCTTCATATTGAAGTATTTTATAAATCTGATCTACTGTATAGCGTTGAAAACAGTTTATCCAGTGAGGATAAAGTTATTGTTGACATAATTATTCGTAAGCATTGTCAGGCATGCTTTTCAGAATTAGAAAATGTTGACATAGGTGAAGCCTCAATCAACAAATCTGAGGTCATATAAATATCTTAGTATTATGCCTATGTGCCTAGTATAGAACAATGAAAGATTCCTAAACTACTCTTAAAAAAAAAAAAACCCTTTAATTGCATGCAATAACCTGTCATGGTACAGAGGTCTTCACAACCTAATTTACAAGCTGGTGAGACCATTTAGAATTAAGTAAAATGGCCTGTGTGCTACTGTATACTACATCATTCAGGTATGTTCTCAGTAGAGAGATAATGCTTTAGACTGACCCAGAAAGGTAAAAGAACAATATATCTTCAGAAGTGAACATAACACTGCATTGGAGTAACTATACTTTAAAAAAAATAGTGTATGAATAGGTTGATTGATGGCAATCAAAATACCAGACCAGAGGTTGTCATCTAATATAAGATTAATGCCAGATTTTGGCAGGTTTGCTTTACATATAGTCCAAGTGACTTGAAGAGGCACATGTCTATCTAGATGTCACTGCATATCAACCAAAAGACAAAGTCCTTGAACACGATTTATTCAGGCATGATGGAAAGCATTTTGAAGAATTTCCAGTGATTGTTAGTTAGATTTTCAGAGAAAAAGGTGATCATAATATGAAAATACAAGCATGCTGTATTCAAAGCAGTTTATTGGACTGGAATGATAAATAGAGTGGTGAGGAAACCCTTCTGAATATTGGAAAGCTGTTAGGAAGTCACAGCATCTGAGATCCAGATTTTACAGGACTTTTGCTGATTCCTTGGGAGCATGGCAGGTGCCACCTCTAAATGAAAATAATTCCCCAGGTCCACAACAGAAAGCATTATAGAGAAAGGACTGAACCTCTGAAGATTTCATAGCTTCTGCTGGAAAACTTGAAGCCTAAGAAACTATGAATCAGATAGTGGCTGGGATCTTAGAAAACTTGTTACATTTTGGAAATTGCAGTGTTTTTAAAGCTACTTCTGTTCCCTAGAGCCTTATAATTAGAAAGAAATTTTGGAAAAGTTGACTGTGAGCCTGTATGAAATCAAATTTCAAAACAATGATTGGAAATCTTGGATTTGACTAACTTTGGTCACAGTTTTGGAGCAGATGAATGCAAAAGCTTGAGTTAATCTGGAAATTAGGATTGATTTTGAATGTCTCAATACACTAAGCCCTCATATGGCATTTGAAAGTAACGCTTTCCATCACTTCTGTCTAGTTCTGGCATTGATGATATATGATTTTTCATCTTCTTTCTGAACTACTGCAGAGGAATTGGGCATGAAGGCATCAACCCTTAGGAAATTCTAACCAGTCCAAAATCCTACAATACAGGCAACTACAAGCACATCATGACTGTTTTCTACTTCCTATACTGATTTCCCACAGAATACCAAGTCAAGATCAAGATCAAGAGATTGGTTCTTGTCTTAAAAGCAGCTAGTTATGTAGGCCCAGAATATTATGTCCTCAAGAACTCAAATGTCTGTGATCCATAGTGCTTCCCTTCTAAAGCTCTCAGAAATAAATATGTCTGTGCAGGCTTGAAATACTTTTGGGGAATCCAGTCTATAAATATAAAATTAATTTTCATAAGGGCTGGAAGCTATTGCAAATGTCATGATCTTCTGAATTGCAAGATGCTTTTCCTTGCCTTGCCCCCTGAAGGAGAAACACAGAGTCATGTTATCAGAATCCTACCTCAGAGAGAAAAGAGAAACAGTGAACATGAGCACTTGGCAGATGCCAGGAGCTCATGTAACAGAGATTTTTTAAAAATTCTATGGTGATAAGGACAGTTAGATAAATCCTACATAGGACTAAGTGCAGAGCAGCATGTTACTGAATATAGTGAATGTCCGATTCTGGCCTGAAGTTTTCAAATTGGACTCTGTAGTATACAGTTATCTGAGACAAACCTGCATCATCTTGGTGTATATATATCAGTGCATGACAAGGACTTTTATTTCCATACAGTTCTAGCAAATATAAACATAACATGTACAGGTGTAGGCCAGGGATTTTTAAGTCCAGAAGTCGTGAGTGTGTATTATGAAAGGATTTTCTAAATTTGCTTTTGTTTCTTCTACTCTGTTGTTTGGCAAGAAGCTTGTACCTTTGGGGCATGGGCCTCTGGGACAACTTAGTATGACCCTTCATATGTCTACAAGCCAAGGTGATGGGCAATGGATGTACATTTAGCACCAGGACAAAGAGACAGAGCAGTTAACAGAGCATCATCCTGTGTAGTAGCAAAAGACCAAATTTTTGTGGGTTTTTTTTTTGTGTGTGTGTGTGTTTGTCCTACTATGCTCAGCTCTCCCTGTGGAAATTGTGGATGAAATGGTCATTCCTGGTGTTCTAAAAGTTGTAACAAAATAGCTGGAGCCTTGACATTTATAAACTGAATTCATCTGTTTGTTTTGCCATTGCCATCTCATCAAGTAATTAGGTCTTACAAAGAGCACTTTTCTCTTGTTTATAACCTTAACAAAAAGCTCAAAATACACTATTAAATGGTTAACCTTCTCTGTGTTTGTTTGTTTTGTTTATATCTGTATCTAAATCAGATCGGTGTCTTTGCTTTATATTTTCAGACCTGATCTTGCCTCACAGAAGACATCAGACAAGCATCCCCCGGATCCGATGTCTCTTGAAACACTAGAAAACACTTGTGAGCCAGAGGACCTCTTTGATGACATCTATTTTTTGGCTGAGAAACTGAGAGAATAGAGCGCATACTAGACACAAGCTATAAAACTTAGAAGGCTTAGTTGTAGACACTGAGCTGAAATCTTTACTGTAAGATTGTATTTAACGTGTGTGCATTTTTCACTCCACAAAGTCAGATCTTTGACCTTCTGAGGCTTGATTTGCTACAGCCTTGAAATGGGTTCAGCTGGTAGTTCAGCCTCTATATAGATTTTTTATCACATATAAATTGGGAAAGAGAGCATCACCACAGCATTTTTACATCCTAACAGTCTTTGGCTGCTGATCATATTCAGGATCAAATGGCTTCCATATGTCACCAGAGAACAAGTCAGACATGAGGAAGACTTACCACTGTATTTACCTTGTATACTACCTCTTTCTTGAGAGAAAGAGCTCAGCTTAGATGCAGTCTGGCTAAATTATTTTCAACTTTCATTGAGATTTTTTCAAAAACTGAGTTTAAAATGGTGTCATTCAAAATTATGCATCCAAGGAAATGTCATTTTGCTTGTTACTTGAAGATTCTCTGAGGCATTATGCATTATAAGGCGTATTCTTACTTCTGGGAGTAAAATGCTTATAATGTCAATACTGAGTCTATTTTAACCTCCTGCAGAAAGCCATAGCCCTTTAAATGGTTATTTTTGATACTTCATTGATTTTTTTCTTAAGGTGGTTTATAAAATAATAAAATGCATTCTAAGTCGATTTTGTTTTTACTTTATTTGCTTAAGTGCTTTATGTGTAAAGGGACTAGTTAGCCAAGCGTGTTAATGCCTGACCCCTTCCTGCCTGAAACTGATGCATTTGTTTATATTACAGGTTTAAGGCTTTGTCAGAGAAAATGTTACCAAAGTGTATATACCCTCAGTGGACAAACTCAAGTGTGTAGAACTAAGCATGTATGTCAAGTTTCTGCTATGCAATTTTAGGAGCATGAGTCAATTCTCATTTAAGGAATCGATTCTTCCATGCCAGAAAGGATGTGATCCAACAAGAGCTTTGAACATGTGAGTAATCCTGTAGAAGTTTGAAGGACTGTGTGACATAGTACTGCTTCTGTGCTGTATGGCTTGCAACAGTCTCTGTAAATTACTTGGTATTTTTGAAATGTCAGCTTATTTATGCCCTGATTCTGCCAACATTTAAACCTATACTTAACTAAAAGCACCTGTGTCAGTATTTGCAGTATTGGGGCCTCCTTAAAGAACCTAACAAAGGATCTGGGAATATTAAATTTAAACATTCCTTCCTAAAAAGCATGGTCACAGCATTTTAAATTCACAAAGGGCTTTGGGACAATGTTATAAATCACACAGTAAAAACATAAATAGCCAAAATATTTTGCTTGCTACAAAGGCTTTGTACCTGAGAAATGACAGGACCACAAAAGACCTATGCATACAGCCATTCATAGACATCGCCTGATTTAAAATCTTCCAGTGTGGAGGCCCGCTTCAAGGACAGTAGTACAGGATGCCTCGTTAGTAGATAACCAACTTGAAGGACGGCAGTGCAGGTGTTCCACCAGCAAACAAGGAGCAAAAGCAACTGTACGGCTACTGTGTGACCAAGAAGCTGATCAGATTAGATTATTATGATTAGATTATTGTCTTATTCAGTAACTGTGCTTCACATGCTTGTAGGCAAATAGGATATCGTATCCGGGACAGTGCAGTATATAAGCTTTATCTGATGCCGTATTGGAGATAGAAATTTCTGTGATCTGTAGAGTCATAAAAATATCCTGTGAGAAGAAGAGGCCAGACCTTGGGAAAGAAGATGTTTGCCTGCCTAGGCTGAGCGATAAGGAGCAGGGATGCAGCTGCTCAGCCCGGTTCACAGGCAGCCCCCCCAGAAACCTGTTGAAGCCGGACGCTTGGCTGGGCTTGTAGCCAACTTAACCGCAGACGTCCTCCAAACTAGCTTTGGAGGCCAAACACCCGGAAATGAGGAAGAAGAGGAGGAAGGCAGGACCCTCAAATTGAGGGCTGGGACCCCCGACTGGTGTGCGCGCCTGCGCACCCCGGGGGGAAAGTTGGGCAACTAGAGGCGGAGTTTGTCTGCCCCCCCGCCGGCCTGCCTCCTGGGTCGAACTGACCCTACGTGCCAGGATGCACCGGGCATAAAAGTGGACAGTGCGGAGAGAGCGGGGGCAGGGAGAGAAGAAACTCCTGACACTGAGGCCTACACTGTCTCCGCAGAGGCCGGTCAGCAACTCCCTCTCTCTGGTCTGCCAGCTCGAGAGGATCTTTGGGTCCAGATCGGCAGGTATCACCTTGTGAGTAGTTATCCATACTTGGCTTATTTTATGTGCTTTCACCTGAATAAACACTCGATGTAGTCACCTCGTTCTGGCTGATTATTGCCGAATCCTGAGCCCATCCTGAACATAATTGGCGACGAGGATGGGTTTCGGCAATTAAACAGTGGAACTCACTAGTGGAGTGCACAGCTAGGTGAGGACGTGCCACTTGATAGAAATCGTGTTCGTGCTGTTTGTGTCTGTGGTCTTCATTGTGTGTGCGACATGCGGTGGTTCTTTTTCGAGAGAGCTGCAGGTAGCACTGGCAACTGCAGGGAGGCTGCGCCTTCGAGGGAGCGTCCTGAATGGAGGCCAGAACCATGGAATACTCTGTGGAACCGATGGGAGACCTTCACCCGGGTATCTCCAGAACCATGGACCCAGAAGGACCCCATGGCGGTGTTACAGTATTGGGGTCAGTTTGGGGAGACTGACCGTACTAAGAACTCGGTCTGACTGGAATATGCTGATCGGATGGGAGGTGCTCTGCTTTGTGCATGTAAGATTCTAGCGGGGCAGCTAAAGGAGGAACAGGAAAGGAACCAGCTCCTCCAAGAGCAACCCAGGTGGTGCAGAGGCAGGCTCTGCTGGAGGTCAATGATCAGAGGGAGCTCCTGGAGGAAAAATGTGCTAAATTGGCAACATATTACGCGATACGAGTGGTAAAGAACAGGCGAGGGAGAAAACTGGGGCAGAAGGGGAGCCAGGTGCGGACTATTATCACCGACCCTGACTGGGACTCAGAAACTTGGGATGGGGATATTTGGGAATCAGATGAGGAAGTCCCCATACCGGAGGAGAAGGGCCCATCGCAGGACAAACCTAAAAGGCGAGCTGCCCTGGTAATACGAAGGAAAGCTGTGCTGACAGGGCAGGGACAGGTGGTGCGACAGGATGAACTAACCAATTTCACCCCCGAAGATATTAAGAATCTGCTAGCGAAATATAAACAACGACCCGGGGAGAAACCACAGTCCTGGATGGTAAGA
Organism: Tinamus guttatus; assembly: GCF_059628265.1. Taxonomy (NCBI): domain Eukaryota; kingdom Metazoa; phylum Chordata; class Aves; order Tinamiformes; family Tinamidae; genus Tinamus; species Tinamus guttatus. The sequence goes on from NW_028288605.1 coordinate 490,646, forward strand.
TTAATGGAAGAAGGGGCTGATTCAGTGATAATTGACAATGTCGATGCCTCAAGGTTTTTGGGGTTAACTAATGACATGTATGTACAGTCCGCCCTGCGAAGAGTGGACGGAAGCGGCAAGAGTCTTATTGCTGTGGTAGCCGAGGGTCTCGCTTACCGCCACGCTAATGACAGCGATTGGCCCCCATCCAGCTCCTACTAGGTAACTATAAGACAAGCATGCCAGATGCTTAAGGCAGAGGCCATGAAGATTGCTATAGAATTGGGAAGTCCAGAGCTTTATCTACAACAGCCATTGTTACCTAGGATGCGAAATAAGTTGTTGGAGGGATGCCCAGGAGCATGGCTCCCCTATCTAACTCCAGTTCTGATGTCAGAACAAGGAAACCCTATTGAGAATGTAATTGAAAAGTTGCAACAGATAGGGGACCTTCCAGGATTGGCGTTAGAGGTGGATGGAAAAGGCCGCAGTGAGAAAAGAGGTCTGAGTGGGAATGCGGGGTCGGAATCTGGGGAGCGAGCTTGGATCTTCTGTCTGCTTTTACAGAAGGGCGTTAACAGACAGGAAATTGATGGGAAACCAACAGAAGTATTACGCCAACTAGCACGCCGGTATAATGTCCGTGCGGTCCAGGCTGCGAAGCAGCGCTCAGGAATAATGTCCAAGGCTGATAGATCACAGGTGTTGCACCCGTGGGAGGATTTAGAGCAGACAGTGTTAAGATTCAGACCGAAGGAGAAGCTGGAGACAGTTTCTCCCCCTCAGGAGGGGCTCGGACGCCTGAAACAAGAATAGGGGCATGGCCAAGCTCCAGTGTCCGAAGGGTTCCAATGTAACATTGCTCGCCAAGACAATCGTTCGTTCGTTACACGTGCCATTTATTGTTCGGAACAAGATAGACAAACGGATCGTGCCTTGGTGGACACGGGAGCGGAGGTCAGAGTAGTGCACGGGAACCCAGAAAAGTGCAAGGGGGAAGTAATCCCTGTTTGGGGTTTAAGTGACCAGCCTGTCAAGGAAAAACTTGTGACTGACTGCCATCAAGCCATACACCAGACTCTTGAAGCTGCTGGGGTGATGCAACCAGGGAAGGTCCGGGTGATCCAATCAGTCAGAGTGCTCAACAATAGAGGGTTGACCAAAGAGTGGACACCCCTTACCCTGATGAGAGGGATACCCCGTGTAAATCTTGTGGTAGCCACCTCGACTGTAGCATATGAATCTGGAGTGAACTCTAGTCTCTTCCCTGCTAGGGAAGGGTTGGTATTAAACCGCAGAGGAATACTTGAATGGGATCCCGGGGGAGGACTTCTCAAAAATAAAGGCAAACTCTCCCCGCCACTTTTCTGTGCCCCCCCCCCGCCCCCACTTTCCCCACAAGTGGACCAGATGTTCTGGGGAGAGGAGGAGGATTGAGAGCCATACTCTTACTTATATCCTTACAGAGAGACCAGGAGCATAACTTCAGTATAGAATACAAGAATGAAGTGACACCCAAGCTCCAGTATGAGGGGCACGGAAGGGCCAGGGACTCCATGTAGAGATCATTAGGTGTGTTGCAAGCACTGGGAATTGAACAAAATAATGTGTCCTTTGTTCTGAGTTGCACCCAGGCCCAGACGTGGGTGCAGTGTCGTTTCAGGTATATTGAGAGACGGAGACAACAGAGTCCGCGCCCACCGAGATCTGAAAACATCGTGTGGGACGCGGCCACAGAGAAAGAGCAACAGCTTCAAGCGTGATGGAGACCTGTGGACTTCACTCATGACCAGGGCCTCCACGCAGCCATCACCTACGTACTGGCCCTGGCAGATGTCACCATTGAGAAGGTCTATCTGTGCTCTACCCACCCCCACCCACCCACCCCCGAAGATGATGCCCTTAAAACGAGCAATGTTTCCTTTTGATGCTGAAGAGGGCGGATGCCATTATGGGATCAATCCGCAGAGTAATAGTAAAACCGTATTAGCTTATGTAGGGAAAGGATGTGTATATTCTAGAACAACATGTAAATACGTGCTAAATAATGAAAGCTATAACCAGACTGTGTTTAATGACTCTAATATGTGTGCTCACAATGTAGTTATTATTAGAGGCTGTGATTTTGTGTATGTTACCCATGTTTAATGAGAATCTGTGTGTGCGTTGCCATAATAGTTCCTTGCTACTGCATGAGGCAAGTGAGACTACCTTGATGACCAGCTGAAGTCTAAGTGCCTCCTGCCATAGTCAAAGAAAAGACTGGGTTGGCCTCTGTGTTTGCCACCAAGAAGAACCTCGAGCTCCGCTGTTGGCTGCAACCCATTAGGCGTTGAGCGGTGGGGACACATGCCATGCCAGACCTTGATGTGAGTGATGGCCACCTCTCTCTCTGAGGGCCATCTAGGAGGCGAATGTAGGCCAAGCGGCCTGCTGCTGGCATGAGTGACAGTTAGTGTAATTAACTTGTGTACAGAACCACAGAACTTGCCTGAAAAATTGCTTATGCTAACTCTGCTGCACGTAGGCCCGTTGGACTGCTTACGCCACCCTGCACAGTAGGGCGATTTACCATTTTACAGACCAGGTTCAAAAAAAAAAAAAAAAAAAAAAAGAGAGAGAGAGAGATGTAAGAACATCATTGCTCCAGGGATCACTGCCACGCAAGCACTGACCATGCAAGCACTGACCAGGATGCTGGCTAGCAAAATCCCGCAGTGCTACAACGACAGCTTTGCCATCATTGTTAGTAGATGTAGACTCGGCTTGGCACACAACCTTACTGCAAGGCTATGCTTCTGCTTATGCATGACCACAGATGTGAGAAGGCAGGAGCATGTGCTGCATGACTCTAAGCGATCACACCACGTCTATGCATGCCCAGGTCCGGACGTTACAGGACCTGACTCATCAATTGAGAATGGATGGTGATTGGACTCCATTTGGATGATGGACATGGGGTTGGCCATGGCTATAGAAACTGTTATTCGAGCTGTTATTTCTATTTCCAATATTATCATATGCTGTATCCCTTGCATAATGATGCTGACACGAGGCATGGTTGAAACTGCTATGAAAACGTTCGGGTGCTTGGCTACGATAGATTGACCTCTACAGATCGCGGGGTGGTATGTATAGGAGGTGGGAATCCTTATGATTGTTTATGATCTCTACAGATCACAGGGTGGCATGTATTGGAGATGGAAATTTCTGTGATCTGTAGAGTCATAAAAATCTCCTGTGAGAAGAAGAGGCCAGACCTTGGGAAAGAAGATGTTTGCCTGCCTAGGCTGAGCGATAAGGAGCAGGGATGCAGCTGCTCAGCCCGGTTCACAGGCAGCCCCCCCAGAAACCTGTTGAAGCCGGACGCTTGGCTGGGCTTGTAGCCAACTTAACCGCAGACGTCCTCCAAACTAGCTTTGGAGGCCAAACACCTGGAAATGAGGAAGAAGAGGAGGAAGGCAGGACCCTCAAATTGAGGGCTGGGACCCCCGACTGGTGTGCGCGCCTGCGCACCCGGGGGGGGGAGAGTTGCGCAACTAGAGGCGGAGTTTGTCCGCCCCCCGAGCTGCCTCCTGGGTCGAACTGACCCTACGTGCCAGGATGCACCGGGCATAAAAGTGGACAGTGCAGAGAGAGCGGGGGCGGGGAGAGAAGAAACTCCTGACTCTGAGGCCTACACTGTCTCCACAGAGGCCGGTCAGCAACTCCCTTGTTACAGATAGTTAGGGAACGGCGGCCGGAAGATATCGTGCTGTACGGAAAGATAGGGCCCCTAATAGCCAATAGTGTTTAGTCTATGGTGTAAGCAGACGGATGTGACGTTGTAAACCTAGCTATATAACACCTTGTTACCCATCAATAAAGGCCATTTGCCGTCCACCACATTGGTGTCAACTAGCTGATGGCCCGAGTGGTTTGGGGGTGGTCGCAGTGCCGTCCCTGAACCAGGTCGCTGCAGCCGTTTGAACTGCAACAAGTGGTGCCGAAACCCAGGAACGTCATCGCCTGGATGAGCGAGCAGCGTGAGCAGCAGCCAGAGCAAGTGGACCACCCCGGCGAAGGGGACACTACCGAATCAACAAGGAGGATGGAAGCCCTCATAAAGGTCGTATCGCAATTACATAAATGTTGGGGGATTGATTGTAAGCCAAAAGATTTTACTCTTGCAGTTACAAGGCTTTTGAAAATTAAGGCTATAGACCAGCCGGTGGATATTCTCCACCCTGAACTGTGGGACAAATGTACTAAGGCATTAGCTGAGGAGACAATGTTCTCAGGTTGTGGGAAAAACCTTAAGGCTTGGGGAAAAGTTGTACAAGCCTTACAGAAAGCTATGAAAGAGCAGGAGACTTGGGTAGCAGTAAAAGACTGTTTATTGGCCACGTCCAAAGTGGGAATCGGGACAACTGCGCAGACTTTGGATCCCCCAGATGATGGCAATTCTGCTGAGCCTAAAGGTCAGCAAGAGGGTGAAACATCCCCTCCATCCCCGAACCCCGCCCCGCTTACAGAGGAGCAGAAACAGCCGAAATCTGTTTGGAGCGAGCTAGCCGAGGAAGCTAGGAACATTGAAAAGAAGTCAGAGCATGATGACATCTGGGCCAGGCCACCACCCTATGCCCCTCAATATGGCGCCGAGCCACAAGGGGAAGGGCGGGGCGAGGGTGCCCCCGGCGCGAGTGAGGCGCCGGAAACCAATGGGAGTGACCGGACACCTGAGGGCGGCCTGAGGGAGGGGCCGAGAGGAAGCCCGAGGGAGGGGCGAAGAGAAGACCCGAGGGAGGGGTCGAGAAGAAGTCCGAGTGAGGGGCGGAGAGAAGACCCGAGGGAGGGGTCGAGAGCAAGCCCGAGGGAGGGGCGAAGAGAAGACCCGAGGGAGGGGTCGAGAGCAAGCCCGAGGGAGGGGTTGAGAAGAAGTCCGAGTGAGGGGCGGAGAGAAGACCCGAGGGAGGGGTCGAGAGCAAGCCCGAGGGAGGGGCGAGGAGCGAGCCCGAGGGAGGGGCGGAGAGGAGGTCCGAGCGAGGGACCTGGAGCGAGCCCGAGGGAGGGGCGGAGAGGAGGTCCGAGTGAGGGGCCGGGAGCGAGCCCGAGGGAGGGGCGGAGAGGAGGTCCGAGTGAGGGACCTGGAGCGAGCCCGAGGGAGGGGCTGAGAGGAGGTCCGAGTGAGGGACCTGGAGCGAGCCCGAGGGAGGGGCGGAGAGAAGGCCCGAGGGAGGGGCCGAGAACCGATCAGAGCGGACATTTCAAAAAACGCCGAAGCCCAACGAAAAAGTACCGGAGCCCGGAAGTGACCAGTCAGTCGAGTTCCGACTCCGGATCAGACACTAGTCAGGACGAGTGGCTCACAACCGATTCAAACTTAAGGAAGGAGAAAAAGAAGGTAAACATCCGAATTAAAGAAAAACCGGCGGGAGCATCCATGATTAAGCATGTTGCAAAGGAAGAGCATCTGACCCCAATTCAGGTGGCTGTTACCTTCAAAATAAAACTAATGAAAATTGTGAGTTTCTGTTCACAGGACCGGATCATCGGACACCCCCGTAACCCGTACACCCCGGTGACAAGCGTCCCGCCCGAGCCTGCGAGTTCCACGCTGACCGAATCCAGAAAACAACAAAACAGCCTCCGCAAGAGGGGGCCGCGATGCCTTTGCGTTATCTTAATTTTGCAGCTTGTCACTATAGGACAGGTAGAGTCACACCAGCCCTTTAAATGGGGTACTTGAACAGATCGAACAATCTCGAGCAATTAGTACAAAAATAACTACAGGGCCACCAGTTTTCAGTGCCATGCCTTGCCAACTAGCACCCATTGAACCCTGTTCCAAACGCAGCTGGTACGAAAATTTGTTCACCGGTTCGCCGTGGTTAACCACCCTGATATCCACCTTGATAGGGCCGATCACAATGATCATGATGACGCTAATCTTTGGACCCTGTATATTGAATAAGCTCATGCCGTTTGTCAAGAATCGGCTAGAGAAGGTTAACATCATGTTAGTAGAACACCAACAACTGCTTTAAGAATATATCCACTCAGTATTACCCCCAAGTTATCCCAAGGTACACCCTATTCCTACACCCTGGTATTACCTGTCATCCCCTACCTTCTACGCGCCTTCTTCTTTGTGCCTTATGTTTTATGTCAAGTTTATGATATGTAATTTTAAGATTGGTATAACTATAAGAATAGAATAAGATAGTAATAAGAATAAGATAGTTGTATTTTAGCTAGTTTTGTTATGCATAGGGAAGGGGGAAGTTGTTGCAGATAGTTAGGGAACGGCGGCCGGAAGATATCGTGCTGTACGGAAAGATAGGGCCCCTAATAGCCAATAGTGTTTAGTCTATGGTGTAAGCAGACGGATGTGACATTGTAAACCTAGCTATATAACACCTTGTTACCCATCAATAAAGGCCATTTGCCGTCCACCACATTGGTGTCAACTAGCTGATGGCCCGAGTGGTTTGGGGGTGGTCGCAGTGCCGTCCCTGAACCAGGTCGCTGCAGCCGTTTGAACTGCAACACTCCCTCTCTCTGGTCTGCCAGCTCGAGAGGATCTTTGGGTCCAGATCGGCAGGTATCACCTCGTGAGTAGTTATCCATACTTGGCTTATTTTATGCGCTTTCACCTGAATAAATACTCGATGTAGTCACCTCGTTCTGGCTGATTATTGCCGAATCCCGAGCCCATCTGGAACAGATGCTCAATAAAATGCTTCTGGTTCTTAACCTTGAGCCCCTGCTCTTCAATGCTTCCACATTCCAGTGCTGATCTGACAATGCTTTCAGCAAAAGCTTTTATATAGTTTCAATTTTAATGTGAAAATATTCCATGAATTAACCCAAAATAAAAGAGCTTGGTGTAATTGTGCCCACAGCAGAAAATGAAGGTAAATGAAGCTGAAAATCCTGGAAAACTCTGCTTTCAAGAAACTACTGGTTTCTAATAATCAAATGTTATTATATAAATAGCAAATGTTAAAGTCACTTGGCATATGTAGTAAATCTTGAAAGAATGTTTATTCTTTTCTCTTTTTTTAAGGTTTGTAGAACAAAGCCAAGAACTGAGCAGAAAATGATATGATGGTGGACATAGCTTGGACTGTGTGAGCATAGGTGTGTCATCTAGCAAGGGTAGCCATGGTACCGAGCCAGATTCCAGTCAGCTGAGACTGTTTATATACATAGAAGCACCTCGTCTGTCCTTGAAGTCCACTTGTAGCATGTCAGTCTCCACAACAGTGTGAATGTTGATGAAATGTTACTTTCTGATGAGTTTATGTGAGAAGTTACTGCTGTTCTGCCAGTAAAGTTCCATTTTCCAGTTGACTTTAAATAGGAAAGGCCCACTGATTATAATGCCAAAAAGGCAAACCTTGAACATGCCCACTGAATGAAAAGTGGTTAAAATTATGTATGAGAGCAGAGGTGATATTGCCAAGGCCATAGAAAATCAGTGATACGCATATTTGACCACAAGCTGTAGGGACATCCACTTTATTCTCAAAATCAGATTATTTCCCATGGCATTGACATGTACCTGAAGGCCTTCATTGACCATGCCTGGCAATACTTGTTTCAGATTGACCTGTGATGCTTGGGAACTTGTTAATACTGTCTCAATGTAAATAACGCTAGGTAAAGTCGCAGAATAAAACTGGGAACTTTGCTACCCATTCTTGCTCATGGAATTCCTGCTGCTGGGACTTTCTAAAGCTTTCAGAGTAGAAGAGTTTCTTCCTGAGTCTATAGATAGTGCTCATCATAAAGCTCATGTAACATTTGACTTTGTTCATAATAGCATAACATCTGCTAGTTTGCATTCATTTTGTGATTCACCATAATGCTCAGATTATTATGTGCAGAATTAGTAGGTACTGATTTGTTTTTCCCTTCTGCATTTATGTAGCTGACTGTTCCCTTATGCGTTTTAGTAACTGGTATTTGGCCTTACAGACTAGCATTTCACTTTTGTAGCTGATTTCTTCAGTTTGTCAAGATAATTTTGAATGTTAAATCTGTCTCAGTTTGGCATTGTGGGCAAATATACTAAGCAAGTTGCATGCTAACATCCAGACAATTAATGAAAATATCAAATCGCTCTGGACTTAAGTCTGGGTCTACTGATCCTTGCATTTTGACAGCAGAGGTGGCTTTCTTACCTTTCAGAAGACTGTTTCCCAGGCATGCCTATAAAACTGTCACATGAAATAGTCTGACAAGAGATATCAATCAGCTGCTTTTTCCTTGTCCAAAATATTTTAGTAATGATGGAAGACAAAATAGAGAAATATATCTACAACAAGTTCTTCGAGGCAGGAAATTAACCCAAGTTAAGAAATGCAGATCAAATTTCAAAGACCATCCTTAATTAACACTCCTCTCTGTTATTATTCTGCAAATGATTTCCCAGATATTTTCTATTCCGTTTGAAATGTATTTTAGGGGAAGATAAAATGTGTAGTTGTTTTACAGTAGGAAAAATACCATGTTTCTTACTGGTTTAGACTTTTCTAGAGTTTTAAACTTTTAAAGTAACTACTTAAGCAGTTCGTCATTTGATGATTTGATGTCTGGGCTTATCCAGCAAATCTTTAAGTTCCAAAAGATTTTCACAGTTTTTGTTTTCTTTTGTTTTTAGAAGAGGAAAAGAGTAATAAACAGGGTTTTCTTGGGGAAGTGCTATCTAAAGTATTTCCCTTGGGATGGAAATCTTATTTGATTTTGAGACAACGTTTTAGCCATCTATATCACTATTTTTTACTACTTTCCTTATTATGTTCAAAAGTGGACTCATATGTATATATGGGTGTATTAGACATATGTTATTCTTCCTTGCTTTGTACTTGTACCATATAAATGCTTGTGTGTATAAAATTGATTCCCTGGAAATGTTTAGTATAATCTAGCTGGCTTTGACAGCTTCTACATTCTACTCTAGAAGCTGGAGGTACTTGAGGAAAAAAAAATGCCTTTACACGTGGGAATTTAGATGCTGCTAAACATTTAAGGTAAATCAGCTTTTTTATGATCTTTGCCATCTGCTTTGTGGGAAGAATAAAATGTACAAACGGTGAAGTAAGAACAGTAGGAAAGCAAGTCAATAAAAGCATGTCCAGACTACTCTGAAGCCTAAGGTAATATTTTTGAACATCTTAGTAAAACTAAATTTAAAAAAAATGCAAGGAGTTATCTCACTAAAAGAGGAGCAGCTAGGAGAAGCTACTTATCTTCTGGAAACCTTCTTCTATTCCCATTTGTGTACAGTGCTTTGTCAATCCTCTCATCAGGAGTTAGGACCACTCTTCCTCTTAACTATATATATGCTCTCATTTTATTCCAATTCCCTTTACAATATCTGAATTTTCATCAAGTCTTTTTCCTAAATTTGCCTGTGACAATCTTTTGTTATCCTCTGCTTTGTTTCTTTTCCATATGATCTTTGACAGAATCTGAACTTCCATCCCTCTCTGTGGTCATTAAATGATTGCCTTTCTAGTGTAATTACATTTCCAAATCAATTTCATACATAAAAGCCTATCAGTATTAATCTGCTAGTGTTAGGAAAATGAATATCTTTTTAAAACCAGTAGTACTAACAGGGGAAACTTTGAGCTGAAGGGAGATTATTTGCGGAGGTCCTTAGGATGAGATTTAACATTTGCATTAACGGATTGGCACAAAAAGTGGGAACTCCAGTGAAATCTCTTGATAACATAGCTGGGAAGCCATATGAGAAACAGTTGCTTCTTTTTTGAAGTAATAGTGGCTACCACCTTTAAACACTGCATGAGTAAGGCATGAGACTAGTAGTTTCTGATGGGTGTTGTGTTGTGGAGATTTCAGTGTCTGCACAGAGAATACAGAGAGGCCAAAAATAACAGGAAAAAAAACAATAAAGAAGCAAAAAACCAAGGGCAGGGTTGGAATAAGCGTAGGAGCGCAGCCTAAGAAATATATAGAGGGAGGGTATGCAAGAGACAGTAAGAAAAAGAGCTAGAGAGAGGGAGGAAAAAAAAAAGAGTACTTTTGGGATAAGTACTGACTGAAAAAAGGGGATGTGGGAATGAGGATTGAGTGAAGATACTTCACCCTGTTTAATTCATTTTTGGGGAAACAGGACATTGTCTGATCTTGAATTGTCTGCTAATCCCAGAGGTTGGTCAAAAGGAGTAGCAATAACTAGACACTGCTATTTATCAGAATTCTCAAGTCTTGTCAAATGGCTATAGCAACTTCAATATCATCTGAGGTGAGTTGTTTGTTAATGCCCTGAAGAAAGAGGGCATGCATATTAATTTTCAGGTTATTTCTTGGTAAGGTTTTTTTTTGACTCTATTTTGTCTTGTGCAGAAATACAAATTTGAAAAAAGCATTACTTCATACTTACTGTGTCACAGATTCACAGAATGGCAGAGATGGGAAGGGATCTATGTCCTCGTCTAGTCCAACCTCTCTGTACAAAGCAAGGTCAGATAGAGCAGATTGCTCAGGCCATGTCCAGTCCATTATTACTTAATAAACAGAGAATAAATTTCAGCACTAGTTGATCCTATTTTAGATGGTCTTCATAGGGTAATGAGGAAACAAATATTGGAATCATTTTAATATTTAAGCTGAAAATTGCTATTATTCTCCTCTGTTTACAAAGGTCCAGTGCTCCTTTCCCATATACAGCAGTTATTTATTTGAGGGAGACTGATAGAGGAAAAACTGGCAGGAAAATTTAGGTCCAGAGGTAGAGATCCACATGTAGTAATTCTTGAAGAGCATGAAAGTGCCTATTTAATTATTTATTTTATGTAAATGCAATTGTTACGGTTTTCATCATGTAGTAGTGATCACTACAGTGTTAGATGGCTGAGTCATTGTCCTTTTTAACCTTTTTATTTAAATATCACTTGAAAATCCCATCTCTCATTTCTAGCACATGGCTCTGATTTACACTAGTTCAACATGAGCCCTGGATTTGGTAAAAGTATCTACCCTAGTTTTCTTGTGTAGCCTGTTAGCTTCTACTTTTCCTTCTGAGCTGTTGAAAGAGTCTCTTTTATTTACAAGGTAGCTGAAAGATAATTTTAAAAGTCTATTCTGATTTTACCAACAGCCAGAGTTCTCAGTAGAAAAGCTTGGACAGGTACACACCATCCTGTTCGTGTTGGCTGCTGGAGTGTTTCTGGACTCTGGAAGGATTATCCACTAAATAGTGTGGCCTGTCTTCCAGAGATATACGTTCATTCTGTTAGTCACAGTCGCTGAGCACTAACTTCCAGACTGCCCAGGTCATATGAGATAAAATATGGTAGTAAATAGCATTCACAGAACTAGGCACAAGCCCAGTATGGACAGCTGATTCTAGAGGGTGATCGAAATCTCTGTCTAGAACCACTTAAATTTAATGCAATTCTCATTGCCAGGAGAGAAAGAAAGCCAACAAAGACACTTACATCTTCGCTAACCCCTCTCAGTGCAAAAATCAAGTGAAATCATCTCAAGGAGGAAGCCGACTTGAAGATTTTTATTTACAAAGAAACTTTAAGCTTTTACTCCACAAACAATTAAGACTGTCATAATTAAGCAGATGATGTGTGTATAATTTGATACAGCAGTTAGAAAAAACATTGATTTTGTTACACAGAAAGGTAAATAGACTGCAGTTAATTGGGATGGACATTTTAACGATGGCAGAAGAATGGGTTTCAGCTTTTTGTGTTAAAATGTATTTGTGACTTCTTTTTTTAAATGAAAGTTCATTAGAAAGAAACTCCTATATGGGTGGGTCATTTTACACTCTTGCTCCATGGCGAAAAAGCACTTAAATGTGTTTATGTGCAGTAGAATGTTATGTTTATAAAATAGTATAAGCATATAATAATACAATAACGATATGTAGTATGTAATATTATAAAATTATGTTTATGTGCTGTTGAACTTACACTTCCAGATAGCAAGCAGTCGTAATGAGCTATCTTTGATCATCTGTGTAAAAGTCTAGGTCTCAAAGCACTGTGAAATTCCACTGATGTTTGATCTAGTGTAAAATTGAAAGACTTTTTGCAAAACATGGGACAATATGAAGAAGACACTAAAGTGGCAGTGCAGATATTGTGAACATCATTTCTACAGGTATTCACACTGATTAGAGCACTCCTGTAAGACTGATGTGTTCAAAAGTAACTTATAGTTTCATTTGCATTCCATATACAAAATATTCTGGATGCATGATTTGGAAGCTTTGGATGAGTGGGAAGATTGGGACCTTTTCAGTAAGCCTCAAGTAAGATGCTCAAGACACTCAAAAATATAGATTACTTTTGATTCCTTGGCTTGGCATTGGCTATGTCAGAATGAAACTAGCACAAAATTTATTATTAATTTGTGTGCAAGAATTGGTGTTCAGTGAATATAACAAAACATTATCTTTCTGCAGGTAATTTTCCGCAACAGATATATTTGCCTAATTAAATTTATCTCAGTCTGAATCTACTTAAATGTTCCTACATAGAAGATATTATTTTGCTACCATGAACAAATATGTAAACAGAAAAACAAATAAATATATTTTAAAAGTCTTAGAACATCATCAAAATATGAAATAGCATGCTCAAGCACAAACCTATCTACTAGCATATAAATAAATTTGTTCTGGGATTCTTGATATTCTGGGGAATTCAGAGTAATGTAAGAAGCCTATCTTTTGAGTTTCCCACATCATCCTAGCAATTTTTTTATACTTTTGACTTCTTTCTATATTCAGACAGGAAGTACTAGCAATATGCTCTTGTACCATTTCCACATAGGGAGTACATAATTAATTTTCCTTCATATGGAGAGAAGTCAATCCATATCCTTTTCTATAACCTCCTGGAGAGTCCTCTGGCAGTGCTGGAACACACTCTGATCTAAATCCCATTTGCTCCATTCTTCCTAGTGTCAGCCTTGCAGCCACTTCCAGAAAACCCTACAGTCTCCTCTGTGCCCATAGGGCCTTTATGAATATTCTCAAAAAGAGATGTTTCCAGGAGGTAGTCTTATTAGTGCCAAACACAACTACTCTAATATTTGGGGCTCAACAAGACAGAATGCTATAAAATCTAATGCAGTCCAGTTTCTTTGACTGCGTTTGCACGTATCGTGTGACAACAACCAGTGGAACTCCTGGCATGCGCAAGGCGAGTGGGCTTGGCATGCGGGTAGCACGAATTCCTTCTGCAAGGGGAGCAATCCCAACAGAAAGCATTCTGTATTTGTATTAGTTGCTGTAAGTTTGCTTTTCATTTAGTGGGCATGTTCAAGGTTTGCCTTTCTAACCACATTTCTTCTAAAGACAGGTCAGTGGAAAAAGCACAGCTGAGAATCAGTTTTTGAGTTCACGTTCTCTCTGTGAAGCTTTGTTAACCATGCAGCTTAGTTTCAATGTGACCAAGAAGGAAAAACGCCCGCATCCTGCTGCTTAAGTCTGTGAGTATTTTACTTTTGTGACACAGTATTTCCCACAACAGAGCAAAAAAATAAAAAGATGGGAAATGAAATCAGCTGTCTAGTAGTTGTACAAATAAATATGTATTAAAATAAGATTGGATTCTCAAGAACAAAAGAGCAATTGAGACATTTAACCTAAACATCCATAATAAACTAATCAGAACTGATTTATGGCAAGAAGCCTTTTATGCTGCAAAAGCATGGAGGAAGTGAAATTATTTCTGCCTAACACTTTGGCCTTCTGCAGCCTGTCTCATTCCTCTCTGCGCAAGCTTCAAGAAGATTTGTCCTTATGACAAATCCCAGGAATGTTGTGTCTTTCCCTTCAGCTTAGTGCAGCTAGAGGAGAGAGTGGAGCAGCGAAATTGGATGATGACTTATTGTAGCTGTTCAGTAATAAGCTGCAATAAACCCAGAGTAAGCTCTTGTTTTTCTGTTTTTTGTTTTTTTTTATTGTGATTTTGCTTTCATTTTCATGTGCAAATGAACAAAACTAGCATATTTTCTAGTTTTGCAGCCTGCTTTCTCCATTTGAAATTGATATGAAGACCTTTACTGTTGCTATTTGAGATTTTTATCTTTCCCTGAGATACCTTTTCCTATCATTTTTCTTAGCAGATATTTTCGTTTCATTAAACTTAATCAAGCAGCATGGGCATATGATTGAGATTCACACTGCCAGAGTAGGTAAGATCAGTCCAAAATAAAAAGATTTAATAGAACTAGAGGGATTTTATTTTCTTTTAATGGAATGATTCATTCAGATTCAATGTGGGGATTCAGGCATCATTCTCCAGTGCTTAGAGCTGTTTCCTGTCACAAAGTTAATAGGCCTGCCTCTCTTTTCATTGAAAAACTTCCTTTCGTGACACAGTTGCATATATGATCTGTCAGTAGGAATCACAGGGGCAGTCATGTTATGTGAGGTTCTTCCTAAAGGGCAAGAGTCCATGTCACGAAATGTGCTGACTTGCTCGAAGCAAGACTCATGCAGAGAGGGGACATCTCTGAAGTTAAAGGCCCCAGATTAGGCAGCCAAGACCAAAGTTTTATGCCTGAAAGCCATTGGCAATTCTGAAAACAATGAGATGTGAGAGGGTGACCTTGCTTGATTTCATCACCCCAGTTCAAGTGTGTAAAATGAGAAATGAAATTAAGAAGCACAAGAAGATGAACAAGCCAAAAAATGAAAGATACAGTCTCCGATTTCACAAAAGATGTATGTAGGTTATGCAATAATTGTTCTGGATCCTATTTCCTAGCACATCAATTAATTTTGAGGGAAATAAAAAATTGGGCTAAAGTGGAGACAGGCATATTTTGGAAAATCCCTGCTCTTTAATACTGAGATCTACTGAACTTTCCCTAGTTCAGGGGGGAAAAAAAAGTTCAAATTGGTGTTAACATCTCAGTCAAACTGGTCTGAGCTTTTCGTTCCCTTATTGCTTGCAAATGTAACACATTTGCCCTCCCTCTCACCATGAGTGTGTTGCCAAATAGAGGTTACTCCACACCCAGCCCTATGATTAAAATTTGAATAAAAAACTGTCATGAAGTAGAATGCCTGTGAGGGCCCCCAAAATGTCTCAATAAATACTAGCGCTGGTGGTGATTATTCTTTATTTTTCTGGCTTTTTTTCCAGGCCTTTTATAATTAATTACTTTCCATTGTAGCATGTAATTATTTGACAGAGTTTTGCTAAGGGGTTCTATGAGTGAAGTCCTCACCTCACTGAAGTCCAAACCTTCACTGAATTCCAAACCTTCAATTTGTCAATTCAAGTCCTTGGCTTGGTTTCTGATGGATAGAAGATATGTTTATGTACAAGAGAGAAGAGTCTAGGCTATGGATTGTGGTATCTGTGGTAGCCTCAGAGATTCCTCCTGTCTTCCTACTCTCTGTGCTGAGTAGTGCTCTGAGTTGCCTTACTCTTGTTAAACAGTGTGCTAGCCTGTACCGAATACTGGATTAGGGGTTTCAGACAACTTCTGAAATAAATTCACATAACTAAGTTTAACTACTTATAGCTGCCCTAAATATAGGATTTATTCAAGACCCAAAAGCCTGCTCAGACAGCAACTACTTTTTTCTAGCCACTGTTGAACACAGTTGCTGAACTATAGTCTAAGATAGTAACGACTATTCTTACGAATATAGTAAGTTTTTTATTTTATAAAATGCAGCTGTGGTTATGCCTTGTCTAATGAGTGAAGTAGTTACAAAAGCAGATGGGAGATTTCTACACAGACTGGTGTTGTGAATGAACTTGCGAAATGTTACTTACAACCATGCAAGAGGTTTTATGAAGGAGCCAAGTTAGTATCTTCTTAATGCTCCTCACTCCTGTGTGCCTTCTTGCTGCTTGCTATATGGCAGCACCTCTGCCCTTCCATTCGAGGGCTTAGCTGAGTCTGGCCCTGCACTAAAACACCTTCTCAGCAGTCTCTGTTAAAGGTACATGCTGCTACGGTATTCGCTGCAATTGAGTGAGTTGTGTTTCAGCCAGTGTCAGGCTATTTCATATTCAGATGTTTCAGTGTATTGAGGAGAGCATATAATTGCTTTTTAAATAAGATGCATATATTTAGATACAAATCTGCTCCAAAAACGCCTTGTCTGTGAAGTGAAATATCTGACCAGCTCTTGGCATTGACAGATATAAATGTGTCAGTTGTGTTAGACATAGGTACAACTGCAGAGCATCCTCATGGCTATCTCTCATAACTTGGTAGCATATGACATGCAGTTCTTGTTTCAAGAACAGGGAACTGAGCCTGGCAGCTAGACCAGGTTCTAGCTACTATTACGACCTATTGTCCACCTGCATGTTTACTCCAGCTTCTATTGAAAATGTCTCACTCTCAACTTCTTGTTGTAAATGTGCGATGTGAGAGAGAGATGTTACTCAGACTTCTTGCTTGCTTGCTTACTTTCTTGCTTCCGTTGTCAAATACTTTCAGATTGAAGTTCAGTGTTCCTAAAATACTGCTATTATTATTTGATTTGATCGTAAATGGGTAATAATAGACCTGAGAGGGAGTCAATCTCAGTATCTGTTTGTTCCCTCCCCTTGTCTCTCTGCCAGCTGCGTTGCTCAACCTATTAGGAAGAGTGTTTCAATACAATTACTTTGCTAGTTTTGGCCATTAGCATACCAAATCCAGCAGTTTAGGGAGGAGAATTGGTCACAGAAACTAGTTTCCCATTTGTATCTCACATTAGCTCATTAAAATTATGAGCATGTTGTGAAATGAAAATAAATACAATTTGGGTTTATCTGGTGTAAAACTAGCTTAGTCATGCTGATAGTGGCTGTCTACATCTGTTAATTATATCCTGACAGGTCTCAGCTTGAGACTTTTAAGACATCACAGATTTCCTGATACAAACTTTGTTTCCCTAAAGTGCCAGTACTTGAAAGCTTTGTGTTCATAAAGACAGCACAGCATTCAGACAGTCACCCAAGATGAAAGTTGTGCTTAATACCCATTTACTTGCCATATAGGGCTTGTCTTCAAAAACCCTGTTTGTCATGTTCGTGCATTCTGCATTCATAGCACACTGGAGCTATATCTCCTAAGGCTGATGCCTGTCAGGTCAGATGCTAAAATTATCTGAAGAATAATTCCTTAGAGAGTCATCCTGAAATTAAATATCTTTTGTCAAGGGAATCTCTGATTCATGGGAAAGAATTGTTCCCCCAGAGTGATCTTAGTTTAAGGAATTTTCAGAAGAACCAGCATCCGTTACTGCCTTTTGGATGCTGGAAGCAAACACTCATCAGGGAAATTCCATTTGATATTCAGGAATACATTGTTCTGATGATGATAGCTCTGCTAAAAATCTACAACCAAAGATGATATTTTCATACACATTTTCTTGCTCAGTGAGAAAAGAAAGTCAAAAAAGCAAATAACATCTGTAATTGAAGGTCAGGGACTTGTTCCCTCCCTATAGAATATGGGTAATTCACTTTTGTTTTAATATCCCATATTCTTCTCATAGTTCTCTTGAGCTTTACCATTCATATGTTGTAGATCTACTCAGTGTAAATACAGTACTGATGATAATAGCGCTATTAGCAGCTATAGTTTAGGTAGATGTAAAGAGGGCACTGATTTCCATCATCAGCAAGTAACTGGAACAAAATAAAATGTTAGCTTTAGAGGGTATTCTTCACTACAAAAACTCAGGAAAATAATTTTATAATTTACTGCTTATAATATTTTTTTATTATTTTGAATTTAAAAATGTTCTTGCAGATATTCCAACAAGTGTTAAACCTGCTGTAAGGAACATATATGGAAGAAGAGAGCCAAAACTGGATACCTAAAGCCCAGAGAGAGAACAGATGTTTTACCACCTGCAAGCTCTTTTCTACCAAAAAAACTAAAAAAAACTAAAAAAAAAAAAAAATCAGATTTGGATGCTCCACGTTGCACCAGTTTTTGTTTCTTTTTTTAAAGCCGACTTCCCTTTTCCTTAAATTTAAAGCATGGGCAGACTAAAAGAAAAAAAAAAAACACACACACACACACACAGTGTTATATCCTAGTTTTACTCAGTGCTTACAGGAAAATGTTAAATTGAAGTTTCTGTCTCCAGGGGTTAATAACGTATGGTTAGTATAGGGTTGTTATGAAAAGAACATAGTTACAGCGAGAGCACATGGCCAAATAAAAGAAGGAATCCAGCCTTTCAGAGTTGCTGTTCTCAGGCAAAGGCAAAGGCTAAGGCTGATGAGCTTAGATGAATTGCTAGCCACAACTAAGCTGCTTATTCTGCTTCCAAAACATAAGGATATTGCTTCAGGATATGCAGTATGTTTCAATGGCAATTTCAATGATGTATTGTATTTTAGCTGTATTGGTGAAGATTTAGGGGGAGATCTGTGAGAAGTGCAATCTCTGTCTTGTAACACAAAGTCACTGAGCAGATAAAATAAAAGGAACAGCTCGGCATTCAGATGAAATGTGATGAGTGTGCCTTGCCCTGGGGATAGAAGGTGCTGAAGACAGTTGCTGAGGGAGACTCCTAAACATGAATAGGTCAGAATACAGCAGAGTAGCAAGAAAGCTGAGCACAGACACCAGGGAAAGGGGTGTGTTAAATTAACCCAGGTACAAGGTTTAGCTGTAGATCTAAGCTAAAACCCATCTAATTCTACATCTTTAGATGGTCTTTGAATTCAAAGAAACAAAGTGAGTTCTGCCCACTGTCCCTTACCCAGGACCTCAGGCTTGGTACCACATTGCTCCTGATGAAGACAACAGGAGTTTTGCCTGTATATGCAGAGTATTTTTTTCTAAGCACTGCCCATAACTGAATGATAACTCATGCTCTGCCAAGAACAAAATAGTGCCTAGAGTCAATAGTACAGAATACGTTCATTTCTAAACAACTAGAAAAGAGTTTACTGACAGATAAAGATAAAGAGGAGGAGGCAGCTGTAAAAGTAATTCCATTGACCACTGACCTGAAAACATGTAGCTTTCCATAAAATAAGCACAAACTAAATAAAAGAGTATTTAGATTCTGAAGAACTACTTCCTTCAGAAAAAAGCCAATTAATTTTAGAGGAAAATATGAAGAGGATATGTTGAGAGGGAAAAGGCAGGCCTTTCTAGGTTAAATTGCCATGCATTTCAATATCACTATATGGCGTCTCTCATGTTAGACCAGAGCAGATGTCCTGACTACTTATGCCTGTGCACACAGACTTGAGGCATGCTAATTCTGGTTTCACAGAACAAGTTAGATATACCCAGAGTATGAGACTCCTATTCAAAGGCCCCTAATAAAATGAGAAAGAGGATGTGTTAGGGTTTTTTTTTTTTGATATTTTTGATGTTTTTTTTTAATACACAACTCGAATGAGAGAGAGAGTGTGCGCGCGCGCGCGTGTGTGTGTGTGTTTGAGGTGGGGTGACATCCATGCATGCCATCTTAGAATATAAATAAATTCAGAAATAAATTTAGTGATGTTTGGAGATAATATGACATGCAATATCACTGATAAAATAGAGGAACTCAGAGCAATCTAAAATCTGATTTTGTTGTAACATACCACAAAATAAAAATACTGTTTTCTTTTTTCATCCTACTTGCCCCTCTTCTCCACAATAAGAATGTGAACTTAAAACTACTAGTGTTCCATGATTGGGCTAACAGGCTGAGAACTGACATATATCCTGGGGTTGGGTTAGCAACCCACAACAGAAGAGACTTGTATATCCAAATTTGCCTAAGTACCGCTGAAATCTCTCAAGGGTCTTTGTACTTGAGGTTTCTGACAAAGACGATCCAACTTTTCAGATGCTGTCGTGAGATTTCCTTCATTAATGATCGCATTGTCCAAGAATTTGCTGCTAAGTTAGACTCAGATGTGAACATCAATGAGATCCTTTCGGAACCTTATTCGGGGTATGTAACTTCTGTGCAAAACCTAAGCTTTATTGTGGCAGTTATAGTTTGCTTTAGTCTTAGTAAGAAACATTGTCAAGTATGCAACCATGCATCTGCCACAAAATCTGAATAGTAGAAGATGGATACACTAGTCCAAGTTTCCTGAGAGTCACAACTGAAGAACATCAAAGAGGAGTGGCCACCATGGGAGACTATTAAACCATCTGCAAAGGCAAGTGAGCCCTTGGGGATGCTAGAAGGCCAGGCTGACAGCTCAGTCTCTAGGATAAAACAGCTTCAGAGACAGCTCTGAGCATAGACAAAGCTGGTTTGTATCAGCAAAAGACAGTGTATAGATACTCTGTGTCTCTGAATTCATACATCTCTATAGATGCCTAATATAAATGATCCTTTCCAGTGACGCTGCAGAGTATTGGCCCTGTCTCTCTTCTGGCATCGAACCTAGACAGCGCCCCCATCTGGAGCGGATGCCTTTCCTGACTCTCCGGGACACTAGGAAGAATGCTGGATGCACTGGCATGGCACAGTGTGGCAGCAGAGGCACTTCTCCGTGTGTCGGGTCACCCTGGGTTGGTGGATTGAGTTATTTGTGGATCTGGCAGACCACAGTTTACAGGGCGGTATTTTAAGGTAAACAAAAGTTGTATTTGCTTCCGAGTTCCTGCTGTATTCCTTTTGGATGCTGCGTCACACCCCTGTACGTTCAATGAACTTGAAAATAGTAATTATGGTAGTATGAAACAGTGTTTAAGTTCAATAGGAAGTTTATTATCATTTTCAATTACCATTGACGGAATAGTTATTAATGGAAAATAACCTCCTTTTGGGGGTCTATTTACTCTTGATGTCATATGGCACATATTGTCAAGTAGATTTGTTATTTAGAAATGGGGAAAAAATCCTGTAAAACATGCAAATGTGGTCATACCATCATATTTTACAAATTCAAGCTTGATTTTTTTGCGAAAAAAAACTCAGAAAATCCAGAAAAAGCAATCTTTGTTTCAGATTATTTTGGGGATTTCCATTCAGGCAAGATTTTTGCTCCTTATTGTCTTTAGACAATTCACAGTCATTTTTATGGAGAAAATATGCTCAATCCCAAATAATTTTTTGAGTTTAAAGTTTGGATCAGCCAGCTATAATGATCTTTTTTTGTTGGTCCATTATTTTGTTTGTTTTCCAAACAAAAAATTGTTTCCTTTCCCAGCTCTGGTTCTAGGCTAAAAGTGCCAGCAGAACTGCTGGGATTTATTTTAGTGAAACAATGAAAAGAGTTTGACCTTTCCATATATTCCTGAGGCAGTCTGAGTTTTCTGCCCCTGGGGCCTTCTGAATGTATTCAGAAAAGGTAAAGGCTAGAAACCGCCTCAGAGGTGAGGTCATTTTTAATGAAGATTTGCTTTAAAAGTTATATCCTTTGCCATCAGCATTAATAAGCTTTTTTCCATGCTAATCTTTTCTTTCATTGTTTTTTATACTGAAGCACTTAAAAAAATGTTCTGGTGTACAACTTGGGTGGACTGAAACCAATTGATTAATTGGCCATGTTTATTATATGAGCTAAAATGTGAACTGCTTGTGCACGATAATGATGGCAAATCATTAGACTTTCCTGACAAGACTGTACAGAGCTAGTGTGACTTCTGTCTCGCTGACCTCTGCCAACTCAGCTGAGCAGGGATCCTTTTTACACCAGTTGGAGCTTTCTGTAACTTTGAGCAGAGCTTCAAGACTTTTGTTGGCACTAACCAAACCCTTTTCAGTAGAGTAGCAGAGAATCTAGCTAACATGCTGTCATGAACATAGCATTTACCAACCTTACCATATTATTGAGAGGCATTGTTGTTATCATATAACATCTTTTTTATCATGCAGAATATACAAGCAAAAACTGTCTATTATTGCAGTTGTTTCCAAAATATGAAAGAAATGGATTCTACAAACATCGTCCAACAACTACATCCTGGGATTTGTTTTGAATGCAAGCAAGATGAGTGCGAGCTGAGAAATTAAGCCCCATAAATCTAGCCCATGGATGCTGCCAGCTTATTTAAAGGACGCAGTGTTATATTAGTTGAAGTGATCATGGGAGATTGCTAATAGCAAGTGATTAGTAGCTTAGACATATTTATTTAAGAAATATAATGGACTGAAAGACTTCTGTTTGGAGCAGATAGTTCATCATCTTTCAAGTAAAATAATTCCTGGCGTTTATTATTCCTTTTGTCATAATTCAGGCTTAAAAAACAAAAATTGCAGCTGAATGGCCATTGACTAGGCTGTAGGTAGATATAATGCTGACAATAACACAGAAGTGGAAATAGATTATTATTGAGTTTATTTTTATCACTAAGTAGGAAATAGTAAATATATAATGGAAAAGGGTATACTAAAATGCTAACTTCTAATATCCCCATGTTTCTGACATTTTAACCTTTAAAATGTCTCTTTAGAAACTGAAAATGCTATTACATTTTATAATAAAAATAGTAAATCAATGGGAAATGTGTTAAAAAGACAGCAAAAGCACTTCCGTGAGTCCTATGCATTAAATTCTGAAACACTTACATTCCACATAAGCATCAAGAATATGATACTTGAACATAAGTGGTGTGTGAAGCTAATTATAAAAACACAACATAAAAAGGAAGAGAATAGAAACTTCAACTGCTGTGGGTTAAT
This sequence comes from Tinamus guttatus, assembly GCF_059628265.1. Lineage (NCBI taxonomy): Eukaryota > Metazoa > Chordata > Aves > Tinamiformes > Tinamidae > Tinamus > Tinamus guttatus. The sequence goes on from NW_028288605.1 coordinate 513,225, forward strand.
CGCCCTGAAACTTACAGAAATTGGGACATTAAAGTCTGATTTACTTTATCGGGATAAGGATTTGTTCTCTTATCTCTTCACAGAATCACAGACTCACAGAATGGTTGAGGTTGGAAGGGACCTCTAGAGATCATCTAGTTCAACCCCCCTGCTCCAGCAGGATCACCTAGAGCACGTGGCACAGGGTGGCGTCCAGGCGGGTTTGGAAGATCCCCAGAGAAGGAGACTCCACAACCTCTCTGGGCAGCTTCTTCCAGGGCTCTGTCACCCTCACAGGAAAGAAGTTCTTCCTCATGTGGAGATGGAACTTCCTGTGTTTCAACTTACACCCGTTACCCCTCGTCCTGTCACCAGCCACCACAGAGAAGAGCCTGGCCCCATCCTCCCTACAATCACCCCTTCCATGGCTACATTCCCTACAATCACACCTCTTCCATGGCTACATTCTGATAGTTGTACTTGTCCTGCCTCTGGGTAGAAAACTGCTTATGGAATAAGCTGCTATTGAAGAGGAAAAGAAGCTGACCTGTAATATTTAATTCTAATTGGAGTTAGTCTCTCTTTTTCTGTGTGTGTGTGTCTGTGTGTGTGTGAATATGTGTTCATATGTACATTGCTCCTACACTATGTTCATCCATGGCATAACTGTAATTATTTGTGGTAGATTTACAGCAGGAAATATTTTGCAAATTGCCTTAGCCACCTCTTCCCTGCATCATCTGAAATTATCACTCATCTCTTTCAAAGGGAAGCACAAGACTTAGCTGCACTAGTGAAGCTATTGGAGTATCTTTCTGTCTGGTTTTGAAATGCATCTGCCAGTTAGACATAGTAAATGCTGTAATTTCCCAAGCAGTAATTTCCTACAGTAAATTCCTAAACAATTTTCAGGAAATTAATGAGGAATATACTGACTTAGTGTTCCAATTTACATCTGGTAAATCTTCACATTTTGGAAAAAATACTTCATTTAAGAGTGACTTATTTATTTTATGGCTGCTCCTAACTATGATCTTTGCTATACAGGAAGGTCATCATGGTATAGTCTATTGCTCCAAGAGGAAGAATAGCAATCCCAATCCCACCTCAGCCACCAAACTGTTTACATGATGTGGTATTGAGTTTGTTTGTGGAGTTGAGTTCAGTCTAGTTGCAAAGAGTTCTAGACTTCTTTGCCATGATTCTGTAAATGTGCTAAACATTGAACTTTTATCTGAATGCAATTTTCATTATGGTTATGCCAGTTGTTTGTCATATGGTTTTGGTACAACAAAGAATAAAGACAAAATCACAAGTTCATTTTGCAAAGACCAGCAAATATTGGTTATTGATGTTCAGGTACAGTGGATTTGATCTGAATTTGACCTGCTGAACTCATTTTTCTACCTGCTTTCCAAATAACCATGCATCCTTGTACTTGATGCATTCCCATGCATTACAGTTTCCTTGTGAATTTAGTTGGCGTGTTGGCCTTGCTTTCCAAGGATACAGACAGTCATAGTTTAGTGTTTAATCAGTGTGAGTTTCTACAATTGTATGAATTTCTTGCTTTCAGTCTGGCTTTCTTATAAACATTATACACAGATTATAAATGTTTTAAGTGATTGCTCAAGGATGGAATAAATACACCCTTGCTGTAAGACAGCAATACTATATCAGATGACCATCTTTATGATAATTTAACATATCTCTCATCAGATGCCAAGCTCTCTCAAGTTCTGCAGACTGGCTTCTATTTGAAAAGTGATAATGTAATGATGTTTTATCATGCACTTATTGTGTCTTTTATTTCTCTATGCTAGCATAAGCTGGTCTGCCAAGATGTATTTTATCCCTTATCTATTTACATGGTCTAGATGACCCTGCATGTACAGGAGGGCTGGACTAGAGATCCCTTCCAACCTTAATGATTCTATGATTCTATCTACTTTTGTATTGTTATAAAATATAAAGATATTGCATATTTCCTCATTAGGAGTTGGTGTGCGGATAGGTCACCTTACTGTTTCAAACTAGTATGGGTGTATCTCAAGGATGAGCAGCTAGTAGAGCTTTTGGGAAGGAATGGCAAGATTTCTTTGATGATGCCTCACACCAAACTGGAAATGTCTGTAGTATTCAAATATCTGTGCTTTTCATTTGACTGCCAATAGAGTCTCTGTTGCTCTAAAAAAAAAAGGCTTTTTAATCTAAAAAGATCATTGCGTAAGTACTTTTCTATAAGAGCCTTCATTTGCTATCTGGAATCCAGTAATGGAATTGTTCTGTATGTGGGAGCATTTTTTTTCAAGTTATGACTATGACTAACATTTTTGTATGACTTGGTGCATGGTAATAGAAATGTTAATATATGAATAATATGGAAGCAGAAGGACTCTAATATCCTTATGAAGGGCAGTTGATCTGTGGTGAGCTAAATCTCCTTTACTCTATATGCCAGCAGAAGTTCCAGTACTGGTGTATTTAAGTCACATCATCCGATTTAGGGCCATCAGGGAATGCGAAAGGGAAATCGACTGGTGGAGCTGCATCCTGCAGTCTTCCCAGGAAAGCTACCCTCAGAACTCCCCAATTCAGTCAGAAAGTCCAGTGCCCTCTTGCCCTAGGGTAGAGGGGGTGGACTTAACAGTTTCCAGGGACGACCAACAATGGAAACGGGTCCCCACTCGAGGTGGCAGAAGATCCCCTCCACAGCCCACCTCACCTCCACCGGTGACCACGTTCAACAGGTACGAGGCCCTGGAACATGTGAATCAGATAGAGGAGGCCTTGAACCAAGGCCCGTCTATGGGGATCTCTACAGAGGGGCAGTCTAATCCATGCAGCAAGGCTGCTCCCCCTAAAGTGAAAAGGAGCACCCGGAAGAAGCGGCGGGTGATCGTCGTGGGTGACTCCACGCTGCAGGGCACGGAGGCACCGATATGTAGACCGGACCCCTCATCCAGAGAGGTCTGCTGCTTACCTGGGGCCAAAATAAAGGATATCACAGAAAGGCTCCCAAGAATTGTTCAGGAGTCGGACTATTATCCTCTACTATTGATTCATGTGGGTGCTAATGATGCCATGGGGAAAATGAGGGACGTCAAGCAAGACTTCAGAGCCCTAGGGATGGCCATCAAAGGTACAGGTGCCCAGGTGGTGTTCTCCTCCATTCTGCCAACGAGGGGAATGGACTCAAGGAGGAGAAGGCGAATATGGCAGCTTAACAACTGGCTGCGCCGCTGGACCTGGCAACAGGGTTTCGGCTTCTACGACCATGGGTCTCTGTTTGATGACCAACAGCTAGTGGGGAACGATGGTACTCATCTTAGCAAGAGGGGCACACGTCTCTTTGCAAAAAGGCTGGCCAACCTGGTTAGGAGGGCTTTAAACTAGGCAAGAAGGGGGAAGGGGAGTGGCACACTGACGCGGCAAGCAGTACCGCACAGCCCAGGTCAGATGGCGTCCAGCGGGAGTATGGTAGTGGGGAAGTGAGGATAGGAAATGATCACAGAGGGTCCTCTTTCACCCCTCCTGGGAAACCTGTGGCCTCTGTTGCTTCCCTGAAATGCCTGTATACCAATGCGCGAAGCATGGGGAATAAGCAGGATGAACTGGAGATCTGTGTGCGGTCCCAGCATCATGATCTCATCGGAATCACAGAGACGTGGTGGGATAGCTCGCACGACTGGAGCGCTGCCATGGAAGGCTATGTGCTCTTTAGGAAGGACAGGCTGGGAAGGCGAGGTGGTGGAGTTGCTCTTTATGTGAGAGAGCAACTGGAATGCATGGAGCTCAACCTGGGAGTCGAGGATGAGCGAGTTGAGAGCTTGTGGGTAAGGATTAGAGGGCAGGCTAATGTGGGAGACACTGTGGTGGGTGTCTGCTACCGGCCACCTGACCAGGACGAGGAGGTTGATGAGGCCTTCTATAGGCAGCTGGATGTTGCCTCACAGTCACAGGCCCTGGTTCTCATGGGGGACTTCAACTACCCCGACATCAACTGGGAGGACAACACAGCCAGGCATAAGCAGTCCTGGAGGTTCCTGCAGAGCGTCGACGATAACTTTTTGACGCAGGTTGTGGAGGAGCCGACGAGGAGAGGTGGGCTACTGGACCTCGTGCTATCAAATAGGGAGGGCCTAGTAGGAGATGTGAAGGTGGGGGGTAGCCTCGGCTGCAGTGACCATGAGTTGGTGGAGTTCAGGATTCAACGAGGAGGAGGAAGGGCTGTAAGTAGCCTTGCGACGATGGACTTCAGGAGGGCCAACTTTAGCCTCTTCAGAGACCTCCTCGGTAGAATCCCATGGGCTAGTGCTCTAGAAGGCAGGGGGGCCCAAGAGAGCTGGTTAGTTTTCAAGCGGCACTTTCTCCACGTCCAGCAACAGTGCATCCCTGTGTGTAGGAAGGGAGGCAGAGGGGGCAGGCGACCTGCGTGGATGAGCCGGGAGCTTGTGGCAATGCTCAAGCAGAAGGCAGCGGTATACAGAATGTGGAAAAAAGGAAAGGCCCCCTGGGAGAAATACAGGAACGTAGTCAGGGAGTGCAGAGATGCGACAAGGAAAGCTAAGGCACGTCTGGAAGGCAAGCTGGCAAGGGACGTTAAAAATAACAAAAAAAAATTCTTCAAATACATTAACAGCAAAAGGAAGATCAGGGAAAACGTGGGTCCGCTGGAGGACGGGATGGGCACCTTGGTTACAAATAACACAGAAAAAGCAGAGTTGCTCAATGCCTTCTTTGCTTCGGTGTTTACCAAGGGCAGCCCTTTAGAGCCCCAGGCCCTAGAGGCAAGAGAAGAAGCTGGTGGAGAGGAAGACTCGCCCTGGGTAGAGGAAGATTGGGTCAGAGAGCACCTAAGGAACCTCGATACCCACAAATCCATGGGCCCTGATGGGATGCACCCCAGAGTGCTGCGGGAGCTGGCAGATGCCATAGCTAAGCCGCTCTCCATCATCTTTGAAAGATCCTGGAGAACGGGGGAGGTGCCGGAAGACTGGAAGAAGGCCAATGTCACGCCAGTCTTCAAAAAAGGCAAGAAGGAGGACCCAGGCAACTACAGGCCAGTCAGCCTCACCTCCGTCCCCGGAAAAGTGATGGAACGGCTCATACTGGCTGTTGTCTCCAGGCACATGGAGGACAAGAAGGTGCTCAAGAGTAGTCAGCATGGATTCACCAAGGGAAAATCTTGCCTGACTAACCTGATAGCCTTCTATGATGAAATGACCGGCTGGATAGACGAGGGGAGAGCGGTGGATGTCGTCTATCTCGACTTCACCAAGGCTTTTGACACCGTCCCTCACAACATCCTCCTGGGCAAGCTCCGGAAGTGTGGGATAGATGAGTGGACAGTGAGATGGATTAGGAACTGGCTGGATGGCAGGGCCCAGAGAGTGGTGATCAGCGGTGCAGAGTCTAGTTGGAGGCCTGTGGCTAGTGGGGTCCCCCAGGGGTCAGTCCTTGGTCCAGTCCTGTTCAATTTATTCATCGATGACCTGGATGAAGGCACAGAGTGCTCCCTCAGCAAGTTTGCTGATGATACCAAACTGGGAGGAGTAGCCGATACCCCAGAGGGCTGTGCTGCCATCCAGAGGGACCTGGACAGACTGGACAACTGGGCGGTGAAAAACCTCATGAAATTCAACAAGGCCAAGTGCAAGGTCCTGCACCTGGGGAGGAATAACCCCAGACACCAGTACAGGCTGGGGACCGAGCTTGTGGAGAGCAGCTCTGCGGAGAAAGACCTGGGTGTCATGGTGGACGACAAGTTGACCATGAGGCAGCAGTGTGCCCTCGTGGCCAAGAAGGCCAATGGGATCCTGGGCTGCATTAAGAAGAGCATCTCTAGCAGGTCGAGGGAGGTGATCCTGCCCCTCTACTCAGCCCTGGTGAGGCCGCATCTGGAGTACTGTGTCCAGTTCTGGGCTCCACAGTACAAGAGGGATGTGGAGCTGCTGGAGAGAGTCCAGCGCAGGGCTACAAGGATGATCAGGGGCCTGGAACATCTGCCCTATGAGGAGAGGCTGAGTGAGCTGGGCCTGTTCAGCCTGGAGAAGAGAAGGCTGAGAGGGGATCTAATCAGTGTATATAAATACCTCAAGGGAGGGAGTGCAGAGGACGGGGATGGTCTCTTTTCAGTGGTGGCCACTGATAGGACTAGAGGAAATGGCCGGAAACTGAAACATCAAAAATTCCATAGGAACTTAAGGAAAATTTTCTTAACAGTGAGGGTGACAGAGCACTGGAACAGGCTGCCCAGAGAGGTTGTGGAGTCTCCTTCTCTGGAGATCTTCAAAACCCGCTTGGATGCAGTCCTGTGCCACGTGCTTTAGGTGTCCCTGCGTATGCAGGGGGGTTGGACTAGATGATCTCTAGAGGTCCCTTCCAACCCTAAGCATTCTATGATTCTATGATTCTATGATTTCAGAACTTACCTTTACTGGACCAGTTCTTAAATGAACACCATAGCTGTGCTTTTAAAGGGTGTCTGCAGAACCTGCTCACATCTTTCCTTATAGCAGCTGATAGATAAGTAGCTCAGTCCCCCATGCTGAAAATCTCAATCTAAAACTGTGATCATTTTCCTGAAGCAGTCATCAGCACTGTGTGTTTTTAAACAGCTGCAAATGCACCTAAATTAGTTTCCTTCCCTAATCCTTCATTCAAAATCAATTTACATGTATATATATGTATGTTTCTGTATGTGTACTTACATCTAATTCTAATGGTACAAATTTATGAGGATTATAGAGAAGCTTTGTGTTGGGCTTTGGTCTCTGTTTAAAATAATACCTTTTATTTACTATCATAGTAACCAACTCAGAAAAGTAAAAATCCACCATCCAGTTTCTGAGCATTCTGCAGAAGCACCATATGAAGATATCTGCTACTCTGACAAGCTATTGTATACATACTATAAATAGATTGATTTGTGGGCAGATAGGATGAATGCCCAGGTGGTCTCCAGTCTCCCAAAGGAGTCTCTCTCTCTCTGCCCCCAAGCAAAAAGAATAGCTATTATATTATTAATAATTATTAGCATTATATTATTAATATAATGTCATTAGCATTATATTATTAATATTATTAATAATTATTAATATATTATTATTAGATTATTAAATCTCATTTAATTCCCAGGAATCAGAAAAAAATACAGAGCTAAGATTGCTTTGGCTCCTTGAAAGTTGCTGAGTAAAATGGCCAGTGAAGTAGCCTACTATAAACGAATTGTTTTTTTTACAGTATTCACTCCTGGTTGATTACACTCTACTAAAGTTCTGAAACAGATCCTTCAAGACTTTGATAGCCAAGTGTTTTTTTTTTAATTGATATAACTTAAAATGTTTTTAAGATCTAATGCCACTATTTATTTCAACAAAGTTTTCACAGTTGTGCTTTTCATTCATGCTGTACCTGCTATGTATAACTAGTGCCTAGGCCCTCTTCCTGTGGCTTCAGGTACAGAATGAATGCTATTAGGTAATAAATATTAGGTAATTAAAGGCTGCTAGAATGAGGAAGTAATCTCTCCAGCACCTCCTGGAACTTTGTTGCATCTAGAGGTTGAAAACTTTGTTAGATATATAATATAGCCGAGAAATATATCACACCTTTGTTTTTTTTTTAATTTATTCTCCATCATATATTATTGCATCCAAGTGATTCACTATTCTCCTCAAATTCCATTAGCCCTGACTTCATCCACCCTTTCATCCTCTCCTTTTCTTTCTCTCTGACTCTGTACTCCTCCCTACTTCCATCTAGGTCTTCTTTTTCATTTTTCTCAGTGCATGTTCCTCCTCTTTCAGCACCATTTTTCTTCCTGACTTGGCTTAGGGTATGCTGTGGCCCACATTCATTACAAGCAAAAGACTACCTCAATTTATTTCATTGTAACCAGCGTCTAATCTCCCAGTCGGTATGTATTTGCATTTTTCTATTAATATGTTTTAGACCTCAAAAGATTCTTCTCCAAGCTAGACAAACCTTAGGAAGTCCATAAAGTTAGAGCTCTATACTAATAAATGAGTCAACTCTTTTTTTTTTTCCTCCATTTCTGCCAATGGAGAAGCTTCCTGAGCAGAATCAACTTTGCCTTGTGCCATCAGCAACGGTTGAACAGTATCTCCAGTTATCTTCCTCTGCTGTCAAGGTGAGATGTATATAACTGTTGGATGGATGCACTTTATTATGTCCTACATACTTGTTCTTTTTTAGGGCGAGAGAGCCATAAGGTACTTTTGCTCATCTAGACTGATGAGAGAACTACTGTTAGTCAGATATCAGCCATCTTTTGATAAATCAAGGTTGTCAGGAATACTGAGCAGATTATCATCAGAAGTAGTTTCTTTACTCACATCTTTGCTTTACTTTGCTGCACAAGTTCAGTGTATTCTTATGTGAAAATTTTCCAGAGATATAAGGTATTATATATTGCATAAGGTATTTTTGTCTGTGTTATGCAAGAAGTCAAGGTTGCTTCTAGTCTTTAAAGTTAGTATCTTTGCAACTTTTCGACACCCCCCCCCCAGACCATCTATAATTGGATAGTGAATCCTTTCCAACAGCAAAGCATTAGTGGATAACTGTCTCAGGAATTATAAATCCAATGGGTATTTTAATTGTGAATCTAATTATAGCCAACAGCTTATTACTTTTTTATGTATTGGGGGGCATATTTGAGATAGCTCTTTAATTTATTTTTACCTTTTATTTCTTTGCAATTATCTGTAAAAGAGTGAGGCAAAGCTCTCCACAATGTGAAGATTTCCTCATCTTTTCCTCTTAAGATAAGAATCTGATTTACTTAACTTTTTTTATTGGTATGGTATCAACTTCATTCCTGCCATGAACACAAAGTGTCAGCAAAAAGTTTTAGCATGGAGCAATGGAAATAAAAACCTTTTCTTCCTCTGTTTGCCCTGTTCAGCTCTCCTCTCTTCAGTTTCACAGCTGGTTAATTTAATTAAGAGGAACAAGCATTGCCAAGAAGATATGTGCAGCATGGATATTAGCTCCCATGATTCTGTTTCCCTGGTGCTAATGGAAATTATTATGATTTCAGAAATGAAGCTAGTGCTGCTGAATGCTTTTCAGACACAATCAGTTACTCTGCAGCACTAGGAATTTGTGGAACGATCTGTGAAAATAGACATTGACAAGGGCTTAGATCCTGTTTTCTGTCAGTGCCCTGAGATACTGTAAGCATCAATGTGTGGGAACTCAAACACAAATGAAAAGTCAGGATTTTCTTGGCTTTTAAATCAAAATAGAAGGAGTGTTTGTCCAAGGAAAGGAGAGGTCCTAGAAGCAGATATGCTACACAGTCAAGAAAGACATGTATGAATAGAAGACATTAGGTAAACTTTGCAAAAAGAAGCAAAGTGCATGAAAAGATTTTTCTGCTGTTGACAAGTACGGCGATAGATTTACCAGGACTAACGAGGCTTTAGGCCTTGCATTAGCCCTGTGTAGTCAGCACATCTTTTGGGGTCTCGTGATACCAGCCTGCATCTGTACAACTCTCCCGTGCGCACTGCAGTCACACTGACTGTCCAGTGAAAAATTACAGTCTGTGCAGCATCCACATCAAGGAATAAAACCTGATCTTTAAAGACAGCTCCCTTCTAAGGGAATCATCAGTGTGAGATGGCTTGGCCCTCTAATCGTGAGCTGGAGCATGCTTTTTCATGTCAACTGTGAATATTGTAAATATAAGGGAAAAAAATGCTTTCACCTTTAATCCATGCAGCATTTTGTATTGAATATTTGTGGTTTTTTTTCCATCTTGTGTACCTGGATTATGTATAAGAGAACTATCACAGTGAGTGCCCTCAGCAACATAATTAGTATTTGTTAATAAGACACTAAATGTGTAGTACAAAGGGGTGTGCTGAAAGTCTTTAGTGTGATGTTGAAAGCAGCAGAACAGACTGGAATATGTTAGAAAGTTTTAAAAAGCATTAATCCTGAGGGATATTAAGTACTTACAGGCAGAAACAATCCAATCCTCTGTGAATCTCAGTGAAATTACTGCAATATTGTAAGAACTAGAGGTGATCAGCAGAATTATACCAGGTGATGGATTTAATTAGAAACCACTTTGACTCATATCGCCAAAAATTACAACATGCCTTTTAGTCAATGAAATGAACAAAATCTAAGAAAAAAAATATAAAAAGGCATTGTTCAAGATTTTCTTTGTATTACTTCAAGCTTATGAGAGCCTATTAAATCATTTCACAAATCTGAAATGAGACATTCCTATTCACTTTTGTAAATATGAGTACTTCCGTTAAAGTGAACATCTCAAGGCACTCCGCAGAAACACAGATCTGCCAAATAAGGTCTTCATCCTTCTGTGATAGTAATCCGCTAAACGTAGAGGAAGGTAACTCTGTACAAAAGGGTGTGCAAGACTCTGCAACGTCGAAGCTTCCAAGTTTACCAAAGAACAGAATTAACAAAAGTGGCTGAGTAAATAGGAAAACAGTCCATGGGAGTGTGAAGGTATGAATGGATGTATAGTTGATCACAGATGACACAGTATAAATATATGTGTGTGCACACATTAAAACCGCATAAGTCTCCTCATACCCTTTTCCCATTTGCATCCCATATGCTTCCGCCAAGCCTCTCAAGACTGTGTAAAAGAGCCCACTGTTTGTCAGAAACTGGGGGTCTGAGGGCAGTGTCTGAGTTTTGAAAAAGCTACATTTCACTTATCTTTCCTCCTATCCTTGCACCCAGATGCTTTGCAACACAAGCAAGCTACATATTTACATATCATAACCAAAACTACATATCAGAGTACATTCACTGAAAGCCTTACTGTCTGGAGCTGTAAGATTCAGCAAACCTTGTCTGGGCTGCCCATGAGCCTGCTGGTAGATTTATATTTTCAGATGGAAAGTATATGGAGCTCTTAGTTATGACTGGTTTTCTGCCAAAATCAGTTTGACCTAAACTAGGCTTTATAGAAACTTAAAACATGAGATGAAATGTCATATAAGCCACAGTGAAACCCCTTCAACCTGGCTTTTTTTTTTTAAGGAATGTGTACAGCTTCTTGGGTCAAGCTCTCAAGCTCTCACCCAGTTTAAATTTGCTCTATGGGTGCTGTTTAAAGAGTGGCTAGAAGGCCCAAATTGGCTTTCCTGTCTTTTCTTTGTTCACAGAATATTGGTTGAGTCTGATACCGCAGCTACATGGAAGAAATGAATGTTGAATTGGGGCTGAAAGTTGTCTGCTTTCAATAACAGGCACTATCTCTAAAGGAAAGGATCCAAGTTTATATACATGTAGGAGGTTGACAAGTTTCAACAAAACAAATGCAGAGGCAAAGAGCTCATTGCGAGATCTGAGCCTTTGAAAAGCCAAAACAAAACAAAACAAAAAGACCACAAAGGCAAGCTAAGCTGTAGAATATTGACCAATCTTGACGAAAAAAAAAAAAGAAAAAAAAAAAAAAAGTATCTCAGCCTCAATCTCCTTAGCCTATTGAAAAGAGTGGGAAATATTCATTACCAGCATTGGACATTCAGTTTAATTACATGAATATATAAGAAAATCCCTGCCACCTAGTGGTAGGGATCCCATTTCTCCCATTGCAGGAGCTCCGTGTTCAAGAGTACAAGTTGCATTGCCAGAGCTTTCCACAAATACTGCATTTGCTAAGTTTCTAGACTATTATGTTAGTAATTCTTTATCAAGTGCCAATGAGAATCATGGCACCAGACAAACACAGGGGGCCTCCTAGTCTAATTTTGATGGGACAATAGAGCCCAGGGACCCAAGGTGGATATCCTTAGTACAGATGCATTCCTTTTAATTCTGTTTGGTTTACCAAACAGGAATTCCTCTAGGAAACCTCAACAAAGAAGTGGATTAATGAGAACCCTAGCAGAGAGTGTTTGCTGTATAAGCAATTCTGAGCCTAAGTAAAGCAAGGGGCAGTCTGATCAGCACTCAGTACCAAACTCAAATAAATTCTGACAGAAGTGGGTAAAAAAATCACCAGCTGCAGGTCAGCAAGAAATGCTAACAACCCTCAAACACTGGGCTGCCTATTTTCATTAAAAAGTGTTGCAGCTTGGAGCTGTCAGGAATGCCAGACATCAACTTCATAGAAGCTGGAACTGACTTCGTTTATTAGCTTTTCATGCAGTACATTTATATGATTCTTAACAATTAGTGATGTAATTACACAGGCTCCTAATTGGTAGACAATGATCTAACTCAGACCCTTACAGCCCCCCTTACTTGTTTAGCTCATCCTTTTAGTTCAACAGCTCTTTTATTCCCTCTGACCTTGGTCTACTTTCTTATCTCCTAGTTAGCACTCCCTTTGTTCTTTCACTGAAACCTGAAGGCTGGAATTGAGCAGGCCTGCTGGGCAGCCATGTACGCGGCTCTCTAGCCATCCCTCTACAATTCCCCCTTTTTCTTTTGTACCAGCAAGGCCTGCTTAGTAGTACAGGACACTTCTTCCTCTCATGATGTTCTTCTGCAGGCTCACACTTTCCACAGCTAGGGTACCAGCTGCTTGCCTGCTACGTCTGATGTATGCAAGTTTGCTTCCAGCCAAGGTCTCACCCATTTTGCTGGCACCCATCCGGTTCCAGCATCTGTAACGATACAAGCATAGATAATTACTCTTGAGGTAACACTCGTCGGCAGGATACTGAGACTGAGTATTCTCTTGAGTTAGCAGATTAGAGGGTTGCTGACAGACTCCCAACTCGGCAGGCGTCCCCGCAGAGACAACGTGGGTCTCAGTGTTAGGAGTCTCACCGCCCCCCCGCTTTACGCTCTGCTTTATCTGTTTAAGCCCGGTGCATCCTGTCACGTAGGGCCAGTACGTGCCAGCAGGCAGACCGGGGTGGGTGGACAAACTCCACCTTCAGTCACATAACCTTCCCTCCTGGTCGTGCAGGTGCGCATACCAGTAAGTGGTCGCAACCGTCAGTCTGAGGGTCTTGCCTTTCTCATCTCCTCCCTCTCGGGTGTTTGACCTTCAAACTAATTTAGAGGATGTTTGCAGTTAAGTTGGCTGCAAGCCCGGTTGAGCAGCCGCCTTCAGCTGCTTTTGGAGGAGGTCGGCTCTGAGCCTGGCTGGGCAGCTGCCTCCGCACTCCTTATCTCTCAACCCGGGCAGGCAAACATCTTCTTTCTCAAGGTCTTAGGTTCTGTTTTGTACAACAGTTTTATGATTCTACGGATCGTACAAGTTTCCAGCCTTCAACCATACCTCATGTCAGCATCAATATACATAGGATGAAACACATGATAAAGAGGAACATAGCAAATAGAAATACTAGCCCTACTAGCGGTTGCTATCCTCGTCTAAAGCATTACAATTCTTCAACCCCCACTTTAAAAGAGAAATCAAATCCCCCCTTTTCTTTAGATTAGGTGACCCCGGGAAGCAAGCCAGCCTTGAGGCGTCAGATTCGGATTGCGTGAAAAAGCAGTTAATAACCGTGACATTAAAGTGCGCAAACAGGTACAAGCAATCATTAAGCCAATTACAAACAACAGTCCCCATAGTAACAACATTAACAACGATTTCATCAACGATTTTATCCATCCCCCAATTCCTAACCAGTCCGTATCCCTCAATTGACTCAGAATTTTCCAGTCAAACGGATCCCATTTACCCGCTGCCCCCCCTTGACCATCCGGCTCAAAGGTTACGGGGCACGCTACCCTCATAGCCGGCTCCCATTGACCCTCCAGAATTGCATCCCTGATAACCCCAGACCAACGCGAAGAGGAAACCCGCGGACCCGAAAGCCCCCCGGAAGCCCCCGACCACCCCCCATCTGTGGCTCGCCCATCTGCCTGGGCTTGAACCAGCGCTCTAGAGGCTTCTCGGAACAGCTTATCAGAGGGTCGGTCCCGGCTTCGCTCTGGTGGTTGCTCCTGTGGTCTATTTCCAGCTGCCCCTGCCGGGAGTGATGGCGCCGATGGCTGCTGTGGCGATTCGGGAGTCGCGGTCGATTCGGCTGGCGCAGGTTCCGGTGGTGGAGGTGATGACTCCAAGGGACGCTGAAGTTGCGACGACCCACCTCCGAGAACGCTATCGATCAACTCTTTGGCGGTGCTCTTTGGGACTGCAGTGGCGCCTCGTCCAAGGGGGCCCTTCTGCACTGCCGATCCCTCAGGAGTTGATTCCTCCCCTTGCAGCATCTGCGTCGCGGCTGCTACCATTTTCTTTTCAGCCTGCATACACTTGAGCTGATTCGCCACCTCGCGCCAAGTTTGACCCAGTTCTTTGGCAGCTTTGTTGCCCTCCAGAGTGGCTTCCCATAATGAGTTCCCTATCTCACGCCACTCTGTTATACTAAAAACAAATTGTGGCTCCTTTAAATGTCCTTTCTCCATTGCCCACTTAATCAACTCATACAGCTTCTTCGTGCTCACTGCTGCTTCCCTTTTTGCTAATAAGTCCAGCAGCAGTTGTTCAGCAGCTTCTCGCTCCATGTACACGTGCACTGGGAATTCTGCTTCTAACCGTTACCCCACGCCGTCTTCCCGTGTGCGCAATCACGGCCGGCTTACCCGCTCCGGTCCCCTTCTTGGTCGGATCACTCGGCTGCACCCGTACGTCGTCCTCCGGAATCCCGCACCGTTGTGCCAGGTCCCTGTACCAGTCCCTGTTCGGAATCTGGTCCCTGTTCGGGCGCCACTTGTTGCAGCTTGGAGCGGGTCAGGAATGCCAGACATCAACTTCATAGAAGCTGGAACTGACTTCGTTTATTAGCTTTTCATGCAGTACATTTATATGATTCTTAACAATTAGTGATGTAATTACACAGGCTCCTAATTGGTAGACAATGATCTAACTCAGACCCTTACAGCCCCCCTTACTTGTTTAGCTCATCCTTTTAGTTCAACAGCTCTTTTATTCCCTCTGACCTTGGTCTACTTTCTTATCTCCTAGTTAGCACTCCCTTTGTTCTTTCACTGAAACCTGAAGGCTGGAATTGAGCAGGCCTGCTGGGCAGCCATGTACGCGGCTCTCTAGCCATCCCTCTACAAAAAAGCAAACAAAGAACAAAACAAATACTTTTCTTTTCTGCCTTTTGTTGTTCTGCAGAGTTTGTTTTGACACTCCTCCTTCAGCAATGCTGTCTCCCAGCTCTTTCCATTTTGTGGCATGTCACCACTTCTCCTCCTCTGCTTGGCTACATCCAAGATAGATCGTTCCTGCGATCATACTCCAGCAGCCTTCAGAGTGCTTTTGCCTTGCCAATGCCAGGTTGGTTTTCTGTCTCTGCTTTCCCAATAGTGCACTGAGGTGAGCAAAGTCTGTCTGGGTGTTAATGCAGGAAGAACATCCCCACCGAAGGAACTAGCCAGAAGGTAGTCTACAAGAAGCAAACTTCCCCAACCCTATGAGTCTTCTCCTACCACCCCATGGCCAAAATGGCCTCTTGGGTGGCTGACACCATCTTCAAGTGGTTAACTGTCCACTACAAACTAAAATGTGTGATATTCTACAATGCTGATAATAGGGAATACACAGAAGCTGTAAAGGCAGTTCCTGGATAGTATTATTTTTGGTTTCAGCAGTGACATTTGCAAGCACAACTTCCCTTATCTCCTGTGCATCTGTACAAGGAGAAGAAAAATATAGTGAGAAAGGAGACAATGAAACAGATGCTTAACTGGCTTGTCTTAGAATATTCTGTGCAATAATGTGGTTGAAGATAAAAGCAAGGAAAATAAATCCCCACTTAATCTGAACAGTCCTGCATCACCTCTCATCCTTTGAAATGAAATACCAAGCAGGTGAGTTTATCTATGTTTATTTTACCACAATCTCCTTCATTTCTTGGCTGACAAAGCCATTACTGATGGCAGGAGCAGCTGGAAAGACTTGTGGTGATTACAAAATTTCTGTATGGTAGGAGTTTTCTGTGAGTCCAAGGGGAGTCCACACCAAGGTTGCTGAGGCAGCCCCCAGCAGGAGAGCTCATTATCTGTTCAGGAGCAGGTCACCATTCCTGTTTGCAAGCTCGGGACCCAGAATAGATAGCACTAGGTGCTATCTAACCCCTTTGGCATGGAAACGTCAACTGTTGGGACTATTGTGTTGAAGGCATGTGCTCAGTCAGATGTCTAGTTCAAAATAGAAGAGAGAACCTCCACTGTGCTCCTGTGCCAGACAAATAACTTTGGTAAGTTCATTGGCATTAATATAGGAGAGTCTTGTAAATTTCGTGGTACTTTTGTGTGATTTTCTACTGAAAAGGATATTTTTTTTTAGTCCCTATAGCTAACGTTATAAACACTAAAGCTATTCCCATTCTTCCATCCTGAGAGATCCTGCTCACCATGACAGTAGAAATCACTAAATATTTGCATACCAGAAAAGCTTTGTTTTATCCTTCATTAAGCAGCTACAGGATAATAATGGAACGTACCTTTAGGAAACGGCACTTGCTAGAGTGGCAGAAATTGCTGAGTAATATTTGCTTATAGTTTAGTCCTGCTGATACTTGCTAGTAACTGAGTCTAGGAACTGTGAAATGAGGACTAACCGCTTCTCAGCTCTGAGTGGTTGGCAGAATACCCCATTCTGTGTCTGTAGAGGCATGTTATCAGCAGTGCTTGATGCATGAGGTTCAAGGAAGGAGCTCATCTGGGGAGGTGTCTTGGTCACCTGTCATGGCTATTGGAGTTGGCATGGTAGCAGATTGTGGTGTCCTTGTGGTTTATGTTGAGGTATGTTCCTGAAGACTACCTGTCAGTAATCATACATATGGCTTGCTGAGATCAAAATAATGGCCCCCGAATATTCTACATTTGTTCCCATAATATGTGGAAGGTCTGTGGCTGCAGATTTTAATGGTGCACTGCTGTTCCTACCAGAAAGGACTCTGCAGAATCAAGCCAAGGGATGTTTCTAGCTGCTATGATACAAGCCAAATGCCAAAGCCAGAATTTATACAAAAGAAGAGGCAGTATTAATTCTTTCCAGTATTAACATTTGCCTGTTCTTTTACAGTTCCATCAGTTTTAGATTTTAAGTTCATTTTCTGTTTCTGATTACTCCAACTTGATCACAATAGACTGTCTTTGGTTCTCATCTCCTTCAGCCTCCTTTTCACTTTCCTGGACCTACTTACTGTGTTTCTCAAAGACATCTGTGGGGTCAGCACTTTCTCCTTTCTCCTATCCTTTAGTTCCACTAGCAAATTTATCAGATTTCAGAGAGTTAATAGGCTGTGTTCTTTATGCTCTGGGTGCTTAGATATGGGCCTATAAGACAAGAAAACAGACAGTAATGATTTATTGTTTAGTTTTCATATCAAGAGATATGTGTATAAATATTTTTTCACAACATAGTTTTCAGGAGGCATTTCAAAGTTAATAGGTTTTAACCTATTCCTTTCCTTTTTAATTTTTTTTCTTTACAGTGTAGGAGTCTCTGGGGTCACACAGGCCTTAGGAGGTACAAACCCAGATTCTTGGTCTGCCAATCAGCCTTTTACAGCTGTGGGTCTATGTCCAAAGGCTGCTGCAGAATTAGTCGAAGTAGGAATTTTGGCAGCTGTGAACATGTCACAGGAATATATGCATCATATCAGTACTAAAAGAGCAAGGCTACAGCGTGCTAATCTCACCACAGTTGGTGTGGTGAGGACTGTTTGAGCTAATACTTTTGTCAGACATTTGAGTCAGGTGGTAGAAGGTGAGCAAGTCTGGGACTGGTATTTCAGACTGATTGTTGCATTTGCATTTCTGCAGGTCATCCTTGGAAGTCACAGCCTCACTCTGTATGACCATGTGTTGAAAATGTTGCAGTTTGAAAGCCGCAGTGGTAGTGGTGGTGGGGGGGGAAGGAGATATCAAAAAAAAGTATCGGATTCACAAACAGTCTGTGGACTGTAGGTCCGATCGCCTTCCTAGGAGCGAATCGAGTTCCCAAATAGCGTGATCCACTATAAGCTCGACCCTGGCAGTATCGGATTCACGAACAGTCCGTGGACCGTAGGTCCGATCGCCTTCCTAGGAGCGAATCGAGTTCCCAAATAGCGTGATCCACTATAAGCTCGACCCTGGCAGTATCGGATTCACGAACAGTCCGTGGACCGTAGGTCCGATCGCCTTCCTAAGAGCGAATCGAGTTCCCAAATAGCGTGATCCACTATAAGCTCGACTCTGGCAGTATCGGATTCACGAACAGTCTGTCAACTGTAGGTCCGATCGCCTCCCCCCAAACAAGTAGTCAAGTTCACAAACAGTATGATTTATTCAAATGCAACATTTACAAAGCAGGTTTCGGATGTCAGTACAGGAAATTCTCTACTAGAGCGTGGGATTTTTTGCTAGCTCTGATGTACAAATGTGCAATCATCACTCACCCCAGAAGATGGGAGAGGGCTCTCAGTCTCGAGTCTCCTCAGGCAGCGTCCCAGCGCGAGGGGAGGAAAGGGGGATCAGCCTGTCGACTGACCCAGGAGTTACGATGGTTTCTTCCCCCTCGCTTCTTAGTCTCCTCAGGCAGCGTCCCGACCTGAGGGGAGGGAAGGGGGCTCAGCCTGTTGACTGACCCAAGAGTTACGATGGTTTCTTCCCCTCTAGACTTTTCATCCTTAGTTCACCTTTTATACTTTTCTTTACATTCAGGTGGAGCTTGAGTGACTAGAGTCATACTTAATATTGTTATTGATTGGTGAAAAAGTTTCTCGCTTTCATTTAAAGGTACAGTCAACCGAAAATCTAGAGCGCATGCTCAGTGAGGGGTGGTCGTACCTCGGAGGCGGGTAACTTTTGGGATGGAGGTATGGTTTTCACATTATAATGAGCAAAGTTCAAGCAAAGTTCATCATTTGCCACTTTTGCTGGCTCAGCACCGGACATGTTATCGTATATCTCTCATTAGACAGCCACTGTGCGGCTTATCAGCAGCCCAGCACAGGGAGTGCAACAGAGTTTGGCCGCGGAGCCTTCACCCCGCTCCATCCTCCGTTACTCCCTTTTGCAGCTGCGAAGAGGGCAGATTGCGTTGCCCAGGGAACCGTGGAGGAGCAGAGTCCGTGCGTACCAACCATCCTGGAAGTGGCAACTGTGTAGCACCCCAAGCAGGCCTCTGTAATGCCAGAGCTGTGTTAGGCCCTAGTTTTCCTCTCAGTTCCTGCTTTCAAACAATTCTTCCACAAACACTTCTTCCACAGACCAAAAGCAGAAGACATCTTAAGAAATATGGAAAAGAGTTCAGTAAGTTTATCCTGTTAGCTGGATAGTTGGTCCTGAAGTTGTGTGTGATTGAAGAGTACAGTTGATTCTGAAGCAAGGGCAATGTCCTGGGATGGCATGGAACCAGATGTGTTCAGTCTCCAAAAGCCATTTCACACATCCCATAGACATGCCTTCATAGGCTAAGCAATCATACATCAAAGCAGGAGGAGAGTTTTCTGTCCTTCTCAAAGCTCAGGAGACTTTTTTTCCCCCATCTTTGTTGATAGAGTCTCATTATTGACAATTCCAGACTTTCCAAAGCATTGAGCCCAAATCTGTCCAAAACAGTAAGATTGCCTTATAAATCATGATATATTTTTTTTTGTCTTCGATTATTTTTATTTGTGCTTTGAGTCTTTAGAGTGAAACTGATTCCTATTCACAAAATTTTCTCTACTGCCACAGAGACTCATGTATTTCATTAAATACAAATGAGCTTCTTGAGTACTACATTTCCTGCTTTAAGACCTTTAAAAAAAAAAAAGCATTAAAAATCACAGAACATTCAGCAAAGTGGGGTAGTTTTCAGTCTAGCGGGGACTCATCAGACAAGGGCTCTCTGGGTACCATAAGGGATAGAGGCTCTGCTGAGGAATCAGCAGTGGCTGGACCTTTCAATGGGTAGCGAGGCTGCTAGCTGAAACCAAGACTCTGTCAGCCCTGCCTGCCTGCTCCCCTTCAGAGAGAGGTGTTCCCAAAAGGAAAGGATGGATATTTCTGTCTGCTGCTTTACCTGGCCTTTCCCCTCTTTTGTGTGGAAAATCTTAGCAAATACTCCAAAAATCTTCCAAATTGCATGCTGTATTTCAAGAGGTATTTGCAGAACCCTTTTACCTTTTTTATATGAGATTTTTTGTATGTTCATCACAGAATCTTTTCCTTGTCATGTCAGAAAACTGGTTGGTGTGAGGTATCTGGAATGGGCCTGACTAAAATCTGCAAACCTACTTACACACTCTTTTTCTCAAGGTAAATTATGACTCTGCTTTTCTTTGCCTGTAACTACTTCATGGTAAGACCTGTGCTAACAGCTACCAAAATGCCTGGCTTTTTTATCTGCCAAAAGGACTCCCTTGAGGAGAAAGGTAGAGATTTTTTTTTCGTGCACGATGGAGGACAAGGGAAAAAAAAATGCAGCATCCCTTTTCTACTGTTTTGGGGGCCTTCTTTCTTTGTTCCTCGTCATACAAGAATAACCTACTGACTAGAACTAGTGGAATCAGTGGAATCTTTCTAGTGATTTCAATGTTTTTTGGATTAAACTCATTGCAAATGTTTGTTATTGCTTTAGCCAAGGGGTGAGAAGGCCTGGGAAAAAAAAAAAAAGGAGATTAGTTCAAAAAAAAATCTGTCTTAATCTGTTTGAAAAGCTTGCTCTGTCAGTGTGGAGCCAGACGCAGTGAGTTTATTCTTTACACAATGGTGGTACCTTCATATCATTAAAAAGAAAAAAAAAAAAGGAGAGAGGGAGTTATGAAAAGCTCATTTCATTCAGTACCAGTAAGTGAACAAAACAACGTTTGATTATTCAGGATTAATTCTGTGTTGAAGCTTATGATGCAGCTACTGAATTATCAAAACAAAAATAATGTGTGTCCAGGATGGAGTTTATCAGAGGAAGTGCAAGACAGTAAGGATTAGCACAACAGTTGACTATGGCTCAAACCACCACGTACTGATAAATTCCTTCCCTTGCACTTTCTTAGTGCTGTGTTCTGTCCTCATATGGATCAGCGTGGAGAAGGACCTCAGCACTGACCTGTTCACCCCAATGGCTCCTCCCCAAAATTGCAAAGCAACTATTCTTTAAAGAGTTGGGTCTGGCTGCATAGCAACGATCTGCCTAAGGTGAAGACAGAACTTGATACTTTTGCTTACACTGGGCAGAACCAAATGGCATCAGTTTTCCTGCGCTGATTTCAGTGAGACCAGCCATGGAAGCAGAGCCACCTTGCATATGTAAAAATATCCCAGACTGGCCCTTTGCCTTCAGAGTAGAGGAATTAGAACAGAATAAGGTGTTAAAATGTGGGAGAAAAATGTACTTCTGTCACAGGGGTCTTTGCCATAGGCAAGTGCCGCCGAAAGCCTTGGTGTCCTGGCCCTCCTTCTGATAAACTGTGCTGGAAGCTGACTATCTTTGTTTAGATAATGCAGTGTCTGCATCATTACAGTTAATGCAGAAATAATGGCTAACTGTCAATTGTGGTTTGTTCTTTTACCAAATGAAACACACTATTCATGTTTTTTCATAGCTTAGTGCTGTCTCCTCCACTGCAGAAATACAGAGTAAAAATAGGTGGAGAAGGGTTTTGCCACAAAAAAAAAACATTGACATAAGCAGTGAAGTGTTTAATTTGAGAAGGGGTTGTGCATGCTATCGTTACGGCCTCTGCTAAGGTTGACTACTTTTAAGAGTTTTAATTTGTCTGTAAAAATGTGTTTGGATTGAAGCATAGGAAAGAGAATGACTGAGAAAAGCTTTTCTTCAATACAGAATCTGAGAACTTGCAGAAGTCTATTGTTCTGAATGATTTTCTGGTTTTTGGAAACACACTTAATTCTAGATAACTGACTCACATTAGAATCACATACATTCTTATACCTTTAAGAGGAAAACTGGAGGGATGGATTAATTTTCATCCCAGCTGGCATGGCACTGCAGGTTACAAGTAGAAGGCAATGGGAAGTTAGACCTTTAGAGCTAGTAGGCCAAATAGAATAACTTCACAAGGTTCTCCGATTTGCCTGAACTGACCTTAGCATTGCTGACATCCAAATTACATGAATTATTTCCATCACTTTTAAGGCTTTTCACTCACAGCAGTTCAGGAGGAAAAAGCAGAGAGAAAGAAAAAAAAAAAAAAGCATAGGAGAAAACTAAGAGAAAGTGATAGTAAAACCACAGAACTCCAGAGAACTTATACCAGGTAAATGCATTTTTCTTCAGTTGACTATGTTTCAGACTCCTAGTCTTAATATTCTTTCAAGGGATGGGAAGCTTTTTCTCCATAGATGCTCAGTTTGACATCTGCACATTGGCCATTGCCTCGGTCTAATAAATTTCAGATATTTCAGAAACAATGGTTTCTCATAAAGAACCATTTAAGGTCTGTTTCACATGTAAAATAATAACCGTTGTTGAGTCAGCAAACATAAAATCTATGCTTAGAAAGTCTGTAATGAAAATAATATTTTTCATCATCTATGATGTAGCTAATAGGATTTTTCCCCCCAGACAATATTGCTTTAGGATTGAGACAAAGCCCAAACATTTTCCTGTTGTTGGGGGGGGGGAGGTGTTGTTCACAGAAGTCTGAACATCTGAAGATAATGATTTATCATGGGAGACATTTGGCAGCCTATGTAAAGGTTTACTATTTCTACTTTGCCTAAACTACTTACAGAGAGAAATGTTCAACATCCACAGTAAATCAGACAGTGTTTCAGGCCTCGGACAGCAAGGAAGTTTGCATGGACTTGCTGAGAGGAGAGAAAGATTCCTTTTCTGGGTGATTTTTGGTTCAGTGCAGCAATGATAGCTCTCATGGTAAAAGGAGAGCGTTAAATAAAGCAGGAAGGGGAGAAAAGGAAGATTTTAGAGGTCCGTTTTTTCTAGCCTGATTAGTTCCTCACCTTCCCCAATGCTTCTCACCATTCTTAAAAACCCTGAGGGGCTCTAGCATAAACCAGCCCCCTTCCTCTAGTGTTTTCTTTTCTTCTGGGCTTGACGAGTCTTTGGATGACTTCCTTTCCTTGTCTGTCCCCCGCCCCAGCCCCACGTTTCTTGCACACCGTGCAAGCTGGGCTGGCCGGAGCTGCCTGCTCCCTGCTGCTACCTCCGCTCCCCCGCGTGTGCCTTTGTGTCCCGAGGGGAGAGTCGATAGCTAGGAGGTCTTCCTCCTCCTCCTCAGAAACGCGCTTCTCCCCGAGCTTCGAGGAAGGGCATAAAAGGCGCTCCCGGGGGCTGCGCGCTCCTTTGTGCGGCTGCCACTGCATCGCCAGCGCCTCCCTCTTCCCGGCGCTCCCAGGCCCCCGGAAAGACGGGAGAGTGCGGAGGCAGCCGCGGGGCCCGGAGGCTCCGCGGGGTCGCCGGGAGCCGCCGCCGGTCACGCGTGGCGCGAGGCTCGCAGCGCTCGAGGCAGCGGCGCGGAGCCGGGTCCCGCGGGGCGCCCGCCGCCCGCGGGAGGGCAGGAGGAGGGGAAGGAGCGGTTTCGACAGTCTGTGCTTTCTTCCCCGCGCTATGAATGAACGTCTGCTCGTCTGGGTCCCATCAGGGCTCCGGCACTTGGTGGTGGGGGCAGGACTTTTCTTTAAAAATCATTGCTTTTCTCTACCGTGGCGAAAAAAAAAAAGGAGATAGAAGTGAGTGCACCTGAGACTGTTCCACACTCTGTTAGCTCTGTGGTTTAACCTGTCATTACTTCTTGGCTGTGCCCCTTGGCAAAGATAGAGTAACGCCCTTCACCCCTTGCCAAATCCTACTTATTCCCCCCTCCCGGCGTCTCCTTTTCCTCCGGGGGAGCTGGCAGGAGCAGCCCTCTGGCTGGAGCCCCAGGCATAGGGGGTGCCCCAAGGTGGGGGGCATCTGTGCCTTTGCCACCTTGGCTATTGCTGTTTGCTCCTGTGGTGACCAGAGCTGCGAGAACAAACTCCTGCTCCAGCCCACAGGCACTCTGCAGAGGAATTAAGATCTTCTCAGGGATAGAGAGAGGAGGAATTCAATGACTTCCCTTCCTTAGCCAGGAGCAAACACTTAATCTTCTGTGGTTTCAGTGAGGAGGATGGTGCTGGCCTCTCTTTAGTTGTGGCCACTGACAGAACTAGAGGAAATGGCCAGAAACTAAAGCATCAAAAGTTCCACAGGAACTTAAGGAAAGTTTTCTTAACAGTGAGGGTGACAGAGCACTGGAAGAGGTTGCCCAGAGAGGTTGTGGAGACTCCTTCTCTGGAGATCTTCAAAACCTGCTTGGACGCAGTCCTGTGCCACGTGCTCTAGGTGACCCTGCGTGTGCAGGGGGGTTGGACTAGATGACCTCTAGAGGTCCCTTCCACCCTTAAGCATTCCATGATTCATGTCAAGACGCGATGGAGAACCAAGACCAGGGCTGTAGAGCTAGCTTCTATTTTGACTGTTAAAAATCACCCCTGTCCTGCCTGAAGCCAAGGTAGGCAAGCAGAGCAAGCGCAGACAAAGCTGGAAAGATGGCGGAGGGGGGGGGCGTGGCAGGACTGGAGGGGATATCTAAACTAGCATCAGTTTGACCTTGATGCTTGATCATTTAGGAGTTCCTCATTCAATCTGCAGAGCTCCTGGAGGTTGGCTCGAAAGGTGGAGAAAGTGCCACGGGGTGCACCCTGCTCCCCTCTCCTGTGGCCTAGGGTGGTGGTAGGAGGCTCATCACATTGTTCGAGAGCTGCAGGAAAGGGAATGGGCCATGGCTATGGCCTTGGCGCTGACGCAAAGGAGAGGATCTATCCAAGAGAGCTGCAAACCATGCATGTGTCTTCAAAGGATTTGGCCTGTGGCCCACAGACCTGTGGTGAGAGGAGCAGTAGCCTATATGTGCATAGTGCACAGCCCCTTATGTCATGGAGAGCTGGGGAGTCTGCTCTGAACCAATGCTGAAGAAATTAAAAGTTCAATTTTCTCCCTTAATCACAACATTGTGCAGAGGAAGTGTGCATGGCTTCAGCAGGAAGGGTGGCTAGGCAGGGAGGGCCAGGCTCACACACACATGGCGGGGGGAAGGGGAGCAGAGAGCAGCAATGCCCTCCCCACCCCCCATGGCTCAAAAATGAACTGTAATGCTTTTGCGTGAAACTTCTTGCGTTAAGTCTCAAAATATGCAGTGCTTTATAGTGCACATTTTAAAGCATCGAATTACATTTCTGTCAACTCTTTCACGGCATGATGTTTCAGGATTTAAAAAAGCCTGCAAGCCAACATTCAGCAGCTCCAGGCTGCTTGCACAGGGCACAACGCAGGGGCTGAGCGTGATGATTCGGGCCCAGTGCTGAGGGGCTGCTGTGGCCAAATACAGCCTTTGCTCACATAGGAGAAGGGATTAGCCACTCTTAAAGCCCATGGTAGCGAGTAATTATGGATTTACCCTATTTAAGGAGGAAAGAGCAACAAGCCAAATCTCTGGAGGCGAGATAAGTATTTGATCCTTGCAGTCCTGCTTCGGGCCTGTGGCTCAGACGAACGTGGGCTGGGTGAAGCCCCCAGGCCTCTGTCTCCACCTGCTTGGCCGTGATCTCCTCCACCTCTCGCTTCTCCAGCTTGGCGCTGAAGGCTGTGTTGGAAAATGCTCTGGGCTCGTTTCAAACTCTCTGTCAGCAAAACTCCAGGGATACAGGAGCCGGAACAATAATAGCAAGAGGCACTGAAGGAAACCCCCTCCTGCATCTGCCTAGCATTTGCACCTGCGGCTGCCAGAAACGTGCCCAGATCAGACACACCTATTTCTTCAGGCTTTGCTGGGCCTGGATTTACACCTTCTGGAGGGGAGGAGAAAGTGGCACGTGCTCATCTGGAAGCGAGCGTTGCAGGACACAGCTGCTTGCCAGGATTTTGTGCCTGTTGAAGGGTGCCTCTGTCACACAGCAGGATAGGTACATCCTGGGAAAGGAGTTGCATGTGAAATAGGGGCCAAGCTTTAATTGGTGAGAGGTCCCCTGTAGAAGGGTGGGTTAGAGTTCTGCTCATGACTTCATCTCCAAGGGTTTTGGATGCAAGCACAGTCTCTAATCTCAATAATAATAAAAAAAGCATCTGGAGATGTGTAAAGCTAGGGTGGAGAAGCTTGGCTCAGGAGGCTGTAGATGTGAGATTGCCTGTGAATTGGCACAGTTGGAGGAAGTTTGGAACAATTACCAACATATTCTTTTATTACAACCTCCACTGAGATTGGGGGAGACAAAGGGTGGGGGAAGAGGATTTCGGGCCCAGTCACTTTCTCCATTTAGCTGGCTTTGGGAGCCAGAGCAGAGGAGGTCTCTCCATTCTCTTCCCAATTAATTATTTAATTAGGGAACAATGTTTCTTTCACACTTTTCCGAGGGCTGATGCCTGCGCGCCGAGCCGCACTCTGCTACCGCCGAAACGCGGCTCTGAGGCGGCTTTTGGGCCGCTCCCGGACCGGGGTCGGGGGGGCGGCGGCGGGCCCGGGGGCGGTCGCACTGCTTCCCCCCGCGCCGGGCGGGCCGGGGAGTGCCCGCCGAGGCAGGCGCTGGGGGCTCTCCTGCGCCGAGCAGCTGCGGGAGCTTTGCAATTGCAAGGAGGCTCTTGAAGAGCCTCTGAACCCTCCTCTTCTCGAGCTAATGCCCCTCTTCTGCAGCGCTGACGGTACAACGATATAATAATGATGGGTGGTGGAGGCTTACATTTGAATTTGTAGGCGAGCTCTTTTTGCTCACAACTTGACGCAGGAACCTGGAATCAGGTGCTTGCCCGTGGGGAAGGAGGGAAGAGTGAGCTCTGAGAGAAGGGGAGATTCTGGAACCAGCATCTTCTCCCAGCACTAACAAGGGGATTTACTCTCTTATGTGGCCACTGGGATCTCTGGACTGGCCTAGCATCACGTTGTGATTTTTTTGCGATCTCTGCAATATGCTACCTTTTAAGGTAACTATACTCCTTTTTTTTTTTTTTTTTTTTTTTTTTTTTTTTTTTTTGTCCTTACCAGTAAGTACCTAGTGTAAGATTTAAGATTTAAAGCGAGTGTTTTGTTGTTGTATCTGCAAAGACAAAGAGTTGAACTGCAGACCTTCGGAGTAAGAGAAGGAATATCAATGATTGGGGAATTTAAGCAACCTGGGTAAGTTCAATAACGCGTGGGGAGGGAGAGGGGAAAGGATTCTCTGGGACCTACAAAAATCCCGTTGTGTAAAGAGGAGAACAAAGAAAGCTAGGAAATAGAAGATTTCGGGGGTGGAAGCGCTGACAGAAGTCTCGGTATTGGTTGTTTGAACGGATGGGAAGGTAGCGCTGCACCTTGGTGTGCGACGGGGCTCAGGAGGGAGAAAGAAAGCAACTATTTTATACGGGTATTAAATGCACAAAAACACTGTAAAATCATGTAGCAGGAGCAGCAAGAATGGTCTGAGGAAATTCCCCCCTCCCTCTCCCCCCCCTTTTTTTTTTTCCCCTTTGGAAAAGTGTATGCTCGCTCTCTTCTGGTGTTATGTGCCCCCCCCCTCCCCCCCTTTTTTTTTTCCCTTCCTTCTCTCCTCCTCTTCTGTCCCTCCCTTTCTTCCCCCCCGATGTTCCTGGAAAGCTGTTTCCCAGGCAGATCGAGGCAGGGGGGCTGCGAGGCTCAGACAAGCATCCCTCCAGGGGAGACAAAAGGCAGGCGTCCTTTGAGCCATATTTTCATGCTAAAAGGAGGGCGGTGGGCGAGGAGGAGGATCACAAAGTCAGCGGAGCAAAATGCCCCCCTTTTTACATCTGCGGGCAGCTTCTCGGGGGACACTGCCTTCCCCTCTCCGTTCGCTCCTTGGAGTCCCTCCTTTGTGTTACAAAAAAAGTGAGAGCATCGCGAAAGGAGCCTGGGGAGTTTCGGCGGCGGGAAAAGAAGGGGGTGGGGAAAGGCGGCGGGAGCCCCTTCGGCAGAGGAGCCCGAGCCGCTCTGGCGGCCGTGGCCTAACTTGGTCGCACAAAGGGATGCGGGGCCACCGGGCCGCCCCCCTCGTCCCGCGGCTACCTAGGGACCCGCCCGCCGGGCGCGCATGGTCTGGGCTGGGGGGCTTCCCTCTTCTTGCAAAGAGGTGACTGGGGGCGCTTTATCCGTTCGTGGTTGAAACGTGTTGCAGAAATCCGTCCCAGGACGGGAAGACTTTAATTTTTTTTTTTTTTTTTTTGGGGGGGGGGGGGGGAAGGACTGAAAGAAAGAAGTTTAATTCCAAAAAATGAGTAACACTTGGCAGATCTGAAACAAAGTCGAGTCAAATATAGGGATGGGTGACTTTTACTGTGAAGCGTGTTGCCGGGGAAGGAAGAACAAGTCGGCGGCTATAATGTAAGAATGCATATGTATGTATATAATATATATATAGTTCTCCTGAGGAGCCTTGTGCCTGGGCTGCTGGGGAGTCTCGGAGCGGGGCAGCGCGCCGAGGTTCCCTGCGCTCGGGCGGGCTTCGGCGCCACAACTCGCGCACCTCCAGCCTGCGACTTATTACTCAAGCGGACTGAAGAACGCGTCCAGATTTCTGTAAATGTCAGGCTGTAGGACGCGCGTCTTGATATAATGCAAACAGGAGGGGAAAAACCTATGTCATCGCTGGAAGCGGTGGCTTCGTGGAGGCAGCTGCTGCACGAGCGCCGTGAGCCGGGGCAGGCGCGGGGCTTGCGCGGGGCGGGGCGGGGCTGGGCTGGGCTGGGCCGGGCGGAGAGGGGCGCGGCCACGCGGAGCGGCGGCCGCGCGCTGTCGAGGAACGGGGCGAGAGGTGGAGCCCGGGCGCCCCCTGCCGGCGATGGGAGGTCACGCTGGGCCCGGGCCGGCTGCGGAGGGCGGCGATGGCTGCGTCCGCTCCGCCCGCGCGGCCCCTCGGGCCGCTGCTGTTGGGGAGGAGGCAGGAACCCAGTCCACGGGGCACGTGGGGGGCAGCCATGGGGCGTATGGGGGACAGGGGACCCTGCTGCGGGGACACAGGATATGTGGGACACAGTCAGAGGTTGCAGGGCCCAGATGAGGGTTGCAGGGCCCATGGGTGGCGTAGAGGGGTTTGGGGGCATAGGGAGCTAGTGGAAGAAACATGGGCTGAAAGGCCTGTAGGGAATGCTAGGCTCAGCCAAGGGGGTTGAGGAGCAGCTGAAATGGGCATGGCACCTGTGAAGGATGCAGGGCCCAACCAAGGGACTTGGGGCCAATGGAAGAGTCCAGTCCGGGGGTGCAGGGCCTGTGGAGGACATGGAGCCCAACTGAGGGGACATGGGGATAGCATGGATGGCGAATGAGCTGGGACTTGCATGTGGCAGCGTGGACTGGTGCTCCCCAGTCCTTAGCTTTCAGGAATCATGTTGTCCCTGGGATCTTCTGACAGCAGCCACAGGAAACTTGCTTCTCAGAGAGCAAGATGAAAGTAGATGCCTGCTGCATGTTAACTGCAGAAGAGGCTGGGGACTACAGGTACAGACTGCCTCTGAGGCTTTGCTTGATTCCTCATGCAGGGCTGGACTCTGCTCCCACGTGTGCACAGCTGGCTGCAGGACTGGTGATAGCGCACAAGCTGGTAAAGTTACTATATGCAACGCGATGCTGCATGTGGTGCTATTCTGAATGTCACAACCATTTCTAATTAATGAGGGATATACCTGACATAGTTGTAATAACACCTCTACAGGAGAGGTGTCTTTTTTTTAAAAGACGCACACACAAACGAAAACCTAAGCTTTCAGCTTTCCTAAGTCCTTTGTAGAGACAGAAGAACAGTCATGCTAATGTCTTCAATGTATGTTGTGTAAGTAACTCTTCACAAATGTCTTTACATGTGTATTGTGTGTGTGTTTAATCGAGGGCCTTAAGGTCCCTGCCCATAGTGCAAATATAATCAGTCCAACTGGCCTCAGAGCACTGAAGCTGGAAGCTTCTATCAGATGTTCTGATGACCCCACTGGTCTCATGCTGGGCCCTTTGCTCCTAGGGTGGTTGTGGCCTTGTGGCCTGTGGATTGTAAATGCCCCAAGCTGTGTTTAAATCAGTTATGTGTGTGCAGCATATGCAGCTGCATCAGTGCTCTTTGGATGAGCCTGCTGCACACTTGGTAGTTGTAGGGGTGGTGTTTCCTGTCCCATGAAGTTGGATGGATAGAAGAAAGGCGGTAAAGGGGCCTGAATTGGTTTTACCCTTTCTTGGGACAAGAGCTCTGATACTTTTTGTTCTTTCTCACACAGTTTTTCTTTTCATTTCCCCTTGCTGTTACCCTCACATTCCTCTTGCCATCATTGCCACAGCAGTGACATAGGTGAGAGGCAGATGGGCTGGGGAGAGGAAGGGCGGGAATGCCCAGAGGAAGCTCAGTGGGAGGCAGGAGAATGGGGCTTGTGCCACAGGTGGAGCTGGGATGGGCACAAGGTATGGGTGACCTGCAGGCACATGGGGTTGGGGACCCTGCTGCAGGTTCTACCTGAGGCGCTTTTCTGTTGCCTCCCTGTGAGGTGAGGCTGCTTATGTGTCACCATACGCTTCTGGCATAAATTAGCGCTGATTGGGAGAGGGGGATCTTCTAGTGCAGTAGCCTCCCTGCAGCTGCCAGAGCAAGCGAGGGTTGCCAGAATGTGCTGTGCTCTGGTCACTCTCCCATCTGCACCCCTGCTCATGCTTGGGACCGGAGACAGTTCTGCTGGCCTGTTGTGACTCCTGCAGACTCTGCTGGTGCTGGAAGTGGTGAGGAGAAGTTGTGGCAGAGGTCCTCAAGACCTTCATGGCCTTGTGCCCTATTGCAGGAGGCAACTTTGCATTTGCCAGTGATGAATCAGATACAGGCCAAGCTAACCAAGTGGCAGTATGGTGGACTAATTAATCCCATGGCAGAAATGTGGTGAAACGGGCTAAGTTAATCAAACAGAACTTATGGTTAAATTAATACATGTGAGCAATTAACAGTCAGCTGGCACAAAAGGATCAAAGGATGGCAAAAGAAAATGCAGACTGTGTATATTTGAGGAAAGTATAGCAGCTGCAAAAGTTTCAACCAGAGTCAGAAGGCAGTGAGAGAGAAGGCAGCAAGAGAGGTGTTACATCTGGGATAGGTCAGCTCTAGCTTGCCTGGTTTTCACTGGAAGGTTGTGTAATTTATTGTTTTACCCATTAGTAGGAGCAGTAACCTTAATTTACTTCTCTAATGCCGGATTTTCTTTGGGATCTTTTTTTCCTATGTTACTATGAACCTTAAACTTACTGTATAGGCAGAGAGGGGAAATGGGCAGAGCTTTTTTTTTTTAATATATATATAAAAAGTAATGTATCCAACTTTCAGAATATAACTGTAGGATATGTCATATTTCGCTATGACCTGAAAAGTTCCACCCTCTTATGACAGTGTCACCTCTATGAAAGTAGCTAATTTCTTACTTTCCCAGCTTCAGGAGAAAAGGTTTCCGATAGTGGATCCTACAGGGATAATTCACTTTCTTAACCTGGAATTTCCAAAACGGGGAGGGAGAGAGAGGAGATGTGATATTCTCCCATCTGGTTAAATTAAAATTGCATTGGTATGATATCAAGCCTTCATTGTAAATTAAACACAAGCTGGAATGTGATCAGAACTTATTGCTCATCTTATTGCTCATACAAATTCTTGCTTAGCTACTACTTTTGTAAGGCAAAGCAGCACTGCCTGTAAAAATAGGAACTGTGTTCTCTTTCCCCAAAAGAACACATTTTCATCCTTACTGCTACTTTTCAAAGATGTGAAGTTTACTGGGGCCTTGGCATCTTTCAATTAAAAGACACTGTGCCCAGTGTAGATCTGTTTGTATGTAGTAGCTCCTAGTAAACTGGATCAGTCCAGTTGGAAACTAGCCAGCAGGCAACTCAAGTTTGGCCACATAAAGTAAGATTTTTATTTTATTTTGTTTTAATAGATGGTGGAAAATAAACGCTTGCTCAAGTCTTGTAGTCCTGAGTTGGCAGGGTTTCCTTATGGTGTCCATAGCATTGGCTTTTTCTTACTCTAGGCGTAGTCACACCAAGTGGAGGGGGGAAGGCATATGGAAAAAGGCGTGGTTAGAAAACTTTTGGCTAATTACTGGCTGTGAACTGAGCAGAGACCTCTAAACTGTAGTGTGCAGGGATGGGAAACGCAAACCAGTATTAGAGCAGGGATTTCATTTATTTTTCAGAAAGCTACAAGGCAGCAATGTCAGCTGCAGTCTGGGTTGGTCAGCACTGGGAGAGGAGATGGGAGTAATCACTTTGGGACAGTAATTCAAGTGGCCTGGAAATGTGGACAGCACTGACTGGGACTGGGGACTAGCAGTAAACACTCTTGCCTGTAACTCCTAAAGAATATTGCTGATACTAGATTTGAAGAATTTTGTTTTCCAATTCTAGACTGGGCTGCCCTTCAGGGTCGCATTAGACAATACCGTTTTAATCCACGTGCTGTTGTTCTGGTGGGGACACTGGGATAAAGGCATGTCTCATTCTGACTGCTGTAGTGGAACAGCACTCTGTAACCTGCAAGTGTTTGCTGGATCCTGCTGTGGACTAGGGTGTCAAAACCCTCATGCTTGAGTGTTGCCTGGAAGCCATGGACCTAAGGGGTGAGGATTGAACCAACATCTTTCATTGCTTGAAAAAGTGCCTCTGGGGAGAGAAGGTATAGAAAAAGAAACCATGGATACTCTGTTCTGTACTGATGGCTGATATCAGCTAGGCTTCATCAGTCAGAGGATGTCTTGCAGATTATTCCACAGTTGTCATGTTTTCATGTGCTGCCATTGCATTTTTTTTCATGTTTAGTGCCTGAAAGCTGCTGTTGACTTCTTCATATGGTTCCTCAAATTACATTTGGAGTTCAGTCACTGATATGATGTTTGAGTTAGTATGCTCTGTATGTGTGTGTGCAAACTGTAGTGGAATGGGAAGATGAGGTCCTGCCTTGAGCCTCAGGGCAGCTGGCGCTGCTGGCTCTCACAGCCCCTGTATGCAGTAGCATTGGTGGAATTACCTAGGTGTGGAACCAGTTGCACCATCTCCGAGTGTGAAGGACTGCCCACCAGTATGTGGTGAGTATGTAGGTACTGGTTGTCAGAGCCTTCACCAGAGCCTTGGATTACCAGTCCTGTTGTATGGTAGTTCTGAGCAGGCTGCTCTCATGTTCAAGAGTGCCTCTTTATAATCTGAGGTGTCTTAAAATTCTGAACCTTTCAACAATTAAAGGATAGATCCTGGATTGTCACAGCTTGTTCAAGAGAGCGTTCTTGCCAAGCATCAGTTAGGTAAAAGCATTTTCACACTGGCTTGTGCTGACACTCACTTTTGCCACCCTTGTGAGTAGGGTGAAAAGTAAAGCGTCACCAAGTAATCCTTGTCCTTCAGGATTGTCCATTAGAAGCTATTAACCTGAGACCTCCAAAGAGACTATTGATGCTTCCTTAGCCTTCCTGTTGCTGTTTGACTTGAAAGCCTGTTGGCTTCCTTCCCCTCGAAGGAAATGCCGTAGAACGGGAGGTATAGAGCAACATGCACATTGCGCTGTTTATGTGCAGCATGCCCATCTCCAAGGAAAAACAAATCCTTTATTCTTTTACTCTGTGAACTTTTATTTCTTGTCTGAGAAACCAAGGTTGCCTTCTGGGGGAGGAGGAAGGTAAAGAGTATGGGGAAAAATATGAAAAGCTAAGCTTGTAAACAATTTGTTCTTGACTATTTTGTTTCGCTGTTGATGAACCAGTGGGTGACACATAGGAAACATATGGACAGAATATCTCAAGAGAAGGTCTGGAGCCACAGTGTTCTCATCAAGGCCAGAGCTTTAGCGCTATTTTGAAGGCAGGTCAACTATTTGCTGTGTTTGAGGGTGGCAAATTCTGTAGCACTTCTTTTTATGCCTTCATCAGAGTGGTTGTGTTGCTGGAGGAGCTAATTTGTAGTAATTTCTGTGCTTGATGTTTCACAGTGGTCTCGGGATATGAGGGTTACTTGAAGTGCCTTCTAGTTTGTGCACATGTGTAGACTTAAACTGACCTCTTGTAGGAGAAAGGGAGACTGCGACACCATATGGTCATCGACAAGACTCGTTTATTGAACACTCAGTGTGCACTTTTATACATAGCTTAATTAGGTTCATGCATATTGCAAAGCTTGAGCTCAGGATAGGTTAGCTCTTATTTGCGTCAACGAAATTCTATGCAAGATTTCCCCGTACACGCGAGCGCTTCTTTACAATGATTGGTCAAGACCCCGCGTCCATGCGTCTAACTATACAGTGTGATAGGCTAACTAACAGAGGCTAACTAACAGTGCCCACGTGTCCTCACATTTAACGACCGTCCCCCTCTACTTGTTTGTCTCAACTCTTTGCCTCCTTATCTGACTCTCCGCAAGATCTCCTTATCTCTTAGTCAGCAGTCCTTCCACCCTTTCAGCTAGGCCTGGCGCCCTTCTGCCCTTATCTGGCTTGCTCACAGCATGACCACTGGCCTTCAGAAACCCCACAATTCCCCTTTCTTGTTTTTGAGCAAGCCAGAATTCTTGATGGTTCACCCAAAATATGTCTTTGATCGCCTTGTCTACTGTCTGTCTCAGACACTTAATCAGGCAGGGAACGACCACCAAAATGCACAAGATTAGTGGAATCATCAAACCCGTTTTGCTCAGTGATTGTAGCCAGCCAAACCTTCTTTACAACATTCTCAATCATATTTGATACACATTTCAATAAGCAAGGCACAACTAGTAGAATGCAACATAGGATCAACAACACCATCCCAACACTTAATACCTAACACCGGTGCATCGAGTTGATCTGCTGTTCCACAAAGCCAACAACTCTTGATTTGGTTATAATTAACAATCTGCCTAAAAAGCATAACATATCCATTAGCGCTAAAAGCAGCATTAACCCCTATAATAGCGTTAAAAGCAATACTACCTCCTAAAAGCTACAACATACAGCTAATAACAACAGTAACACTTCTTCCTCCCATGTTTTCCTTCTGCAGGCTCACACTTTCCACAGCTAGGGTACTGGTTGCTTGCCTGCTACATCTGATCTAGGCGAGTTTGCTTCCAGCCAAGGTCTCACCCATTTCGCTGGCACCCATCTGGTTCCAATATCTATAAATCAAAAAATTTAAAACAAATTTAAAACATACACTGCTTTTGCCAATCTCTCTGCAGGCATAATTCCCAATTCTCCCCCTCTTTTTTTTTTTTTTTTTGTTTTGTTTTGTTTTATAGCCAGTATTTCAGCTTTTGGTTCTTCATTCTTACTTCCTGTGCAGAAGTATTTCCCTAGTCTCTTTCCAAGGACACAAGTCAGAGTACAGCTCCCATTCCTCCACTGGTGGGGGGGACGCCATAGTCTGAGTTATTCCTGTCTTTCCCGCTTTCAAATTCTGCACTTTCTTGTTGTGCTTATTCAGCCCTCTCTACTGATACACATTACACAACATCTAAAGACCACACACACAAACAGCACAAACAGAGTTTCTATCTAGTGGCACGACCTCACGTAGCTGTGCACTTCACTAGTGAGTTCCACTGTCTCAATTGCCAAATCCCATCCTTGTCGCCAATTAGGTGCGAATGGGCTTGGGATTTGGCA
This sequence comes from Tinamus guttatus, assembly GCF_059628265.1. Taxonomy (NCBI): domain Eukaryota; kingdom Metazoa; phylum Chordata; class Aves; order Tinamiformes; family Tinamidae; genus Tinamus; species Tinamus guttatus. The sequence continues at coordinate 548,739 of NW_028288605.1, forward strand.
ATAATCACCCAAAACAATGTGGCTACGGGGAGCCTCTATTCAGGTGAAAGCATCTTTAATAAGCAATGTATGAATAACTACTCTTGAGGTAATACTTGTCGGCAGGATACTGAGACTGAACATCTTCTCGAGTTGGCAGATTAGAGGGTTGCTGACAGGCTCCTAACTCGGCGGGCGTCCCCGCAGAGACAACGTGGGTCTCAGTGTTAGGAGTCTCACCCCCCCTCTCTCTGCACTGTCTGTTTAAGCCCGGTGCATCCTGCCACGTAGGGCCAGTACGTGCCAGCAGGCAGTCCGGGGGGCGGACAAACTCCGCCTTCAGTCACATAACCTTCCCTCCTGGGTGCGCAAATGCGCATATCAGTAAGTGGTCCCAGCCGTCAGTCTGAGGGTCCTGCCTTTCTCATCTTCCTCTTGGGTGTTTGACCTTCAAACTAGTTTAGTGGATGTTTGCAGTTCCCGGGCAGGCAAACATCTTCTTTCTCAAGATCCCATTATGACTCTACAGATCATACAAATTTCCTCCTTTCAACCATACCTCGTGTCAGCATCATTATACAAAGGACACAACACATAATACAGACGAACATAGCAAACAGAAATAATAGCCCTAATAACGGTTTCTGTCCTCACTTAAAGCATTACAATTCTTCAACCCCCACTTTAAAAGACAGATCAAATTCCCCTGCACCTCCCCCCTGGCTGTTGTCAAGCCATCAGCAACATAAGTTTCCTTGATCTCATTCGCCTTCTCTTCCCCAGCTCCCTTCTCTAATTTTTCAAGGCGATTCAACAAGTCCTGGACCCAGCCGGGCTGTTCCTCAGGCTCGACAGGGGGTCCGGAAGTGGGGGCGCAGATGGTGCAGGTGCTGCAGGTGCAGGTCGGGGGGTTTTGGCGATGGATCTCCAAACACCAGCGGTTGTCGGTGGCGTGGCGGTCCCGGTCCTGAAGTGCTTGCAAAGGCTGCCGTGACTCCGGCGGCCACTTTGCTTTTTGCTTTCACATCGGATTTGAATACTAGGTGGGGCTCGGCTTTGAACCCATTCTCTCTGCACCAGATCAAAAGCTTGCAGAGGGCCTGTTCATCAGTAGCTTGCTCCAGGGATTGCACGAGCCTATTCACCAAATTTCCGTAGGACTTCCACAATCCCGGTAATTCTTTCTTTAAGTCAATTCCCTGTACGTTACATTGTTGTAAGGTACGGGTAAATAATTCATACGCCACTTGCCTATCCATTCCTGACGTCAGCGCGCTGTTGCAGCTCTCCAGGCTCCGGTGGCGCGTATGGCCCGAAACCATCTATATGATCTTCGGGGGTGCCGTCCTTCCAGCGTTTGCTTGGCGGATTTGCACCGTCCTGGCTGCAGAGGACCCAACTCCTACTTTCTCCACCGTGGTGCGTCCTTCTCCCGATTTCTTTTCTGTCCGAGAGAGGATTGCCCTTCGTTGCATCACGTCGGGGTCACCATTTGTAGGAGAAAGGGAGACTGCGACACCATATGGTCATCGACAAGACTCGTTTATTGAACACTCAGTGTGCACTTTTATACATAGCTTAATTAGGTTCATGCATATTGCAAAGCTTGAGCTCAGGATAGGTTAGCTCTTATTTGCGTCAACGAAATTCTATGCAAGATTTCCCCGTACACGCGAGCGCTTCTTTACAATGATTGGTCAAGACCCCGCGTCCATGCGTCTAACTATACAGTGTGATAGGCTAACTAACAGAGGCTAACTAACAGTGCCCACGTGTCCTCACATTTAACGACCGTCCCCCTCTACTTGTTTGTCTCAACTCTTTGCCTCCTTATCTGACTCTCCGCAAGATCTCCTTATCTCTTAGTCAGCAGTCCTTCCACCCTTTCAGCTAGGCCTGGCGCCCTTCTGCCCTTATCTGGCTTGCTCACAGCATGACCACTGGCCTTCAGAAACCCCACAACCTCTTATTTCCTGAGATGTTGTGTAGTACTGGGGGTCATTTAATGAGTATCTAAGCAAATAAAACTGCTGCGTTTGAAAAGTGATCTACTGCATTCAAATGAACTGTCTGCAGCTTGTGTGTGTGTGTAACCTTTCCACTCCTGACAGCCTTCCCTGATGAATTTCTAAAGACTACAATCACTGTCAAGATTTTTAAAGTTAGTTATTAAATGGATGATTTTTTTATCCATGTTCAGCCTTGCTTGTGTGTAAGTAGGGGAAAGACCCCTACTTAGACCATTTGAGCGCTGTTGGAGGATATGCGTTAGTCTTCAAAAAAATGTTAGAGGAGACTAGGACTCAACCTGAGTTAAGTCTAAGATGTCAGTTCTTGTCTAGGATTTGGTCATAAAAAGTGAAAATTCTATGGAGTTGGTCTTGCAAAAGAAGAGATATCACATCATACTCTCAGGACACTTGAATGGCTGAAGCAAAGATGGGGCATCTTTGCCAAAGTGTGGTCAGCTGCATGGAAAGCAGCTGGGCTCTTTCCCCACATGCCCTGGGAATAGGTTGCAGCATATAATGTAGCTAGCCAACTCTGGCCATCGTCATATAGGGGAATGAAGCACTCCTGGGTTTTCGGTACTTTTGGATGGGAATTCTGAACTGTTACGCTGTTATGTTAGAGCTGGGATGCTTTCATGTTAGAGATTGCCTCATTGTAAAGGCTTGGTTTGAGATATATGGCATCCTTTCTGAGCCATTCAGCTATTACAGGGTGAACCCAAATTTGCATAGACTCTTGAGAAGTTTGGGCTATAGCTGGAGGCTGTGTAGAGGACTTTCTTGAGGTTGGATGCATGACCAGTAGTTTTCTGAGGATGTTACTTTGTATGTATTCATGTAGCTGTCTATTCAATATAATCTGTGAAGTTTTGTGGATGTATTAGTTACTGTTTTAAAGCACTAAAATGCTCATGTGTAAAAATTCTAAAATATGTAATACGAGTTTTATAGTTGTAACATAGATGTATATCTAGTAAATCTTAGTTTCAAGATTCCTAACAGCAGTTAAACTGTAATGTCTTGGATTGGGGAAAAGTGTCATTTTGGGGTACTAGCTGAAGCAAAGAGCCCAAGTAGTATATTTCGAGAGCAGTATTGGGAAATCTGGAGGTTTTTAACAGCAGTGTTTCACAAACTGTTCCTGAAAGCTATTTCTTATGATTGATAGATATAGCATATGTGGAAGAGAGACTATTACAAAGCCATTATAATATCTGACATTTATGGGAATTGTAATGATATTTTTAGTGCGCCACATAATTTTTGTATTAGCTCATGGTCAATGCATTAACTAGGAAGCGGAATAAAAATTACAATATGCTATTATGAACACCCTTTTCAATTGTAGAATGGCAACCTCAGAAGGAAGTAAGGAGCACACACAAAGGGGCTTGACAAATCTGAATATCGCTTGAGAATCGATAATCTGAAATTCATTATGAATCTGTATTAAATAGGTCCAAATTATCATAGTAACAAATCTCCATCAAAATGTTTGGGGAAGTCTTGAAAGCAGGAAGTCCTTGGGCAACACGTTTGCAGATGGAAAGCATCATGAATTGATTCTAATATCAATGGCAGTTACTGATGTACTGAGTTATAGCACTTGACAAGGACACAGTGGAATGCCTCTAACTCATTTTTTTCTTTATCTGTAGGTCAAGATGTTAAATATAAAAAGTATCTTATGGATGTGCTCTACATTAGCTGTAACACACATGCTTCCTAAAGGTAAGCGTCTCATAAAGAATTATTTATTAAAAGTCATTTAACTGACAGTGGAAGGCGTCATGGTCCAATTTGTAGCATGTATCCCAAAATCTAGGAGATGTGGTTTCTGGTCTTGTCTCTGATATTATTTTCTGCAATATTGTGTATCCAACTTTGCTTTTGTTTTCTTCTTTGCTTTACTAATTTACATAGAGAACTCTGTGGTGAGGATGCTTCTCCAATATCTTTGTGATGTCTCATGACTTTTTAAGTGACGCTGTAGGTCAAATAATGAAATGCCATTAGATTATATTGTGTAAAGTAAATTAGATTCTATTCTCCAATTTTTCAAGAATAGAATTTTAATTCTGTAACCTGTGCTTGTGAAGTGCTTGGCCTATGGGTCAGATGAGTGTCATACCTTCATTTTTCATGGACTGAGCAGGAGCTCTTCTCCAAGAGATGAGGAGAGGGCTGCCAGGAGGGATAACTGTAGCAGAGGGCAAACCCCTTTCATGGGAGCCTTCAGCCTGACACTGTGGAGGGAGGCAAGGAGTGCTGCCTGTGGCATGGTTCTTGGGAGCAAGAGCAGATGCCTGGGACTGTTAGCTGTATGTATGTATATTGCTCATGTATATCATGCCACAGCACTGTTTTGGATTTATAGGACACATGCTCTTCCATAGTTCCTGCTCTCTGTGTTCTGAAGTGGGCAATATCAGCCCCCTTGTTGATGGGGGCAAATGTGTGTAGTTTGAGTGGTCCTCAAGATATTGAGAAGGGGCAGGTTCCAGGCTGTTGTGTATTAAGGTAGATGCAGGTGTTAGGCTTGTGTGATAAGGAGAAGCATTTCTATTATGACTCTTGAAATCTTATGTTTACTTAGGGTAGAACTTCACAGACACTATAATCTCGCACATTTTGCCATTAGATGGGATAATAATACTTCTCCATCCCCTAGTGCTGGTTTTCATACTTTATACTGACACTAGTATTTATGTAGGTATACAGTCAGCTGGATCAGGTAAATATACTGTCTGAAAGACAATCTATTTCATTTTTTTTAAAGGTTACTTTTTAGCTAGGTTAGATGTTTGATCTGACTCTCCACCTTGTGCAAATGTTAGTGCTGGCAGAAGTAGGGACCTGGGAACTCATCACTCAGTAAAATGAGACTGAACCTTGTAGTGGCAGAATGAGTCTGCACCTCTAGATATCCCCTGATTTATTCTGCCTTTCATGATTTACTCTGCCATGAGCCTCTAAAATGGCTCATGAGGTCTCCAGTGTGAAATTTTTAGTACATAGGCAAGTACATACTGGGGTGTTTGTATGAACATCCTGGTTAGAAGTTCTCAAAAATAGTAGTTCAGGTTCTGACTAGTCCTTGTTTGCCTGGATCTTTCAGAAGGAAGGTAGAAAGAGCATCTGCTCCTAGGAATACATGGTGAAGGTTGTGGCTTTTATTTTCTAAGTTAGGGGCTGTTCTTTTGTCAGATATTCTTAAACATGCTCAAAGCATGCCCATGATGAAGAGAACAAAGATTGTAAAATGTTATTTAAAAAAAAAAAAAATGGCTCATACTGGCGGTTGTCTCCAGGCACATAGAGGACAAGAAAATACTCGAGTAGTCAGCATGGATTCACTATGGGGAAATCATCCTTGACTAACCTGATAGCCTTCTATGATGGTGTCACAGAATGAGTGGTGGTGGGGGTGAGTGACACAATGCACTTCTGGGAAAGAAATAGGAATAGGTTTTATTGGCCATGATAATGGCTTCATGAGATTCTATGGCAAGGTCACTTATTAGTTGCTGCATGGAGGTTCAAGATACATACAGAATTACCAAGGACACCCTCCCGTTGGGTCACGAGGTTCAGATTGGACCCACTTGATTTCCAAACTCCTCCTTGAGAGGAGTCTGGGTGCAGCTGGATCCAGTCCTAGTCCCAGACCTGGTCAACAGTTTATGTCTAAGGAATTTATGCACAGTTACAAAGTAAAGTTTACAAAATCAAAAAGAGAAAGGCACGCTATTGTTGCTTACCACGAATCTGTAGTGGGAAGAATGTCTTGACCTCGAGGAGTATCCTTGAGAGGCGTCCCTGCTAAAGGGGAGATCTTGGCGTGCAGCCCACTGCCATGCAAGGAGAGCTCAATGGGCTCTTGGGCTGTCCCCGTATTTATGGGATGAAGATGATTGACTGATAGTCATTCTTTCAATTCAGAAATGACTGTTGGCTGGTGCTTATCTCCCCATCAGGATAGGGCCATCAGGACTGTTATTGATGGTTAATGTCTGGGTGGGGGAAGAAATCAGGGAGGCAACTACTAGGATCAGATAATGTGGTAGTTAACACCTGAACAGGGCTACCTGTGAGAAGTCAGGATGAGCTGGGGAAGGAGCATATCTGTCACAGATAGAATGACTAGCTGGATAGATGAGGGGAGAGCAGTGGATGTCATCTATCTCGACTTCACCAAGGCTTTTGACACCGTCCCTCACATCTTCCTGGGCAAGCTCTGGAAGTATGGGATAGATGAGTGGACAGTGAGGTGGATTAACAACTGGCTGGATGGCAGAGCTCAGAGGGTGGTGATCAGCAGTGCAGAGTCCAGTTGGAGGCCTGTAGCTAGCAGGGTCTTCCAGGGGTCAGTCCCTGGTCCAGTCCTGTTCAATTTCTTCATCAATGACCTGGATGAAGGCACAGAGTGCTCCCTCAGCAAGTTTGCTGATGATACCAAACTGGGAGGAGTAGCCGATACCCCAGAGGGCTGCGCTGCCATCCAGAGGGACCTGGACAGACTGGACAACTGGGCGGTGAAAAACCTCATGCAATTCAACAAGGCCAAGTGCAAGGTCTTGCACCTGGGGAGGAATAACCCCAGACACCAGTACAGGCTGGGGACTGACCTTCTGGAGAAGAGCTCTGCAGAGAGGGACCTGGGTGTCATGGTGGATGACAAGTTGACCATGAGGCAGCAGTGTGCCCTCGTGGCCAAGAAGGCCAATGGGATCCTGGGGTGCATTAAGAAGAAGGTCTCCAGCAGGTCGAGGGAGGGGATCCTGCCCCTCTACTCAGCCCTGGTGAGGCCGCATCTGGAGTATTGTGTCCAGTTCTGGACTCCACATTACAAGAGGGATGTGGAGCTGCTGGAGAGAGTCCAGGGCAGGGCCACAAGGATGATCAGGGGCCTGGAACATCTGCCCTATGAGGAGAGGCTGAGGGAGCTGGGCCTGTTCAGCCTGGAGAAGAGAAGGCTGAGAGGGGACCTGATCAGTGTCTACAAGTACCTCAAGGGAGGCAGTGAGGAGGATGGTGCTGGCCTCTTTTTAGTTGTGGCCACCGACAGAACTAGAGGTAATGGCCACAAACTGAAGCACCAAAAGTTCCACAGGAACTTAAGGAAAGTTTTCTTAACAGTGAGGGTGACAGAGCACTGGAACAGAGTGCCCAGAGAGGTTGTGGAGTCTCCTTCTCTGGAGATCTTCAAAACCTGCTTGGACGCAGTCCGGTGACCCTGCGTGTGCAGGGGGGTTGGACTAGATGACCTCTAGAGGTCCCTTCCAACCTTAAGCATTCTATGATTCTATGAACATATAGATTGGTTCATATTCTTTTATTTTCAGAAATATCTGCTAGTTTGTGTATTGCTGGTTTTCAGCATGAATATTACAGGATCACTGCAAGCTTTTCCGATGCATCTGGTTTCTTTAGCTGAAGAAAAATCCTGTCTTTGTGTCTAGAAGAGTTTGAGCGGAATGCTCAAGTTTCTGTATTCATCAATAAGGGTTTCTCCACAGTTTGGCTCAAGAGCAGGACAAAGGGAGGGGAGACTGAGTGGAGCCATGAGCGAGTGGGACAAAAAGAGCCATCTGCAAGGAGATGAGGGCCTTTACAAAGGAGGGAAATAGGGCAATTCCCCCACATTCTTCAGCAAGGGGGACAAAGGAGTTGGTGAGCTCAGGTGAGAACAGATGGCGGGAGGCCGGAGTTCGGTGTAGGCGGGCCGGAAGGCTGTAACTTCTGAGGACCTTGGCCAATGGGGAAAAGGAGAGGGCGTCCCTCGGTCGGGAAATTAGGATAAAAGAGGGGCTGCGTCCCCCAGCAATTTGAGAGACCCCACAGGGATATGCCTGGTGGACTCTCCCTTTATTCGAATAAAGTTTTAGGACTCCTCTGTCTCCTTTTGGACATTCAGTTCTTGACAGCGAGATTTTCCGCACAAGTTGGACAAGGATTTCTGAAGCTTCATCTTTCTTTTTAAATTCTCAATTGAAATACCAACCTGAAGCCTTGAAATCTTTCATGAAACACAAATTTCCATAACTCCATTCCCCAAATGGATTGGGTAACTCCACATGTTTTATTTAAATAGTCTTTTGAATATGATGCATAGCAATATTGCCTTTCCAAAGCTTTCAGGTAAAATCATTCTGAAAATGTAAAAACTTTCCTTCAGGAGTCGCATGGAAAAATTGTCAAGTTTTACACATATATTAAAAATTCAAAGTTGAGCTTTGAACTGTCACTTTCTTTTGGGGAAAATGCTGTACTGGAAACTTTCTAAGCATCTGTAGTATTTGGTGACTAACCTATTTCCCTGTCTGTCACTGCTGGTCTCTAATCACCTGTCATTCAGCCTAAACCTGGCATTATTATAGCTGCTTAGTTAGTTCAACAGCTTACCATAACATCTTCCCAAGCAACTTTTTTTGCCAAGTTCTCCAAAAGACTTTATTTGGATATTTCAGTTGAGTCCTGTCTCCCCCACCCTGCCTCAACACACTTTTTTTTGAGTGTAAATCCAAGAGTTTAAAAAGTTATAACAAAACTTTAGCTTTTTTTTAAGAGCATGCTTACAAGCATGCAACACTTCATGCATTCACTGTCTTTGTTTCCACTCATCTTTGAGAGCAGTCACGTTCATAAATACCTAACATATTTGCATGGTGTACTTGTTAGATTTTTATACAGCAGTGTAAGTTTCTTTTGCGTTCAAAAAAAAAAAAAAATAGAATTCTCTTGTATGGTTTCTTTAAGACTTTAAATTCCCAGGAGAGAGATTTGTCATGAGGGCAGCAGGAAGTCAAACGTAAGCCTCTTGGGTCACAGGAGCACCCCTTTGCAGGACCTGCAATGTTTGCTTTGCTATACACGAAGGATTAATGACAGAAGTTAATTAAAGTTTTACACCTACTGCTAGCTTGACATTTACTCACTTTGAACTAGCTAATGTTAGGATATTGTAGTTTATAAGCTGGCCTTGGTGACTGTGCTAGATATTGGCATTTACTTTTTAAGTATCTATCTTTTATGCCACGAAAGCCTTGTAATTCAGGAAAGAAATCTCCTAAATTGCACTGTATGGTATATTTCCAAGTTGTGCGTGTGTGTAAATGCACAGCAGGTTATTTTGTTGTGTATGCATATGTACATGCATAAAATACATATGCATGTATATGATTGCATGTATGTGTGTGTACGCATGTTACAATGAATTCTGTAGAGTCTGAAAGTATTTTATTCTTTATTACTTTATGCTTCAGTTACTCTGCTCAGATAAATCTCCTGTTAAAGAACTTGGTGAGGGTTTTTTGTTGGGTGTCAATCTATATCTCCACTGTCCAAGTTCTGTGTAAGTTTGTGCAAGCAATGCATTCATTTTAATTTTCTCACTGAAAGATTTAGGGTTAATGAATAGGCTTCTAAAGTTCAGTTTTAATATTCAGATTTACAGAACATATAAGTTCATTGATACTTTCTATGACTACTCACAGGTAGGTCTATAGCATATATGTAGGTAGGCTGTTGATGAACTCAAAAAGGAGATTTAAATGTTCTTGCAAATTTGGCTTAAAAATAGAATCTTTTACTCTTTAAACCTGTGGTTTTGTCTACTTATTTAGCAACAGCTAAACAGATTAATTTGGTAGAAAATTTGCTCTTCTAAACACTGCCACCTCCTATAAGGTGGAATCTTTTCTTTTGGATTCTGACTTTTTTGTCTGTTACACTAACCAAAAACTGGTGTTGTGTAGAGTAACACTTCAAAGTTCTGAATCTTTTTTTCTTTACATTTCTATTTAAAGAAGTTTGCAACTTTTACAGCAATTTATATGTACGTGTGTGTATGTGTATATATATATACACACACACACACAAAGAATACCAGTTTGTGTCTAACTTCTGAAGAAAGCCATCAAGCCATACTTCATTGCTAAAATGAGCTGACTTTACAACCCAAAAGATATACTGGAAGGAAGAACCTAAGGCAGTTTGGTTAACAAAGAGGGGAAGGAGGGGGGGGGAAGGCAAGCTCTTTTTTAACTCCTCTCTAAAAAGAAATCACAAACTCTCTTTATTCAAGGTAGAGAGCAGAAGCCCTGTCAAAGAACTCATAGAATCATAGAATGCTTAGGGTTGGAAGGGACCTCTAGAGATCATCTAGTCCAAACCCCCTGCATACGCAGGGACACCTAAAGCACGTGGCACAGGACTGCATCCAAGCGGGTTTTGAAGATCTCCAGAGAAGGAGACTCCACAGCCTCTCTGGGCAACCTGTTCCAGTGCTCTGTCACCCTCACTGTTAAGAAAATTTTCCTTAAGTTCCTATGGAATTTTTGGTGTTTCAGTTTCCGGCCATTTCCTCTAGTTCTATCAGTGGCCACCAATGAAAAGAGACCATCCCCGTCCTCTGCACTCCCTCCCTTGAGGTATTTATATACACTGATTAGATCCCCTCTCAGCCTTCTCTTCTCCAGGCTGAACAGGCCCAGCTCCCTCAGCCTCTCCTCATGGGGCAGATGTTCCAGGCCCCCTGATCATCCTTGTGGCCCTGCGCTGGACTCCCTCCAGCAGCTCCACATCCCTCTTGTACTGTGGAGCCCAGAACTGGACACAATACTCCAGATGCGGCCTCACCAGGGCTGAGTAGAGGGGCAGGATCCCCTCCCTCGACCTGCTGGAGATGCTCTTCTTAATGCAACCCAGGATTCCATTGGCCTTCTTGGCCACGAGGGCACACTGCTGCCTCATGGTCAACTTGTCATCCACCATGACACCCAGGTCTTTCTCCGCAGAGCTGCTCTCCAGAAGGTCGGTCCCCAGCCTGTACTGGTGTCTGGGGTTATTCCTCCCCAGGTGCAGGACCTTGAACTTGGCCTTGTTGAATTGCATGAGGTTTTTCACCGCCCAGTTGTCCAGTCTGTCCAGGTCCCTCTGGATGGCAGCGCAGCCCTCTGGGGTATCGGCTACTCCTCCCCGTTTTGTGTCATCAGCAAACTTGCTGAGGGAGCACTCTGTGCCTTCATCCAGGTCATTGATGAATAAATTGAACAGGACTGGACCAGGGACTGACCCCTGGGGGACCCCGCTAGCTGCAGGCCTCCAACTAGACTCTGCACCGCTGATCACCACTCTCTGGGCCCTGCCATCCAGCCAGTTCCTAATCCACCTCACTGTCCACTCATCTATCCCACACTTCCGGAGCTTGCCCAGGAGGATGTTGTGAGGGACGGTGTCAAAAGCCTTGGTGAAGTCGAGATAGATGACATCCACCGCTCTCCCCTCGTCTATCCAGCCGGTCATTTCATCATAGAAGGCTATCAGGTTAGTCAGGCAAGATTTCCCCTTGGTGAATCCATGCTGACTGCTCTTGAGCACCTTCTTGTCTTCCATGTGCCTGGAGACAACAGCCAGTATGAACCATTCCATCACTTTTCCGGGGACGGAGGTGAGGCTGACTGGCCTGTAGTTGCCTGGGTCCTCCTTCTTGCCTTTTTTGAAGACTGGCGTGACATTGGCCTTCTTCCAGTCTTCCGGCACCTCCCCTGTTCTCCAGGATCTTTCAAAGATGATGGAGAGCGGCTTAGCTATGGCATCTGCCAGCTCACGCAGCACTCTGGGGTGCATCCCATCAGGGCCCATGGATTTTTGGGTATCGAGTTTCCTTAGGTGCTCTCTGACCCAATCTTCCTCTACCCAGGGCAAGTCTTCCTCTCCACCAGCTTCTTCTCTTGTCCCTAGGGCCTGGGGCTCTAATGGGCTGCCCTTGGTAAACACCGAAGCAAAGAAGGCATTGGGCAACTCTGCTTTTTCTGTGTTATTTGTAACCAGGGTGCCCATCCCGTCCGCCAGCGGACCCACGTTTTCCCTGATTTTCCTTTTGCTGTTAATGTATTTGAAGATTTTTTTTTTGTTATTTTTAACGTCCCTTGCCAGCTTGCCTTCCAGACGTGCCTTAGCTTTCCTTGTTGCATCTCTGTATTCCCTGACTACGTTCCTGTATTTCTCCCATGGGACCTGTCCTTTTTTCCACCTTTTGTATACCGCTGCCTTCTGCTTGAGCATTGCCACAAGCTCCCGGCTCATCCACGCAGGTCTCCTGCCTCCTCTGCCTGCCTTCCTACACACAGGGATGCACTGTTGCTGGGCGTGGAGGAAGTGCTGCTTGAAAACTAACCAGCTCTCTTGGGCCCCCCTGCCTTCTAGAGCACTAACCCATGGGATTCTACCGAGGAGGTCTCTGAAGAGGCTAAAGTTGGCCCTCCTGAAGTTCATGGTTGCAAGGCTACTTACAGCCCTGCCTCCTCCTCGTTGAATCCTGAACTCCACCAACTCATGGTCACTGCAGCCGAGGCTACCCCCCACCTTCACATCTCCTACTAGGCCCTCCCTATTTGATAGCACGAGGTCCAGTAGCCCACCTCTCCTCGTCGGCTCCTCCACAACCTGCGTCAAAAAGTTATCGTCGACGCTCTGCAGGAACCTCCAGGACTGCTTATGCCTGGCTGTGTTGTCCTCCCAGTTGATGTCAGGGTAGTTGAAGTCCCCCATGAGAACCAGGGCCTGTGACTTTGAGGCAATATCCAGATGACTATAGAAGGCCTCATCAACCTCCTCGTCCTGGTCAGGTGGCCTGTAGCAGACACCCACCACAGTGTCTCCCACATTAGCCTGCCCTCTAATCCTTACCCACAAGCTCTCAACTTGCTCATCCTCCACTCCCAGGTTGAGCTCCATGCATTCCAGTTGCTCTCTCACATAAAGAGCAACTCCACCACCTCGCCTTCCCAGCCTGTCCTTCCTAAAGAGCACATAGCCTTCCATGGCAGTGCTCCAGTCTTGTGAGCTATCCCACCATGTCTCTGTGATTCCAATGAGAGCATGATGCTGGGACCGCACACAGATCTCCAGTTCATCCTGCTTATTCCCCATGCTTCGCGCATTGGTATACAGGCATTTCAGGGAAGCAACAGAGGCCACAGGTTTCCCAGGAGGGGTGAAAGAGGACCCTCCGTGATCATTTCCTATCCTCACTTCCCCACTAGCATACTCCTGCTGGATGCCATCTGACCTAGGCTGTGCAGTACTGCTTGCCGTGTCAGTGTGCCACTCCCCTTCCCCCTTCTTGCCTAGTTTAAAGCCCTCCTAACCAGGTTGGCCAGCCTTTTGGCAAAGAGACGTGTGCCCCTCTTGCTAAGATGGGTCCCATCATTCCCCACTAGCTGGTGGTCATCAAACAGAGACCCATGGTCATAGAAGCCAAAACCCTGTTGCCAGGCCCAGCGGCGCAGCCAGTTGTTAAGCTTCCATATCCGCCTTCTCCTCCTTGAGTCCATTCCCCTCGTTGGCAGAATAGAGGAGAACACTACCTGGGCTCCCGTACCTTTGATGGCCATCCCTAGGGCTCTGAAGTCTTGCTTGACGTCCCTCATTTTCCCCATGGCATCATTAGCACCCACATGAAACAATACTAGAGGATAATAGTCCGACTCCTGAACAATTCTTGGGAGCCTTTCTGTGACATCCTTTATTTTGGCCCCTGGCAAGCAGCAGACCTCTCTGGATGAGGGGTCCGGTCTACATATCGGTGCCTCTGTGCCCTGCAGCGTGGAGTCACCCACGACGATCACCCGCCGCTTCTTCCGGGTGCTCCTTTTCACTTTAGGGGGAGCAGCCTTGCAGCATGGAGCAGACTGCCTCTCAGGAGAGAGCCCCCTAGACGGGCCTTGGTTCAAGGCCTCCTCTATCTGATCCACATGTTCCAGGGCCTTGTACCTGTTGAACGTGGTCACCGGTGGAGGTGAGGTGGGCCGTGGAGGGGATCTTCTGCCACCTCGAGTGGGGACCTGTTTCCATTGTTGGTCATCCCTGGAACTCCAGGAGGTTTATGGATGCAGATCTATAGCTTATCGAGCTACCTGTCTTTAAGAATGTCCCTTTACTTAATAATGCATTCCAAAACTATTGCAGCATTTGGTTAGGTCATTTTTTAAGGAATGGCTCTAGGATGTTGGGCCATAAGATGGGGAAAGGCTCATAGTTTTTGACTATAGCTGAAACCTACACTTTGCCTTCATGCATACAACATTGGCAAGTGTCACATCCCTTCAGTCTTTCCTTAGTCCCATGCACCATGAGCCCCCAATAAACTGGTAAAAATACAAACCTTAGCCTTAGATTTGGGGAAGGTAGGACTTCCATATAACTGATTCCTGTCTTATTTGGTCACTTATGCACGACAGGCCTGTTTATCAGGATCTCACATGGGGAAAGTTTTCATTCTGCCTTCTCTCATTGCTCATACCGAGTACTTGATGTTATTTAATGTTTTTATTTATTTATTTATTTATTTATTTATTTACTTTTAAAAACCTCCTGAGCCACAATATGACCCTGTAATAATTTGACTGTGTGCTGCTCTGGGCACAGCCCTGCAGTCTCATCTCATACCAAACTCTCATTGACTCTTCCAGGATGTACAGCAGGGGTCCAAATGACTTGTACTTAGCTGTATATTTTCTCTCTTCATTGCCTGTGTATTTTCCCTAGTGAATTAATTTTGCTTAACAACTGCATGTATTATATAGCAAAAGAAAAAATGACTATGTTCATCATAGTCATCACCAAACAAGTTAGTCACTTCAAAAAAAGAAAGAGGGGAACAGTTCTGAAGTGCACGATCTTATTAATATTTTAGGTCATACATGGCCCATGGGATAAAAGAGCGTTCAACAGTAGGGAATTTCTGTCCTAATGAATTAGTAAGTATCTTCCCATTTCAGCTTGTGTTCAGATTTACAGAGTTACAAACAAGCCATCAAGCAAGAAAACATTTTGTATTTTGCTAGCCACACACTGTTTAAGGAATTTATACCATACCATGATGAAAAACAGACCTAGTATGGAGCATGAGCCCAAGATGAAATGTAGAAGGAAGAAAAGCAATTAATAGGATTTGATTAATGAAATGGATTAGTTAATAGGAATGGTTTAATAGGAGAAGAGTGATGATGTCTGCATTGACCAGTAAACTCAGCTTGGGTAGTTAGCTTGGACTGTTGCAGGAAGTCCTGTTTTTTGGGGGCAATGCAGGCACATCACTTAATCCAATGTTTTAGTTCATGGGTTTTGTTTTTCCTCCTCTTCTGCTCTGCTTGTCCATCTGCAAGTCAAAACAGAGTGCTTTTTTATAAAAGTACTTTATAAGAATTCTGCAGTTAGACAGACGTATTTGTAGCTGCATGATCTTCCCTATTCTGGGATCAGCCCAATTTATGATAGATCTAGTTTGCATATCACTATGAGTTGTGTTTGTTGCCAAAAGTTTTCAGTCTACTGAATGTGAAGATACAGTTTTTTAAAGGGAGGAAATTTCCTTGGGGGTCAGTACTGATATTCCAGTTCACTTGCAACCGAAGAGAGATCTCTAAATCTATTAGAATTCTTTCAGTCAGGATAATTAAGGTAGGTCATTTTTTGTTTAAGAAGTTCCCAATATGTATTTAAATGGCAAGAGATTATGATAAATACTAAATATTTGGAGACTGTTTTTAATCTCCCACCTGCGCAATTTGGCAGTAATTCTATCACAGCTGACAAGATTTGGTCTTTATTTAGTTCTACACCACTGTTGTTTGCTAAAGTTACAATAAGTTAAATGTGATATGAACCAGTTTTGTTTCCTACTGAAAAAGCCAGTCCTTCCTAGTTTATGGCAATCAATTGACTCTAGGGAGTCAATTTTGTATTTCATGGCAGGTAATAGCCACAACTTTTTAAAGAAATGTATATGCAAACAAAATTTTTGAGCTAGACTTTATAAACTTCTACTGGCTTGTCTGTAAGCCTTGAGAATTTCCCAGTCTTCAGTTCTTGTACTGGTCCTGGGGGGAGGGTGTGGGTGTGTTGTGGTGGGTGGGTGTGGGTGGTGGTGGTGGTGGTGGTGGTGTGTGTGTGTGTGTGTGCGTGTGTGTGTTTTGTGGGTGGGGTGGGGGGTGTGTGTGTGGGGTGTTTTTTTTATCTTTCCTGTTTTGCAAATTGGTTTTTGCCATACTTGAGTTAGGTATGAATGGAAGGAACGTGAGCACTTCTGTTCCAAATTGTGATTCTTCAGTGGTCAGTTCGATTATTCCATTTTTCTAGTTAGCAGTTTTTCCTAACATATCAAAATGGTTATTCTTAACCGTTAACATCTTAACATATCAAGATGATTATTCTTCTGTTGAATCATTTCAAAGTAATACTGCTAATACTTTTTGCTGTATAAAGGTCTCTGATAAAAGTAAATAAGAAATATTTTTTTTCTATTTCTCTTCCTCATTTTTTTTTCTTTAAAAATCTGCATTGTACATGCAGAGATAATATTTTTGATGGTAGATAGGCAGATATTTCATGCATTATTGTGGCCAGTACTTGTTTGAAGCTACTGTTTTCCCAAACTTTATGAATCTTAGATAACTTGAAATTGGTAATCAGCATTTTCAGCTTTCCTAAACTGAGTGCAGGACAATGGAAGAGGATATGTATGCATGTGTATATAAATACACAGATATTTGTTATTGTACTATACTTAATGACGGTTAAAAGCTGGTGTATAATAGTATCCAACAGAAATTCTCTTCTCAGACATTTGCTGTGTAGAGGTTGGATGAACAGTAGTCAGCTTTTCCCTCAGCATATTGTCAAATGGAAGCATTTCACTGTAAAGTGTTTGCAGCTGGGGATGTCATAAAATTGATAAAGGTCCTATCATGTCAAGTTTGAATCAAGCAGGGGCTTTCTGTGCACTTCTTTGCTTTAACATCCTAAAATACTTTATTTCTGTAACATGTTAAAGGCTCTGTGTCTGCAAGGAAATAATTTTAAAAGAATGACTAGTTAGAATCTGGCTGGACAGACTTTTGTTTCAGTGCATATGCAATAAAAAGGGTTAACCCTTTTTAAGAATAATGGAGTAGTGTAATGAAACCTATGCAAAGTCATAGGCTATGTTTTACCCTTAGGATGTGAATGCCTAAAGAAGCTCTTGTAAGAGCATGAACGTATAGCTTATCAGTAGCTCTGCTATGTGCATGCTGCTGGATAGCAGCAACTCGCCCTCTTTCACTGAGACTGCCTTTACTCCTATGATGTAACAAAACATAGCTCTTGCAATCCATCTGGCAGCTGAAAAATTCAAAATGGTTTGCAAAACATGTCAATAACTTCATGGTTATAACAAATGGAGAAAGCAAGTCATCAAGCAGTGAATTAATTTGCCTATCTAGGAGAATGGTGGAGACTAGGGCCTTTGGGCTTAATCAAGGACTCGGGTTGTTGGAGCAGTATTTTGTGGTGGTGGTGGTGGTTGTTTGTGTGGTGTGTGTGTGTGTGTGGGGGGGGGGTGTGTGTGTGTGTGGTTTTTTTTTTTTTTTTTTTGATCAGTCTGGGTGAGAACCACCTAAGGATTGTGAGACTCTCATATTCAATGACTGTGAATCCTTAAATAACACTGTAATTTATATTTTTTCTAGTTTGCTGGTGCCCTAATGTGACTTCCCCTTTCTTCTAGTCAAAGCAGAAAAAAAAGCCCAGGTAAAGGGATCCCTCTCGGGAACTTCAGTCCTGCCATGCTTCTTTTCAACTACACCCACTATTGCCTCCAGCTACGCACCTGAATATCTTCGAATCAAATGGTCAAAGGTTGAACTGGATAAAAATGGAAAAGATGCAAGAGAAACCACGGTCCTGGTTACCCAAAATGGCACCATCAAAATGGGCCAAAACTACAAAGACAGAGCCTCTGTTCCAACCCATTCAGAGGAGACGGGTGATGCTTCACTGACTCTCTCTAAGCTGCGCGCCAGCGATGCAGGCGTGTATCGCTGCGATGTTATGTACGGAGTTGAAGACGCACAAGGCATTGTATCGTTGGCTGTTGATGGTAAGGAATTGCTTATTTATTATCAGCAGTGACTGCAATAAAAAATAATAATTGTGATACAACTAGAGGACATTTAAAGCAGTGTCTTTAGCAAATTGTTGTTCTTTAATTGTTGACGCTTCCATTTCTCTGCTTTTCTTCTGTTTATTCTTAGGAATCTTTTTCAGTCTGTAGTTCCCCATTTCGCTATTTTTTCACATTTCACGTTTGTTCTTGAAGTAGTTTAATACTTTGCTCATCTTCTTTGCAAGATGAGCTCCTGCTTTTACAGTCTTTTTTTCAGGATAAATCTCTGTTTTCCAAAACCAACTCTTTTGAGCCCTCGTGCGCAGTATAATAATATATGTCTCAATGTCTTTACAAGAAGATAAACTTGGCAGGCAGAAACAGTTTTATTTTTTTTTTTTTTATGTAGGATGAGAAGAAGCCATTGTCTTGCCACTGGAGTTCTAGTTGGCATCACTTGCCACTGGTTGTGCAAAAAATAATGCAAACTATACTGGGAACTATTCTTTCTGTGGTATGAATGTCAGTCACAAAGGAAGAATTTCCTTTGACATGATAAGAAAGGTTGGGCAGTTAGGAGTTTTGCTTTTCTAGCAGAAAAGCAAAAAAGGAGATAACTGCTAATCTTCTTTCATGGAAGATCAAGCTGAGGGTGGACTTTTAAGTACTGTAAAGAAATGGCATCCAAAACTTTGAGGGGAAGAAGTGTACATGTAAAGATATGTAACAAACAGGACTTTAAAAAGTGCATAAGTGACAAAAGTACTTGATCTCTGTGCTTTGCTCCTAGGTGCATGCTTATACAGCACAGTGAGTACAGGGTAGAGACTGCTGCGTGTGTGTGTGTGTATATCTGTATACTGGAGCAGGCTATACTTGCTGCGTAGCTCTGTCAGCGTGGTGCTGAGCCTGAACTAATAAATTGTGCTGAAAGTCGGGACATATTAGCTCAGGCACAGTGCCATGTTAATGCAAATTTTGGGCCCAAATTTTTCTGTGTGCTTAGGATGTTGTTCTATGTGTATGTATCAGGCTTGCATGAACATTAGCTTGGACTCTTTGCTTAGCACTCCTTTTGCATTTAGGTGTTTTTATGAAGGTTTCATGAGTATTTATTCCAATGACTGAATCCCAAAGCAAACATTAATATTGATTGCTGGAAGTCATGGCTTTGGCTAAGATTTTTCATAAGCTTAATACTTCATTGTTCTTCCAATATGCTTAATGCAACTTTAGCAGTTGTTTGGCATTGATTCAATGAAAGGTTTTTAGAGGTATCATCTTAATTTGGAAATACAATAAATCAGTATAACTATTAATGTCTGTATAACTTAACAGGCTGTGTACTCTGACTGGCAAAGGCAGAAGAAATGCTGGTTTGAACATTATTTTTCAGTAACTAATGTACCTAGCATTCCTTATTGCTTTTAAATTGTTCCCTTGACTACATATCTATATCCAGAAGCAGCGGACATTTACTGTAATGTCTGATTTATGCCAATACTTCAGCTTGTATACCTGGTGCTGCTGAAAAACACTGTGAGATGCAGAGTTCATATTTTCTTTTTTAAAGTTTCACATGCCTTTCTGTCAGTGCTGTTAGTGATTGCTCTAATGCCAGAATTTGGGAAAGGGAAAAGGCTAGATCTTGATCTAAATGAAAAATAGCATTATTAAATAGCATTTATTTACTTAATAGAAAAAGTAAAATACTGAGGCAACAATTGAGAATTTATCAGGCTCATAAAATTATTGCCCCTCAATATTTCTATTCCATTAGATTGCTGGTCATCTGTGATTTCAGCTTTTATTACAAAAAAAAAAATCCCAAATATAGCTAGTTTTCAGTGTACTGTCTACTTTAGGCTGAAGCCTCAAAAAGTAACAACTGCCTAAGAAGAAATACGATCTCTTGTGCTTATTCTGTGTACATTCTTCATTGACTGTCGTTGCTACAGTATTGGAGAATCTTCTTTTCAGAGTGAAGGTGTTAACTGCAAAGCTGGCAGCTAACACAGTTCAGCACTGTGTTTTGGTCAGCTCTTCTAAGCTAAGTGTAACTGATACAGGTGCTTGTGAGGGAGCCCTAGGAAGACGGAAGGGCGGTTTCATCTCACAGGACACCTCCTTTCCTGTTACTAATTGTGGGGAATAGTTTCCATACACCCTGGTTGCAATTAGAACTCTGATTCCTCAAGCAGGAAAATTTCATGCTTAAGTAGAGCTAATAGTCTTACAGCATTATATGCTTGGATCTCTCCTTAAAAAAAAAAAAAAAAGGGTGGAATATGCAAAATGTCATTCGTATTTTTTTTCCTTTTGAGGTGTTATCTGTCTTCTCTATGCTTTGCTCTATTTGACATCTTCCCCTTTTCTCAGGAAATACCCTTTTTGCCAGCTGTTGTAATCTTATCTTTCTATAGCATTTTCAGTTTTCCTTCTGGACCCTTCTTATTATCATTATTATTAAATCCACAGTTCAAACCATCTTGCAGTAGGAAGCCTCAGCCTCTTAATTTTTGAATGCTTGAAGTTATTTTTCCTTCAGTCTTGATTGTTTTCTTCCCACTGTTATCTAAAAACATCAAGCCAGGCCAGAGCCCTCAGACCTCTAAGCAGGATGGCTTTCCCTTCGCTTTAGCTACCAGTAGTAGAGGCAAACGTATATGCCTCTTCCTTCCCATTTCATGGGGCTTTCCCATTTTGCAGGGCTTTGGATTTTCACCTCTGTGCCAGTAGAGGAATATGGATACCATGTAGAGGTTGGCTACCAGCAGGAGATGCCCTCTGAAGGCCATTCCTGAGTATTCATCTGCCTGCTAACAGTTCACCAAATGCAATTTCATGATTATCATGCTGATGATATGAAACTGGGAGGAGTAGCTGATACCCCAGAGGGCTGTGCTGCCATCCAGAGGGACCTGGACAGACTGGACAACTGGGCGGTGAAAAACCTCATGCAATTCAACAAGGCCAAGTGCAAGGTTCTGCACCTGGGGAGGAATAACCCCAGACACCAGTACAGGCTGGGGACTGACCTTCTGGAGAGCAGCTCTGCAGAGAGGGACCTGGGTGTCATGGTGGATGACAAGTTGACCATGAGGCAGCAGTGTGCCCTCATGGCCAAGAAGGCCAATGGGATCCTGGGGTGCATTAAGAAGAAGGTCTCCAGCAGGTTGAGGGAGGGGATCCTGCCTCTCTACTCAGCCCTGGTGAGGCCGCATCTGGAGTACTGTGTCCAGTTCTGGGCTCCACAGTACAAGAGGGATGTGGAGCTGCTGGAGAGAGTCCAGGGCAGGGCTACAAGGATGATCAGGGGCCTGGAACATCTGCCCTATGAGGAGAGGCTGAGGGAGCTGGGCCTGTTCAGCCTGGAGAAGAGAAGGCTGAGAGGGGATCTAATCAGTGTATATAAATACCTCAAGGGAGGCAGTGAGGAGGATGGTGCTGGCCTCTTTTCACTGGTGGCCACCGACAGAACTAGAGGTAATGGCCACAAACTGAAGCATCAAAAGTTCCACAGGAACTTAAGGAAAAATTTCTTAATAGTGAGGGTGACAGAGCACTGGAACAGAGTGCCCAGAGAGGTTGTGGAGTCTCCTTCTCTGGAGATCTTCAGAACCTGCTTGGATGCAGCCCTGTGCCATGTGTTTTAGGGCACCCTGTGTGTGCAGGGGGTTTGGACTGGATGACCTCTGGAGGTCCCTTCCAACCTTAGGCATTCTGTGATTCTATGTTGAACATATGGTGTATGACTCCAGTTTTGAAATCAAGAGCTGAAATTGGGGTGGGATTTATTTTAACTTCAACTATTAGATTAGAACAGCCCCCCCCATCTTAAGTCCAACATGTAGGCTCTTGCCTCAGTCAGCTGCTCTTTGGTGAGCGTCTTGGGTGAGCTCAATACTGGCAGTCTATATCCCCCTCCATTGATTAGAGACTTAGAGGACTAGTTTATCTTAGAAGTCTAAGCTAAAACTTACGTTTGCTATAATTTTACTAGCAAGCAAACCTAGGTGAACTGACTCCCACAAAGGTTTTAGAAAGAAGTACTACTACATCTCTCTGTCCCTGTTTTCTTTTGATAGATATAATAAAACTGACTTTTATAGAGTAGTTTTAAGGCACCTTAGCAAAAAAAAATCTGACCTATGAGTGGCAAGTAACAGCACTCTTCATTCTGGAACGTGATTGGACATTTAGTGAACTACTTGTGTTCTGCTATGGTGTTGGGCAATAAAATAACATCTGACTATGTCTAATCCAGAAGAAAATCTGAATAAATCATTGTTTGAGATGATTTTTGATAACTCTCTTGGAAATGTCTGCAGATTAGTGTTATCCTTTTCTTACTGGTATCTTGTGAAACTGCTTCTTTCATAGATCTGTTGTTTTTATTTGATTTTGCTGCAATTCTGAGTGTGTGTGCGCCTTTTTTTTTTTTTCTTCTTCTTCTAAAAAGCAAAAAAGCCATTAAGGAAAATCCTACAATACTGATTTAGTTAATGGGAAGAAGCAACAATTAGAGAAGCAGACTTAGATGATAATTCACATTTTCATTTTTATGCAAACTCTTCTTTCTTGAAGGCATTATAATGATAATAAATGGGAATTGTTTTCAATGCCGGAACAGTGCTCCTCAATTGTGCTCTTAGCCCTGAGAGATTGTATGTTGACAACCTAATTGATTTATTGTCTAAAGCCAGAATTCTCCTTCATTATCTCTTAAGCATGGCATTTGAAGAGATGTTTTTTTATTTAATCACTCAGAATTATGTCATGCACCCTTATGAGTTCTTCCTTGCTAACTAAATTAAGACCGCTACATCTTTAAAATCGTGCTTTCTGCCTTGAATTACTCATCTAAGGAGGTTCCAGCTTCCACAGCTGAAACTGGAAGAGCACAATGACTAACCGCTATCAAAGGGAAGGAGAGATGAGTTTATTCCTGGTCAAAAAAAAGAAAAGACCCAGGGTTTATGCACAGTGCACCTCAAGAGCAGGGAAGTAAAAATGCCCCAAGAAAGCTGCTATCCCCTTCCTGCAGGGATTGGCAAAATGGCTGCTGATGTGCAGCCTGGTGGGGTTTTGTGCCAGCCTGGAGGACTTGCAAACAAAGAGCTCTGGGAGCTGCATCAGCCTTATGGCATTACTACTTCTGCAGAGCAGCTGAGGAGGGCAGTTATTGGGCGTGGCATGATTTCTCTATTTTTAATTGATCAGCACTGGCTTAGTCTCTATGGGTACTTGCAAGGAGGTCCTCCACTCAGGAGAATCTGCCCCATGAAAAGGTTAGGTAGAGCACAGCATTAATTGCTTATCCTCTCTGGACCAGCTTGTTCACAGCAGTTTGTGTACCTGTGCATGCAGCTGTGTTTTTCTGTACAGCTCAAACACCCCAAACTGTGCAGAGAAACAAAGTTAGTCAGTTCAAGCTGTTCCTGCCTCTGGAGAGCAGGAAGCCCTTGTGGATGCATGGGAGCAAAGCAGTTGCTCTGCACTTTGTCTGCATGCTGAGAAGCTCTCCAAGGTATTTGCCAATGGAGCTCCTGCTGATGCAATGCAGCTTCTGCTTCCAGAGCCTAGGACAGGGTTCAGAAGATGAGTGCAAAACCTCAAATGAGGAACACAAGTGAATTATTCATGCAGGAAGCTGAAAATGCTGCCATATTCCTTCCTTTCATGCAGTGGCCTGTTCTATAGCCTCTATTTTGGTGTGCATTTTTGATGTAAATTGTTTTCTGCATTAAAGGCAGGGAGAATCATCAAATTTATGTAGAATCTGATTAGATTTGGAAATAAGATGGGGGATCTTTGAGAGGCCTGTCCCTCTCAGACTATCATTTGAACCTAAAAATAAACAGAATTGCGACCTCTGACATCGTAATCTTAGTCTTTTCTCTTGGGTTGCTGTTTGAAAAACCCAATTAGGTATCCTTTGCCAGATCAGACAGCTTGCCAGATTCGGGCTTTGTGTGACTCTGAGACGGTATGTTGCAGCAATATGAGTTCACTAGTGATAGTGAATGGTAATTTATTGGCCACAGTTAAGTATGAGCTGTCTTATGTGAGCCTCCCTCTAGCAATTCCTCCAAGTTTTGCAGCATGATACCCTAGCAAGTTAAAAAGCAATGGTGCAGCCCAAAGATGTGAAACCCCTGGACTAGTCTCTTAGGCATGTAAGTCCTGCTTCTTAGAAGTGAAATACTTTACATTTTTCTCTCGTTAGTGTAACACACAGATAATTGACTAAAAGACATTCTTTCTCGGACAAAATTCTGTCACTTGGGCAATGAATCTTGGATACCTCAAATTACTTTCTTATGAGTGCTCGTTCTTGCTTAGAAGTAGTCACTGCTACTCCTTCCTGTAGCTATGCTTTATTGGTTTGCCAGATGTCCAGCAACAATGTTATATGGCTGTAGTCTGTTTTCTAGTTGCTTTATTTGTTCTCGGGCAACTTATTTTCTTGCCCTTTCTTGCAGAAAGCAAATAGACAAAGGGGGGGAAAAATCCTTTACAAACGTTTTAAATTGTAAAAACTCGGACAATGGATTTTGTTTCAATTAGACACAGAAAGAGGGGCAATGTAAGTCCTGCACTTGAATCTCCTTAGCCCCAGGGTTTCTTCTAATTATTGCAGCTATTGGACAGGCTTATATATACTGACCTCCTCCTTCCCATTCATCTTGGAGGCTCTTTTATGTCCATTAGCTCCTCCCTCACTGAAAATGGAAGAGCCTTAAACTCTAATAGGTGAAGTTTACCTCTTGGATCAGGGTGAGGAGAACAAAGCCTTCTCCAAGTTCCTTTCCAGGATTTACAAATGGCCAAAGGCTTTTTCTCAACACTGTAAAAGCTACTGTAAATTGGGAGTGATACCAACGCTGATACAATTCTTTAGTTTTGCCTTGTTTGGCTATCTCAGAGATTGCCAGTATATGCCAACTGAGAAAAGCAGTGGTTACTTCAAAAATGGGAGAGTTGAAAGATAGTTGGTTCTTGGAAATGCACTTGCATGTTTAAGCAATATGAAGCTCTAAAAAAACGAGTTCAGAGAAATATGTTGCTATCTCTTGCTAAATTAATGAACCTTTTTGTGGTTGTGCTGAGCAGAAATGCTTTTGATCCCAAATGAAATGTTGTATCAGTCTAGTAATTTTGAAGTAATTTTTAGATTCTTACTACTTTTATTATACCAGTCTGTTTTCAGCATTGTAACAGCATCTAGGGAAAGTTACAATATAGTGAGAATAGCAAAAAATGCTGCAAGTTGTGTCAGTAATGTGAGTTCGTTATCTTTGCAGGTGTTGTATTTCACTATCGTGCTGCAACCAGCAGGTATACTCTGAATTTTACACAAGCTCAACAGACTTGTCTGAACAACGGTGCTGTCATAGCAAGCCCTGAACAACTGAAAGCAGCCTATGAAGATGGATTTGAACAATGTGATGCTGGCTGGCTGGCTGACCAGACTGTTAGGTGAGATATTTAAAAGGTCTCTAGACAGCATTTTCCAAAAATAATATGCTTAGCCTGTGCAGACTTAATGCTGACTTACCATAATAACAAACGTGATTATGCTGCATTTCAGATATCCAATTAGATATCCGAGAATCGGCTGCTTTGGAGATAAAATGGGAAAGAAAGGAATCAGGACATACGGACGCCGTTTTCCTAATGAAACTTATGATGTATATTGCTATGTGGAACACATGAAAGGTAAGATAGACCTATACATATTCTGCACTGCAAAATCTAAAATGACTGGAGAATCTAATACAGAGATGTAGCAAAATAAGTAGTTTCTTGCAAAATGTTTTGACTGTTTTGAATATGAAGAGAGTTGCTGAATGAAGTGAACCTATAGCTTGCGGTCTAATAGACCTTGCTTAACAGTGAATGTGAAGGTGTACAGCTTACTGAGAGACAAGGTTAAAGTGGCAATAGTCAGTGACAGTAGATCTCTCAAAAAGTTGCTGTTGAAGCATCGTCTTTAGTTAGAATGTTATTAAAGTACTTTCAAAGAAATATATTTAACATTTGTGCATATATGTAAAGGTGAATATAGTACATATGCTAACTATATTATAGCTCACGAAGTTTGCAGTTAACATTTTACATATTCAGCACTTAAAATTAGACAAAATTAATAGGATTTAATTGCAATCAAGGGCTAATGCCATCTTTTTGTGAATAGAGTCTCTCATCATTGAAAGAAACAAACAAGCAAAAACTTTCCGATGAGGAATCTACATCTTTTTTTTAACAAGATGCTTTATGATTCCATAGTATGGCCATAGCCTTTGCAAAGGCTGCTATTTACAGGCCCTAATGCAAAGGGTGTCTATGAACCATGGATCATGTTGTGCCATGGTACCCCAAGATTTATGGAAGAGTTGAATTCTATGATCAGTACTTATTCAGGAAAGAGTGGAGTGGTTAAAAGGAAAAAAGGACAGTAATTTTTCCTGAGATTGGGGAGTTCTATTATGCATAACTCTCCATCTTACAGGTGTGATACTATAATCATTTCTTCTCATTTCCCTTTTAGAAGGGAATTTACCTATATCCTTCCAGTGGACTTATAGATATATTCCAGATACCAAATATTCATATGCTTAGACATTGCTGTGACTAGTTAAATGTTTATACTTAAAAACTAAATTTAGAAATATCCATTTCTGTTCTGTAACCTTTTTTCTTTTTAATGGCTTTGTGCCGGTTATGCTCATGGGAACATCCCTCTGGGAACAGAAATACTTTATAACCAAAGTACATTTTCCATCTACTGCAGTGATCTGAGGCTGTAGTTCTGCTCTATTCCATATCAGTTCCATTGTTCTGTTCTAAAAGATGCTTTGAGTTTGTAAGTGTAAATATTAAGGGATGTATCTTTGCCTGATACGCATTTGGTATAGTGCTTTTGACATCAGTGCAACAGTAAATCGGATAGGGCTATGAGCAAGCCTGCCTGTTTGTATATGTGTATATTCCTAACAAAAAAATGTAACATCCCCCCCTTGTCCCCTGAATATATACTAAACACCTTTAATGAAATGGTGTCTTCACCACTGCCTTCTATAGACTAATTCTTGTAATCTTTGGATGGAAATGGGTGGTCAGGAAGGAAAAATTTCTGTTCTGTCTTCAGATAAGCATATGTGTGATTAATTTGTCAATACTGTGATGTCAGAAATGGAGACAAAGTGAAATCTGCTCACCAAAGCCCACTGATGAAGTGTGGGGCTCTGAATATGTGGTGCAGAGCCAAAGCACAGGCTGCTCCATGTGGCATTGTCTTCTGGCCAAAGTCAGTGAGAGAAACCATTTATGTCTAACAAGCATATATAATATGCAGATGGGGAGCCATATCAAGAAAACTATTTTGGGGTGGCTGTGGGGAGGATTATAAAGTCTCCTTTCCATGCACCTTTTGTCCCCTGCCCCAGTTAGTGGTGTGGGTGGTTTAAAAAAAAGGGAGGGGGGGGGGAAGATGTCTTTTAATATTTTCTATGCAATTTTGCTAGTGTGAGATATTTGTGTGAGAATACCTAGGCTATAACTTTTAAAAATTATTATTAAAGCTTCAGGTAAGAAGTTTCTGTGTTTTTGGCAGCTAAAGATCTCTTCTAGAGTCTATGCTGATTCTGCAGCAAGCACTAGATTAAATTTCAGTTAAAATTAACCCTGGAACACAGGAAAAAAAGGACTTATTTTCTTCTGTCTTTCAGGGCCTATGATAGGGACATATCTTTTGCATTAGGCTAAACTGGGCATGTGTGTCTCCAGCTTTGAACTGTGTGTCCTAATGTATATACAGCATGCAAGAATTCTTAAGAGGAATATAGGGCCCAAACATAGGAAGCGCAATAGGAAATAATGCCATGATGCTTTTTACGCCTAACCTCGTATTTGAGCTCATCCCTCTTTCAAAGGGATGCAAAAATCCTACCTTCTGAATGCTTATTGTAAGACATAGAGAAAAAGATCATTAAAAATCTATTTCTCTACTTCATATAACTCAGTGACATTCTGCAACTTCATCAGAGCACTCTAAGGGTGTAACAGTCACTATGTTACTCTTCATGCTTCAGGGCAGCCTATAGAGTAAGATCAACTCTTCCAGTCCTTCCAAGTGCAATGGATTCCTGTTAAGCTATCACTTCGCATTAAAACAGACCTAAGATATTCAAGAGGGTTTAATTAAATCATTACTGATGTATATCAAAATGAATCTACTAGCTTGTTTTAACATGTGAAAGACTTTTTCAGCTTGTCTAGCTTTTTGCTTTAAAGTAATTGAGCTAAAATGTTCAGATCAGAATAAATCTATTTTTTTTTTCTATTTCCTTTTGGAAGGGCCTTTTGAATGGGCCAAAGAGAGAGAAGAGGAGGAAACGGGAATTCTTTGAACATGTCATCCCAAGTATGCATGGTTAGATATTTTAGTTGCCACCATATTCCTTTTTCTCTAGATACTTGACTGTATTCTAGAAATGAAATCAAGGGTTAGACAGAGTTCATATTCTGAGGAAAAGGAAGACACAGAGCCCTGGAGCTCTAACATACTCACGAAGGCAGCTCTGCTTGTTGAGTGATAGGTTTCAACATCTCTGAGCCAGCTAACGAGCATGTCTGGAGTTTGCTACAGACCCATTATACTCCAAAAGGAAAGCTGCTGGGCTTCTGGTGAGGAATACTGGGTCTTCTCCTCAAACATGTGGAAGCATATTGGATTTTTTTTTTTTTAACTTAGAGTTGTTAGTGGCAAGCATTAAAATCTATAGGAAATGATTAGTTTTTTTGTGTACTTGGTCTCTCTTTGGATTCCCCTGATAGTTCCCTTAGTCTTTCTTAATTGACACTGCTGAAGGTCATAAAATCAAACCACCACCAGGTAAAACTTCTGAGCATTTCTTCCTCATTTGTGATACTGAATTCCAGATGAGACTAATGAAGGGAACTGTTGCTCTGGGAGAGTAAGATGAGGAAAAAGGCTAAGAATATATATAGAGAAAAAAACAAGTGCAAGTTTTTAAGGTGTTTGATGTGTTACTAGATGTGTCAAACTCGCTTAGTGAGCAGCTACCTCTAGTTTTGTCCTAGTCAATACGTGTTGTGTATTGACTCCTGGCTATGGGTCTATCCTATCTATGTCTCCATGCTTGCTTTTTAAGATGTGCAATTCGCAATATTCACACCTATAGACATGCCCCACTTAAGGAGATATCTCCCAATGAGAAAGATGTGTTATCCTTCAAAGGAATGAAACTTGCTATAAAACCACCTGATAAGTCTCTAGATCTTTTTGCTTGGGGGTTGTAGTGTATCAGCTTTTGTCTTCAAGAGAAAAAAATTGGCACCTTCATCTGACTTGAAATATCTGAGAGAAATAAAAATTCTTGGAGTGCTCCCCAGGTTTCTTTGAGTGTTCTGACTGCTGAAGCTAGGCAATCAACTTGAAACTTGATTTTAAACAGGGGCCAAGAAGAATACCCATTGCATTATTGTCTGCAGTCTAAACATTGTCATAGTCTCCATTTCACTCCTTGGTACTATAAGACTGGTTTCTCTTTATCTGCTGGACTAAGCCCTGGGGTTTGTCTGCATAATATTGCTAAAATATTCAGAGTGGGCTCCAGCTATGAAAACATTGCGCATGGCTTTTAACGCGCACACACACACACAAAAAACAGAATCTTTTCAGCTTTGTTGTTGGTGGCTATGCCACTCATTTATCAGCCAGACAAGTTTTCTCTTTATTTCCTTGGGGTACACTCCCAAAGTTTCAGCTTGTTAATCAAGGTGCTTTCAGACATAATAATTAAGACACTGTAAGAGGAGGGAATTCTTCCTGCTAAATATGGAGCTTAGACCATTTGTGCTTCCAAAATAGGAGCTATATTTAAAGAATACATGGATTAAATATACTTTGTAGTTTCACCATTGACTATTTATTCCTTTTAAAGGAAGTTTCTGTATAAATATTCTCTATTTAGTAGTTTGAACTAGCCAGACAATTTCAGCTACTGCAACTGACAGTGCAAGGCAGGATAGGAGCATAAGTCCTTTTTCCCATAGCCTTCCTCAGTTTTGAGGTTGAAGTCTTGAAAGCGGTGTGCAGACCCTGAGCTATACAAAAGATTCCCCCCCCCCCCCAAAATTTGGCTGTTTCTGAAGAAATTTCCAATGTTCTTCCTTTAAGTACCAGCATCTTTCTTCACATTCATACTTCTGTTATTTCCCTCTTGTTCTGTTACCCCACTTGTACATAGACTAAAGGGGAAATGGTGTATTTTCCAGACTAAGTCGTTTTTTCTCTCCGAGATAAGCAGCTAGGTTTACAGTGAAGTAGGACCATCCCTCTTTTCACATGGTATAAACAGAACTATCTTATGGCTCTGAGGACGAAACTGCAGGGAAAAGCTTCAGGGATTATATAAGTAGCCCTTCCAGAGCATGTACACAAAATATGTAAACATCAATAATTTGGTAGCCATCTCTTTCTGACCGGAGACTCGTGTCTAGCAAGTGCTTTAGCACTGATCACATCAGAGAGGTGACATGGATTGCAGAATGTTCTCTGTCCATATTCATAGATGATACCTGCAAGGGTGCATTATTATAGGTCTGCTTTTAGGAAATATGGGGCCATCTGCATTGCTGCTTTCCCAAAAAAATATACACGAGTGCTTCCTGTACATGAGTAGTAGGTCCTGATTCATTGTCAGTGTGCAGTTCCCTGAAGTGTTAAGTCCATTGCGTGATCTCACAGTTTGCTCCAGGTGAGAAATGCAGGAAAGATTGTACGAACTCTTATCACATATCTTGGGGCTGCTGTAATCTGATTGATGCTTCCTGTCCTTGAGTTTTGAGTGCTGTTTTCTTCCCATGTGCTCAACAGAAGTCATTTTTCTTCACCCCCTCCCCCCCCCTTTTTTTTTTAATTATGGTTTTGGAAAATTGTAGGACAACTTTCAAATGTTTTGAGGTTTATATATAGCAGAATGTTTGTTAATTTGCCCTGTTTTTTGCATATTATCCCAACAATTACTATGCATATCAAATATACATTGAAACACACAATTTTTTTTCTTGAACTGGACAGGCCAATTGTGAAATCATGTCTTGAGAAAATGACCACTCTTTGGAAATTGACTTTTACACTCTGCTGGGTTGTTTTTAAATAGGAGTTCTAGAGTCATAGCAAAACATTCCTTGACTGGAGCCATTGTGAACTGACATGTTTTAGCATAGTTATACTTTTTTTTTGCTGTTATCATTCCCAAAATACATGATTCTATACTCAGTGTACCATGGAATGACAATAAAAGCATTTTGCTGGTCCTCTGGTACCTTTTCACATTCTTTTTACATTTATTATATTAAAAAATGTGAAATAGGTGACAAAGAATGCAACTTCAGACTTCACTTGCTGGAGTGTTCTGGTTAGCCTGTATTTTTTTTAAATACACGCTTTTTCTTTTTAGGATTTTGTTGTTTTATTTTATTTCCTTCTGGTAAAACACAGTTTAGACAAAGATGGTATCTACATGACATCAGCTGACTTTAAAGGTAAACCATATAAGTAAGTCTTGGGTCTGCAGGATAGACTTAGCACAGAGCAGGATATGCCACCCACCTTTTAAATGTGCATTATCAGCTCTGCATATGCAAGCATATTCTAAGGCTAAGTTGCATTTTTATATGGAAACTTGCCTGAGGCAATCTGTGAGATCTAGGTCATCCTGGGGTCAGTGAAGAGATTGCAGAACCCAGGGCACTTGGAGGTGATGGGGTGGTTCCCACCTCCCCAGCAGCTGAGGTGCATACAGAGACTGCTCTGATTGCCAGCTGGGTGCCCTTTACAAGGATTGGGCATGGGGCTGGCTTGCTCCAGCCTTATTTTATAAGGAGCTGTATTGTTGCAGCAGATGTCTTTGATTCTCCATCTCCAGAGACCCCTGCTCTTCAATACCCCACAAATGGTGTCCAATGTGGGGCCTGAAGAGACAGCTGGATGGGGAGAGGCTGTATTGGGGGGTAAGATTGACGAGCTGTGCAGAGAAGCTCTGGGTCCTCAATGCTCTGCATTTGCCTAATTGAAAGCAAATTTCCATATAAAAATGCAACTTGTGAGACTTGAATGGGTAAATTTTTAGTTAAGTGGCCTCCCTTATATAAGTAATTTGAACGTTGTGTTTTGAAGTTTTGTAGTCAGGCATGAGTTTCACTAAGTTTTCTTGCTTTAGTGGTGCAGATATCAACTTGGAGGAATAAATACCTCTAATGATGCTACACAAAGGCTTCATTTGGAGGCAGTTGGCTTCCTATGCACGGTGATCCAGATTAGTTGATGGAAACTTTGCATTGCTATTAATCTTACTCTGTTTACCCATTTTCCTGTCTTTTCAGGAAGCTTTTCCCAGAAGGGATGTTGTGGGTTCTTTTGACATTATTTACCTTTTTAATATATCATATTTGTTATTAGCAAAGCATTAAAATACATTGGTTTTCTTTTTTACTTTCTTGTCGAACTAAACTTAAAGCCTCCCTTCTAATCACAATTATTTTAACTACTAATTTTCATACATTTCAGAGCTGCAACATGAGGGGATAATTGAATAGTCTTGGATGGGTTAGCAGGGTGGGTTGCTGTGCGGAGGTCTGTCCTTGCTTCATTGATTCACAGTGCTGTCACTGGGACAGTGTTGTGGGTAACTATATTGGTTTGTATTGGCCCTGAATACTGATTTGCCCTGGTGAAGAGGCTGCACCCCACAAAAATGTGTAATAAAAGGTGTATTGTTTGTATGCCTTGTAGAGCTGAATAAATCATTTCAGCACTTCTGAGGGCAAATGGTTGTTCACTTCCCTTATCTTAAAGTGTGCTCACCAGACATACCGTGTCCCTCACCTGCTACAATACTTTACTTCTGTTAGAAACACCCTACAACATGTATAAAGAAACTTACACTATGGGATTGATATTACAGCTATAATAACAAATCATAATTTCTATCTAGGAGGAAAAAGCAATTTGGCACACTGCCTTCT
This sequence comes from Tinamus guttatus, assembly GCF_059628265.1. Classification (NCBI taxonomy): domain Eukaryota; kingdom Metazoa; phylum Chordata; class Aves; order Tinamiformes; family Tinamidae; genus Tinamus; species Tinamus guttatus. Next base: position 581,721 of record NW_028288605.1, read on the forward strand.
TTCACACTTGCATTCCTTTCAAGCCTGAAACAAGTGTAATGTGAATGAAACCACTTGGGGTGATCTAGTCTCTCCCTCTGTCTTTTGCTAGTTTGTCTTGAGAAAAGTACAGAGGTGAGACAGATTGCCTGCCTGATGTGAACTAGCAGCCCTGCAGCAGCAGTCACCATTGTACATTGGATGGAAGAGAACCTCTTATAATGAATATGATGAATTTATGGTGTTTTCTTCAAACATCTGGATTTTAGATTTCATCAGTTTTGTGAAGTCTGAACAAAAATTAGAAGAGTCAGTTTCCTACTTTTGTTTCTGATGTTTTGGTGAGTGAATGCACCAACTGTATAATAGTGATTTAACTTGGAGGATGTTCTGCTGGAAAATATTTGATGTGCTGTTTATTTGGATTTAGTATCTGGATAGAAAGGCGGTATTTGCAAATTATAATTTTGTGGAGGCTAAACTAAATAAGGGGTTGTCTAGCTTTTTTTTTTTTTTTTTTTTTTTTTTTTTTTCTCCTCCCCTTGGGGCAAAAGCGAAACCAATGGAAATATGACATTAGAAGCTGCTTTGGAGCAGCTAGTGAAGATCATTTGATTTCAAGTGAGATTTTAGTGATGACTAAAAGGTCAGGTAAGGGACCTGCAGATGTAGATGTGTTTTACTGAGAAAATAAATGTGCTCAGATTAGACTTAATTAGTACAGCTGAGTCAGTGTACTCTAACAGAGCTCACCAAGGAGCTCTAAGGCCCACCATTACCTCTGCTTAGAGATTCCATCTTCAACCACAGTGGAGAACATTAATATGTAATGTTTCTGCTTTTGAGGTAGGTACGTTCTTATATTATGAGCAATTAGGTTTTCTATCTACTTAATTTTAAGTAAAACTTTAAGAGGGGAAAAAAAAATTTAAACAAAATTGGAAGAAAAAATTTGGGGGACTTTGAAAGAAAGAGGGGAATCTAGACTGACTTGATAATGGAAGGTGATACTCTGTCTTCATTATCTGTGTTCTCTTCCCTTAGATCAAGTCGTTCATGTTTCGGTTCCTATGAAGCTAACTTTCGAAGAAGCTAAGGAGTTGTGTCGGAGAAGAGATGGCGTTCTTGCATCTGTTGGGAACCTGTATGTTGCCTGGAGGAACGGTTTTGACCAGTGTGACTATGGCTGGCTGGCTGATGGAAGTGTTCGCTATCCTGCATCTGTGGCTAGGCCCCAATGTGGAGGAGGTTTACTTGGGGTGAGAACCCTATATCGCTATGAGAACCAAACAGGCTTTCCTTATCCAGATAGCAAGTTTGATGCCTACTGCTATGAACGTAAGTGGTGGGTGGGTGTGTGTGTGTGTGGGTTTTTTTTTTTTTTTTTTTTTTTTTTTTGACTTTCTCATGTGACTTTGTCATGGCTGCTTGAAATGTGCAACCTTACTGTCCTTGTTTCTGTGAATGATGAGCCAGCCGTAGCTACAGATATTTCCAGCACAGGCACTGGATGCTCTTTTGCAGACAGTCTTTGCTGCTGAAAGTAAATCCTGACACCTGGTATAATATTGCAGTCTGGCAGCTCTCACTTCAAAAGTGTGTCAGTGGGAGCTGGAGGTGCCCCATGTTCTCATACTCTTATCTGCAACATTTTAATATATATATTTTTTTCTTTGTTTTTTTGTGGGTAAGATCTTGTAAAACTGCCAGTGGAAGCAGTCCTAATGGACTTCAAAGGAACTGCATGCCAGAGGAAGGACTAATTAAGCTCAGGAGTGTGTGCTTTATCTGCATAATAGTATCTTGTCATGCTTCTCCTTCTGTCCCTCTCCTCAAGTGTTTATCATCACTTTTAAGTGTGATGGGTAAAATTAATTCTAATGGGGATGAAGCTCCTCAGTCCCTTCAAAAGCCTGGAGCAGGGACTTTACAATTTGCCTGTAATCTAGTCCATAGAACAAGTTTCAACTTTCTAAGTCACCTTTTTTTTTTTTTTTTTTTTTTTTTTTTTTGAAAAGTGCTCCAACTGTTCTTTCAGGAAATTTTACTTAACAAATTTTAGCTCTGTGTGTGTGTTTTTTCAGATCTGCTTTTTGTTTTGGCTATGTTTCGTGCAGCTTTGTTGTTTCTTTTTAGATTGGATTTATGATTTCATTTTAGCTGTAAATTGGAAATATTCAGGTTTTGAGACACATTGTCCTATGTGTTAATTCACTGAATGAAGTTCGCATTATTTTAATTGTTTCAACAGACCCACATCAAGGGTGACTTCAAGTCATCCTCTTGTGACTAAGGGCCTGTTTGCCTGATGCTTTGTCCATCTAAAGCTCAGAATCAGAGACTGGTTTTGAAAGAAGAAATATAGGAAGCAACAGCTTTCATAGTATATAACAGGACAGACCTTTGTTAGGTGATGGAAATGGAAAATAGTTGTCTCTGCAAACCTCTTCCTTGCCCCCTCAAAACCTCTGTTTCTGACAGTACTGAGAGTTCAAGCAAGAGTATTTCAGCACATCCGTGTGCATGTGGTGCAAGGCAACTTGCAAGCACTGTTTTTCTGTGGAAGACTTTCTGTGGAAACACAACAGACAGCTGAACATAGCAAAGCCAATGTATTACATCCCTTTGTCAGCTCAGCCCAGTATCAGAATGGGCAAAAAAAGAGTAGGGAAGCATCTCTGTCATACAGCTAACCACAGGCTGTTAGTTCTGTTCATGCTTCCTTTCTCCTATGTGAAGGTGAAAGCTTAAACTGCCTTACTGAGGCAGCTACCTTCACTCAACAATTCTCTGTTAAGAAGATAAGTCTTTGTCCTTCTCCCAGAAATGTGGTTTAGCAAGACATGCATACCTGCAAATATCTCTAGTAATATCTTGGATGAGGTACAGGTCAAATAAATCCCTAGAGTGCTCTACTGGCTTCATAGCAAGAGGCAAACATTACAAAGGAAGTACATGATAACAGTTTTCAGCATGTTTCTTATTAAAATCCTTATTTGGTATCCTTAAAGTCTGCCGCCTTAAGTTGTATAGTGTGCTTTCCTTGGGGAAAAATACTAAGTTTTAATATTGCTCCATTATTTTAAATCCCTGTTTAAGCAATGGTGGGAAAGAAGGTGAAAAAAGGCTATACAGTGAAAGCATAAGACAGAGAATGAAACAATATCATATCTGTACAAAGCCACATTCTCTATCCAAAAACAAATTCACTCAGGTTGTTCATAATATAAAAAGAATCAATATTAAAAAAAAAAAAAAGATAGCCTTTGATATAACCAACTGCTGGTGAGAACTTGCTTTTTTGCTGCTAATAGGTTGATTAATTTTATTAGGAAAATCTGCCTCATGTCTTGCATCGGAAGGAGGACAAAGTAGATAGCATATTACATGCATGTTGTAAGGACTACAGTAATGTAAAACATCTGGGTGGAGAAGATGACAGTTAAAACTGTTGTTCAGCCTATTAAAACAAGTATTAAGGATTTTTGTTTTCTCACAGCAAAAAAAAAAAAAAAAAAAAAAAAAGATTTCTCCATGAAGAATAAGCCTCTTTGATCCACTCAAAGTTTGCAAACTTGAAGTGTGTAAAAGATCCTATATCTCTTATTTATGCCAGCACAGTTCTAGTTGTCTTGAAAATTAATTCTAGCTGGAACAGCTCTTTGGATAGGGCTAGATTCATGTCACTTTGCACATGATAAAAAAAAAAAATGGTTATTGATAAACTCTTTAAAAGTAAATACTTATGGCAGTGTGCAAATGAACTATTTGACAAATAGAATACCTTTGGTATTTGCTCTGATTTTCTTTAAATAGATACTTATTTTATTCAGGAATTATCAGATAATGAGTAATGAATAATAAGTAACAGCATCTCAGGCAAATCTCTGAATATCTGGATCTTCCAAACATTTTCTTGGAAAGTGGAAAGTTACTTAAACAATTGTGAATAAATGTACACACATACCCAGCAGTGATGGAAGAAGATTGGCTCCTTCACAGATTTTAAAATCTGCCATTATGCCCTCGTTTTGTCCAAGTTTGCTATATAATAGTAGATAGATATTAGATAGGCACCCAATTAGACATGAGTGTGTGAAAATAACCGATTTGTGCATACATGCTGTGAATGCTTGAACATTAAATGTCATTGCACAAAATTTGTGCTTTTACTAAATGATTCCTTAACATCTTTTTTTCTCCTTTTTTTAAGGTAAAAAAATCATACCAGAGTCTACAACTCTTAAACTGGGTACACCTCTGAAAACTGCGTCAGACAATGTGAAACCATCATCTGCTAAAGTTACTCTTAAACCTCCTATTTTTGAGGCTTCAGTTACTGAAATGGCTATCACCAAAACAAAGGTCCCTTATTTAGAGGAAACAACCCTTGAGAGTGAAGAAGATATAGAAATGACTACTGCTTTGGCTGAGGAAAAAAGGAAAATGGAGGTGCTTATGAAGAACAATAAGTTAACCACCATTCTACCTCAAACTGTCACAGATGGTGAATTAAGCACTTATGATGCACTGGGAAGGACTCAATATGATGTTTCACCTAGCTTAACAGAGAGCACATCTGCAGCTTTGGAGGAACACACTTATTCTGAAGCAGAATTGCCCAAGGAACAAGGTAGGTCTGAAAGCATTAAGAAGGATGCTTTCTTGACCCCTGTTATTTTTCAGGATAGCACAACTGTAGTTAAGAGTTCTTCTGTTTCATGGGAAGATATTGAAACAGGTAATTCGGAAAACCATGATGATGACCAGACTGAACAAATAGAAGTGGGTCCTATGATGACACCTACAGACAGCTTGGTATCAACTTCACAGAGGGGGTTTCCCGGGACAGGGACTTCAGTTTCACTAACAAAAGAGAAAAGCTATTTTGGTACCCAGTCAACAAAAGAACCCCCCAAAAAATCAATGGAAGCAAAATCTGACAAGAACCTTACAACTGTTGTAATCCCCAAATCTTTTTTCACTGATCAGTATGATCTTACTACAGAGGGAGAGGGCAATGAAAGCATGTTCACTATTATGCCTGATAGGATTTCTGGCATGGTTACTAGTAACATCCCAGAATCAGATGTTCCTGCTATATCAGAAACATTCTCAGATGAGCATGTGGTAACCACTGAACAATTTTCTACGGCCAAAGAGTCAACTCCATCATTTAAATTTAGTTCCTCTGCAACTCTGTTTGAGGATAATGAAGCATCAGCTGAAGGAAGCAGAGAGGACTTGAAAGATGAGCAGCCTACCATGTCATCTGCAATACCTGTGTCTATTATTCTACCAGCTGTTAGTCAGACAGGATCTGAGGCCATCACACTCTCAGGAAGTGTTACTTCCCCTCAAAGCTTTGGAGAGAGTGTCACATCCATCATCCACTCATCTCCACAAACAGTAAGATCGGCCATTTTAGAAGAACAGGAAAAAGCAAAGGAGCCAGAAGAGCAGACAATTGATGTTACAACCCCTTATAGCACAACAGTCACTCCTGCTTCTGTTAAAACAGAATCTGAGGGATATTTTGTAAGTGAGAAGTCCACACCTGCCCCTCCAGTCTCCAGCATATGGCTACTGACAGAAAAGGGAATGGAGCCTACATCCTCTCCAGGGAAAATTATGGAACATATGAAACACTCAGGAGCAACAAGTTCAGAAATAAGAGATGAAATTAAGATAAGCACTAAGCCAATGGAAACAAAAGATGCTGAAGAAGCTTCATCTGCTGTTTCTGATCAGAGTAAAGATATTGGAAGTGTCTTCCCCCCAAGCAGCTCTTCAGTTTTGAAACTAATCACGGTATCCAGAATATCAGTGGATGAAGATAGTACAACAATAAAGCCTTTTAGATCCTTAAGTGATATGGAATTAACTGCTTTGCCCACGTTTATGGAGGTCACTGAACGTGAAGGATATGAAACATCAGGGTATATTTTGAAAATGTCCATGCCTACCCCAGAAGTTGAGCAAAAAGAGGTTACTGAGAAATCAATAGCAACACCTGCTGATGAAGATGTCACTACTGAGATGGAGGCTTCATTACACACAGTGACAGAAGATCAGACAAGCATTGCAATGGTAACTGAGGAAGAATCACTGACAACTCTTCAAGACATAGGAACATCATCAGTTGGCTTTGTAGGAGCAAAGGAATCTATAATACTTACAGATGTAAGAAAGATAAGTACTACAGTTGCCCAGAAAGAACATGATGTTTCCATAGTTTTGGTTACTGTTGAAAATGGGATCACTAGAGATATGCAAATAATTGATCAGACTACTTCTGGTGGTTTTGTTCCAACAGAAACAACTGCAAAAGATAGTGAAGTATTTCTAGATGAGCTCTTCACAAAAGATCAAGATATGGAATCAGGTACTTCTACAGATTCGACCTTACCTGTGACAACTATTCAAATACAGGAACAACAGATGATATCAGAATCTGAGTCATCTCAATCAACTGTTCAAGAGAAGCAGGATGAGGCAGGTTCAGCCTACGATGAAACATATCCAGCAACAGAAGTATCAGTGCCTTCAGTAAAGCTGACAGATTATGGAAGAGTCCTAGGACCTGCTGAAACAAACACTGTCACCTTGCACCTCACAGTGACTTTCAAAGCTGCAACTGCTGCTGATCAAGAAGAAAAGATTACTGAAGCAATGTCTGCAACAGCAAGCATCCAAACAAAAACAGATGAAAGCAGAGGAACATCTGCCAAAGAAGAGGACAGCAACATAGTGAGTTGGGAATCCGTGTTGCCCCCTCATACAGTGCCGACAGACCATTCTACTTCGGAAAGCATTACTCTTCTGACGTTGGGAGCTTCTCCAAGCCAAACTTTGGAAGGTTCAGGAGTATCAGAAGAACCTGAAGAAATCAAACCAGTTATAATTTCAGTAAATGCAACAGAAAAAACAATCCGCAGTGATGTAACTACATTTTCCATTAGTGCTGTAGACAAAATTCAGCCTACGGCAGCATCCAAACCTACCCCAAAGTCACCACGTATCATTCTTGAGGATGATGAAATAGTAACAAGTAGTGATATCATAATAATTGATGAGTCTATTTCCCCCAGTAAAGTCACTGCTGATGATGATCTGACAGGAAGAATGTCAGAACTGGAAATTGATAATGAATATTTCACATCATCAACTGCTACCGCAGTTGCACGACCTACTGCGCCACCCAAAATGAAGGAGGCCACAGAGGCATTACAACCTCAAGAGGTCTCTCCTCCTACTTCATCCCCTGATCGTGGAAGTGCCATAAGATTGTATGTTATTCAAATCACAGGCAATGATACAGGTAAGATTTTGCCTTTTAGACCTACTGTCCAGCACAATGGACAATTTATCATAATAAACTGGTGTATTTTAGAATATACCAGAGGTGTTTCTTGGATCACTGAAGCATGCAAAGTACCAAGTTTTATCTAGGCAGCAACTTACTAGATGTTGGTAGGTCTATTATTTATACATTTAAAAAAAAAGAAGTGTATAATATATATGGTTTTGAGCCAGATTGTTTTATCTTCATTCTTACATGAAAAGTATTGTTGTATTACCTATTAAGAGTCTTGGTGGTTATATTTCTGTTTTTTTTATATGATGTTGTCAAGTCATTGATTTAACTTCAGCTACCTGCAAAGCAAGCATTTTAATTTCACAGCTTTCATTCCATGCATTACTGGTCTCGAATGAAGCACTATATTATTTTAACATTCTATTAGTCTGTAGCTATTAACAATGCCATTTACGGTGTAGTCAGCTAAAAAAGATAAAGACGTATTGTTATGTCTACAGAAGTATCTCCTGTGGCTTAGGGGGAGGATTTTTGCAGGTTTTTGTAGCACATAATATTTTTTCTGACTGATTTGTAGCATCTGTGGTGCAAATTGACATAATTTGTACAGTTTCATCATATTTTTTTAGCTGATGGCACTGTATATGTGTACGCAGCTTCTATTCCATGGGTATCCAGAACAGAAACTGCTGAAATAGTAATGAACTATTGAGTTTTATGATCAATGTGTTGCTGTAATATAATAGCTGAAGGCCATACATTTTTAATTTAAAGAAGCCTGTCAATTGACTAGTATATCTCTTGATAAAGCCTTATTTTTTTAAATTAGATAAGAAAACTGACAAAAAATAAGGCTCAAAACAGTTATTTTAATATTGCACTATTTTTTAAATATATTTTTCTTTTTTGAAAGAACACAGTAAAAATACATTTTGTGTGCCTTATATCATAACTGTGCATGCTGATTTAGAATGATTATAGAACAAGGTGATTTCTCATTGATTCTTGACTTTAACTTCCATATCTCTGAAGGACTTATACAGCTACCATAATTTATGCAAGCCTTTTGATTTTTGTCAGCAGTTGATTCTGTTTAGCAGAGTTATTTTCAGAAATGAAAAAACAGCAGTAGATCCCTTGAGATCTGCTGTATCATATTGAATCTTTGGTGCACTGGATTTTGTATCTTTAGGTTTATTATGCTATTTTATATTTAGAAGATGTATAGTTATACAAGTTATCAGTGGCAGTTTTAACCCTCTATTTCAGAAAATAATAGTTCTGTTATTTAAACACTTTTCTGTCATTTAAATACTTTTGTTTTCAGGATACTTTATGGTTATTTTGGCTGATGTTGTCTATATTGTTAGTGTATGGGAAGTTATATGAGACAGTCTGGTAAGTCTGTCAAGAACAGAAGATTCTTGAAGACTAGAGTTAGGTTACATACTGAATGTTTTTGTAGCTGTGGAAATTTGGTTAACTGAGCAGAATAATAGTGAGACTGTACAGTAGTGATATAGTTTCCTCTGTTATATTGTTGGGCTATAATACAGTTTATTGCACATGGGCATCTATGTTCCAACTGCATGGGAGAAAGTTGTATGGCTTGGAAATATGCAGAAACTTTATATTTTCTTCAAGTGGTGTACAAGGTCTATTTTTCAAAATTTCTCAGCATATATATCAAGAAGAGTCATGGCTTATGTTTTGCTTAGAGCAGTTAGGAATATTGTGATTCTGTGAATTGTTAATCCAAACTGGACTACGTAGGGGACAGTGGATCAATGCATTGTCACATCCACAGCTAGGCTTGCTCTCGTTTGGGTGATCTAGGCCTGAGGATAGACTTTATTCAAGGTTTACTTTCTGTGTCTTCACAAACTTGCTAAAGCTGTGCATGCATATTTGCAAAAGTGAATGTGTTTGTATGTTTGTGGATATTTACATGCAGAGTTAAAGGTATACAGCCTTCGAATTCTGCCTTTAGGAGTGAGTATTCCCTAAATGGCAGTGGCGCTCTCCTCCCAAAATGCAAGGAATTTTATCATGTATTTAGTGCAAGGTCACAAAGGAATTTTCTTTATTACTCTGTTTTCGGAATCTGACATTGCAAGTCTCTACAGTTTTAGCTACTTGTAGAGAAAAGCCACCCTATACCTACAGGCTAGTTTAGAGCTGCCAAAGATTTATTCTGTCTAAGGATTTGGGTTAGTGTTTTCTGTTCTTTCTGGAAAAATGAAAGGCTGTGTCTGGAAAATCCTGTCAAACACATTTTCACTGCATTGTGCTTCAGTACATAAGGTTTCCTTTGTGCTGAAGGAAATGCATATAGGTGGTGGTGGAGAGGAGTGGATTTGGCAAATATTCCTAACATATGCCGTTCACTAGGATATAGTTCAACTTTATCATTCTTGATTTAGAAATTGATTCACGGTCATCCAGGAAATACATAAATGGTACCTTTGACTTTTAGTTCTCAGCTAATTGGAACAATAAATAGTTTTCATCATTATGGCGTTCTGGTAAAACAAGTTTTTTCTCTTATGCCTTGGCATATTTTCAATGCAAGATAGCTTGGCATTCTTAAATATAAGATAATAACAATATAAGCAAAGACCTTCATGATTGTGAAGCTAAGAGTCCAAAAATGTTAAATTGCTAAATGCGCAAAAAAAAAGACAGCTTGCATAGCATGCCCTTCAAATAATAGCTGTTGTAAATAGGAATCTAAGGAGAGCTTTGCTGTATAAAAGTTGTATATAAATGAATATAATATTTTCCTTCTTGCATATGCAGTAAAGTTGGTCATTTTAAGAGATCTTTATCTCCTTGTTGCTCAGTTTTTGCTAGAAGTAAGTTATTAAAGCAGAGCTCGATGGAATTACAGTATCGTATTTTGTTTAATATCAGACATATCACTTACAGTGAAAACTTACTAGTATACTAACACACTGAATATTGCTCTCTGCAGCTCCATTTGCCATCTGTAGAGTAGGCATAATAATAAAGTGCTCCACAGAGGTGCTGTTAGGTTTGTTTAGTTATAAACAATATTTTATACTCCATATGGAAAGCAGGGGTCATGTCAAACTAGAGGAGTTTGGAGAGAAGCAAGCTGTTTTAGCAGTACTCAGCAAGCAGGGCAGTGTGTGCCACACATAGCTGCGGCGCTCTCTGTGATGTGTGGGTTGTCTTGAGTCCTGCTGAAACAAAGGGAAGCCCTTTGCTATTTCAAGTGTAGTAACTGTACCTGTGGCCAGGATCTGAGAGAAGTAAAATTGGGAAGCATTTCTTGCGCCTTTCTTTTCCCTCTCAAACCTTCACTGAACTGGCAATGGCTTTGCTGAAGTGCTTTGAAGTCTTTAGATGGAATGTGTTATGGATGTACGAAATGCAGGGGATATTATTCTTTTTTTATTATTTTAGATGCAAGCCACACTTGAAAGATGTTGAATGTTGAAAGGGTTAAATTCAATTTATATATACTGCCAAGAATCTTAGGCTGTCCTAGACCCCCCCGGATTAGTCCTAAATAGTACAATATATGCCCTCAATTTGATGCTAAATATATGTGTTCTTTTTATATTTGTCCTTTTTAAAATGCAGTACTCCCTTAAATTTATTTGACCAACCATCCAGAAAGACTTTCTCCTAAAGGACCTCTTTTGCCATCCAAGAGTTAAATTGTTATACTCCTAACTTCTCATAGGTTTGCTTGTGATCAATTAAAACTTTCATAAATGAAGTTTCATTTAGTTTTAGGTATAAAATTTTACTCATGGAAACAGAAGTAATTAGGGACTTTGCTGTAGATCCTACTCATTATCCTACATGTTGGTAAATACACTCAAATGCTCATAAGAAAGAACATATACTTCAGTGCTGCTTATTTGTACAAGATTTTTTTTTGTTTGCTGTCTTCACAATGTACAATACATTTTATCACAGAACAAACAACCCATATTCTGCCATATGAGCAAATGTGAGGCAGGTGCACAAATTAAGAGGAATATAAAGCATGCAGTTTCATGCAAGGTTGTCAAAATGAGAAAGCTCAATAGCCCTGCTCTGTGATCTGTTACCATAATAGCAGTTTTTCGTTGCATCAAATGGGACACAAGTTCTGTCTTTCATCGCAGAGAGGTAAAACTTACCACTTTGTGCCCTTTTATGTTCAAATAGCTCCTGTGTATTGTAGTGGCAGCTCTGATGCTGTTGCTGGAGGGTAATGGATTTGTAGCTGAAAAAAGAAGACTGAAGGAACTTTTCAGCTCATAAAGCTTTTATGAGCTGAAAAATGCTTGTGGGGGTGGTGTTTAACAGTGGTTGAGGGGATACTGGAAACATAATCTGTATGTATCAGGAGTAATTTGCACACCTGCACTTTTTGGAGACATTTAAAAGTCTTAGTTGAATATGTTTCAAAGTGCTTATTGGACCCTGGGACTCACACCAGCTCTATCTGGTTTCTTGTCTCCTTCAGCTTTGAACAGAATGAAACTGCAAGAACTTGTGCTTTGTAGATGTGGAATTTTGTGGAAAGGGGTTATAAACCTCTGTTTCAACGTGCAGTTCTCTCATGTGCATGTTTCTGCCTTAGAAATGTAAGAGTATGTGAAATTTGAATGAAAATGAATACTGCAGAGTACAGAATGCTAATGACTCATGGTTATAAACTTTTTTTTTAAAGGCAGATTACAGTCTTTTTGGGTCCTTTTAGACCAGGTTTCAAGGTTCATTTAGTCTTCTTGTGCCCAGTGCTCCTACTGGAAGGATATTCCAGAACATCATGATTTTGTACACATTTATTCTTGCCAGCATTGTCTTTAGCTCAAATAATTCTTTTTTTCTCTCTGACATGTGTGTCTCGATACTCTTTTTTTTCTCTGTTGAGGTATAGCAAATAACTGTGTCCCCTTCGTTTTGCTAACTTTGGGGGGGAATATGTGCATGGAAGGATGGAAATGCTCTGGGATGCAAGGAGAGGAGCTGGCCCTGTTCCAGGAGCTGGGGGGTGTCAGGATGGTGTGATGCCCTGACTAGATTACTGTGTGGAGGGATAGGAGTAATATGCCCTACAAACACAGTTTTTGGGCACCATTTCACTTGCACCAGAGCTAGCATAAAAGCATGGGGCATGCATGTTTGTATCTACCTGCGCCTTTACCCACATTGTTCTCTTAAGTTATTTTGTTTATGTCCCCTGGCAAATCTGTTTGGATGCTGTTCTTTGAGGTATATACACATGTGCTATGTGCTATTTTTGTTGTAATTTTCAAAAGTTATGTGTACTAATTACTGTTAGGAGATGAGGAGACTTCTTAGTTTATGTGCTGAAATTGCTTTGTGTTTCCACAAATAAGTATATCTTCCTAAAACCTATTATTTATTCTGAGGACCTATTTCAAATCTAAGCCTATTGTAAAGAAAGTTGTTTTCTTGCATTCACTTCATTCTCCTGCATGATACAGTGATTGACTGCATGTCCAAATGGATGTGTATGAATAGGATTTCCCAGACTGCAAGTTTAGCATCAGTAACATCTGCTTGGCATTAGTAGTAAGTGCTTAATTCTTGTGATCACTGTTATGCAACTAAGAGAAAGCAAGTTCCAAAGTTGTCTAAACAACGTGGTAAACAGTGCACCATATAATTTCAAATACATCTTGAATTGTATGTGCTGGTGTGGTATTCTGTGGCCACAGCTTTATTGCTATTGTGCTAGTAGACACCTGAATTCATTGGGATGTTGTAGCAATAGTGAAAGCAGCTCAGTGTTGCCTGAACCAGCTTCCCTACTTATTAAATGCAAAATCTATATCCTGCTTTAACTGAGGTTGGCCCTGTATCCTTATTAACTGCAATGCTCTAGCTGATATTTCAGCAGCTGCTGGCTCTCATCAGTCCTGGAGAAAGGATACATTCCCCACTTTCATGAGCACTGTAGTCAATGGACATGGTCTTATTTCAAAGTCTGAATGATTAATGCAGTCTCTTGTAGCAACATTTTGTTTCCAGCACTGTGCTTGTGTGTTTGGCTAGGAAATGAAAATACCTAATGATTTTGAAACACATTTCCAAATGAAAGAGGCTTGTTAATGCCAGATAGCTATTCAAGTAATTTTCATATCCTGAATGACCAAACTCTCCATATTATTCCTGAAACCTGATATACATTGAGCCAACTGCTCATTTTGTTTAGAGTAACTCAAGTGTTAAATGCTAAGTACTGTGGTTAGATTTTGATATCATGTTCCCCAATGTAATTACAGCATAATAATTCCAATGAGCTGATTGAGAGCAGAATAGTTTTGGGGATGGTAGGTACCAGAATATCTTCATAACCTTTACCACCTCCAGTTCACTTTATAAATTATGGTATTCTTTTCTTCAGGATGGATTTGTGTTGTAGAGAATTAAATGAACATATTTAATCCTAATTAATAGACCTGTTGCTTAATTAATCTGGCTGGCTTTTTTCTAAATTAGAATATTCATGTTGTATTAGTATTGTAAAGAGCTTTTAGAAATAAACACAACACAATTGCATATAAATTAGATTTATAATTCAACTTCAAGAGGGTCCTGTGTGACAAAGTACTGATAAACAAATACTTGTAATAAATTCAAGCTTTTTGTGATTTGATCCTTTTTTTTTTTTTTTTTTTTTTAAAATGTGTGTCTAACACAACTGAAATTTGATACTTAAAAAGTTTCAAAAGGAAATAAAGCTAAGGCTGTGAGTTAATAAGTAGTTTGTAGGACACTATTGCTGGTTTTTCCTGGAGACTTATTATAGAATAAAATTTTCCCTTTTGCATTCCTGTATAGACTCCCATAAATACAAGGAACAGTGCCCTCACATTAAAGAGGATGCCTATGCATTTTCTGCTGTTTTTTCATTGTTTCCAAGGAAACATCCCAGATAAAGACATAGGGATTACACATTTCTAGTTTTCTTATATCTCTCTATTCATGAGAGGAATGAAAGAATTTTATTCATAGTTACAATGTAGTTTCCATGCATCTGTTGTAAAGGAAGAGGAATCCTTTTGCAAGTTTTTGTTTGTCTTCAGAAATTGTACTGCAGAAAAAATGAAGTGCCTTTTACATGGAGACTACATCCAGAATATGCATTGACATTTTTAAGGAAGGTAGTTGTCCATACCAGAATTTTCTGCCACTTTCAGAAAATGTTATCATTTTAGTGCACATAAAGTGATTTTGCCAAACTCTGGATAAATACTGGATATGATCCCAGAAATTTAAACAAAGATGTGTTCTAAGTGACTCAAACTAAAGCTCCTAGTAGAAAGTCATTCTGTTAAGAAGGGTCACTTGAAAATTATTCTGATAATAGAGCTTTAAAAATGCTTGTTGACTATTTTTTCTTTTTTGAAAACAGCTTTTAGGCTATTATTTTTTCAGTAGCATTTTTTGTTTGTTTTTCTTTTCGCACATTTTAGACCTCTGAATCTTTGAAATGATTGAAGTTCGTTCTTCTAATGCAGGGAATACAGCTAGTCTTTTTTTTTTTTTTTTCCATCTCCCTCATTTTGCCGGTGTGTAGATGATAAATTTACTTAATAGCCTGCATAATACCTGTCAGTGTCTTTGAAGATACTTGTGCCAGAAAATAATTCACAAGTCAGGATGTGTTCAGAATGTCTGCAACATTTTCTGTAGCCTTTGGGAAAATTGAGCTAAAGTTATCTATCTTGTTCTGCTGAATAATTCGCATTTAAAAAAAAAAAATCAGTGAATCGTACTAGGAATTGTCTGATCAGTCCTGCATTATTGCACTTGCTTAAGTGAGGAAAATTCAGTTTCAAAAATTGTACAGAAATTTCTCTTCATTAATGATTAGACTCCTGGGGAGGAAAAATTTGATTGGAAGTTTGCTCCTGGTCAGGAGCAATTTGATCTTCCAGTAGTCCCTGCTTTTGTGTTACCTCTGCTGTGTTTCTTCATTTCTTTTCTTTCTTTTTTTTTTTTTTTTTTTTTTTTTTTTTTTTAACCCAACATTAGATTACAGAATGCCTGAGAAGCATTAATTTTTTAACTAAAATGTTAGGTTTTTCATGTAGTCCCTAGTCAAGCAGGAGTTCCATAGAGTTACTGGGAGCCTTTTGGAATTAGGAAAGGAATTTTCATGTATTTGATGTAATTACTGTGTGAAAACAGCATCAAAGGACATGAGAAACCAGAATCCTTCTTTTTTAAGTTCTTATTATTAAGGGTTATTTTTAGCTGAATAGTAAATATTAGGAGTAACAATATCTTAAGGATAAAAACACAAGGTAAATCCTCTGGTGAAACTAGCTAGTGCTAGTGGAGTTGTAATGGCGAGCGAAGATATGCCTTCGCGCAGGTACTCCGTTTCATATTTGCAGGAGGTGGTTAGCATAAGTTCTCACAGGATTTCTTTGACTAATTGCCTGCACACCAATCAATGTTTTCATAGCTGATTTCATAGCTTGGGTCAGAAGGGCAATAATGGCAGATTTGTCATAGTTTGAAAATGACTTAATAATGGGTAAGATGATAATGTTTGTTGTTGTTCTGTGTTGGTACTGGAGTTACCAAGCTGGAATCACAGCTGAACATTGCAGTGCATGTAATGGATAACGGTTTAGCACAAGCATGAGTGTTACATTATTGGGATTATGATGCCCTCCTGGATCATTGGATATATACTCTTTAACCTGAAAAACTAGATTTTTTTATTTAACAAGAACTAAGAATGCTATGAAAAAAAATCAAAGAAAGCGAACTATTTCTGCCTCTCTAGCACTCGATCATTCATTTGTTCTTGCTTTATTTAAATTATCTGGCTTCATAGGTGGGTGCTTTAATTTTTTTTTTCTTTTTCAACTTGTTCTGGCTACAGAGCCTGTCAGATGTATGCTAACAGGGTTTTAGTCAAAAGTCTGTCTTTTCTGTTCTTCTATATTTTTTAGTTGTGCACCACAGCTATACAAGTATTCTTAGCAATACTTGGTTGAAAACTTTTGTTCTCAAGTATTTTCCAGCAAGAAATTCTTTTTTCAAAAACAAATGTTTCTAAAAACAAATTAATATATTTTTCGAAACACTGTTCCAAGGAGGAAAAAATGATTTTAAAAATTCTTAAGAGAAATGCAATGTTTTCTCTGTTTTAATATATATTTGGTTATATGGTTAGAAAAATAATTATTTGTATGGGTTATATATCCTTTTCGATCTCAGAATTATAAAATATTTAAAATTTTACAGGTATATAGTAGCTTGCACTTATATAAGTCTTTTCCACTGACAAGCTTATCCTGGAGTACTTCTGCATTAGACTTTTCTGCTAAGCTGTTCTTGTAAAAAGCCACATGCCATTTATGTCAATATATATGTATAATCACTCTAATTGTATATAGTCTAAACATGTTTTCATTTAAGATGTTATAAAAGATACTTCGTAGAGTAGCAACTCTAATCATTTTGCACAAGACCAAGATTTATTTGTCATATATTGGGCTTTTTTTGCAAAGCTTTGGTTGTATTTCAGTGAAGAAAACTGAAAGCTAAAAATAGACTTGCTGTGACAGAATAAATGTATGTTGTCACATGATTAATAGCTCTAAATATCTCCACAAAAGGAACAAGGCTGCAGGCAATCCATGCATCTGATCAAGTGCGGTTTTGAATGCTGGCTGCATGGCCAGTTAGCTTGTGCAGAGGTTAAATTAAAAGTGTGCTCTGAGGTAGTAGAAGGATACTTAAAAATTGTGGTGAATAAAATATCAGAGTAGCTTCATAGTAAGTGACAGTATATATACATAAACTACATCAGATTTCAGTAAAAAGAGCCTTGTGGACTAGATCAGGTGTCATAATCAGGATAATTTCAGTTGGCTGAATGGAGCTATTCAGAACAAAGCCAGTTTGCGTAGAGAGGATCCTCCTGAACATTTGTTTTCTTTCTATAGAAATAAATCTTTCATATATTCACATAAATATATTGCTATATAAATAAGCACAGCTCTCTGGTGGGACTGGAACATGAGAACATTTTCTGGTTTTATTTTTACTATATAAAGTTTCCCCTTTGAGACAAATATTGTTCAAGAAAGTAACATTTAGCTTATGCCTGCTAAGTAAAACAACCTTTATTAATACTGCACAAGTATGATATCAACCTTTTTTTTTTTTTCCTGCTACAAATGCATTAATGAGTCTACTGTAAGTTTGTTCCTAAAGTCAAAATATATTTCTTGCATGACCCTTACCAGGGAAAGGGACAAGGGAATAAATGTTCCTTATGGGACTTTTCATGTCTGAGCAACTACAGTAACAGTCTTATGGTGGACAACATCTGCTTCAACATTGTTTGTACCTGTGTAGTATTTTGACGTGTGAACCAGAGTTGTGGCAACAAGTCATTTTTAGGTCTGCTCTCTTCCCATGTTAATAAGGACAGAGTTTATTGATCCTTGTTTCAGCTGTGTAATAGGGGCATTTTGAGGTTTCCCTTGTGTAGCACAGAACACTATTGGGAGTAAGCATCACAGAGAGACAGTGGTGAGATCGGTCTAGGGTTGATTTCCCACTGTTTCCTCCTCAGCTATGAAAGATCATATGAGATCAAGCCCGAAGTTGCTTTGGTGAGCAGTTACTTTCATTACCAGCCATCACTTCTGTCTGTCACCTGACCTGCTGAGTTGGCCTGTACAGTTGAACTTTTCTAAATATATACAAACCAGCTAATCCAGATATGATGCAACTGCAGTCTGACTTTTTGCTTTGTTTAGAGTTTCAGCTGGAGGAAAGGATTTAATATTTACCAGTTGTTTGGTTTTGGGTGGTTTAGCCCTGCAGAGTTTATGAATTCTCCATGGGCAATAAGTAAAATGTTGTCATTGGAAGGCTAATTGTGGCAGGGCTGATATGGTAGGGTTCACTCTTAAATCACATCCTTGACTGGAAATGAAATGGGGAGAAAAATAGTTGTCCTTAGAATGTCCTATGACATATACTTGCTTATTCTCCAAGGAACTCAATCCTGCACTTTCTGGGGCTTAGACTTGACACTGCAGGACTGCTGTTTTTAACAACTTGACATTTTACTCAATCTGTTTTAACAAGCCTGCCACTGGCATGGTGTGCATGGGGGAGAAGGCAGGAAGCAATGAGGCCAGAGGAAACCCCAGAGATGGTCAGAAGGCTTCATGAAGCTCTTAAAATGGTTTCCTTATTTCTGATATGGTTCTTGCATCATCATGTATCTATTGCTTTAAAATTTGGCAGAGAAGTGTGAACATGACCATGCAGGCCAGAGCCCTGAGCAAAACAGATGTCCACAGAAGTGACATCCACTATGCACAGGTGTTTCTGGTCATAGCCAACTATTCTGGCAAGCTGGAGCTTGTGGGAATGGTGCATCTTATGCAAGCTCAGTCTATATCTGATATTTTTATATATACTGCTGATGAGATTTAATAATGCAAATTTCTTTCAATTATCAGAGGGAGAACAAAAGATGATTTTTGATTAAATTTAGAAGGTTAAAAAAAACTATTGAAGCATGCACTGCAAGGTAGCCAAAGTTAGCAAAAATTTTGGAAGTATATATCCATCTGGGGAATATTTTTAAATGAACTAAATGAAGCTTTTTGTTTATTTAGACTGAATAATAAGCAAGAACCGATTTTACAAGACCTCATCATACATATGGATAAAGTTAATGTAAGGTAGAAAGATTAAATTAATCAAAAGTTTTAATTATTTCTGGACATTTGTTTGTTATCTTTTACTTAGGTGTGTATAGTAGTAGCCATGTTTCTTTAACACCTTAGACCAGATCGTTGGCACTATTTCCACCTTTTCCTGACAGGGAGAATGGGGTATGCCTGAAGCACTGTTGCATTTTTTTTTTGACCGCACTTAGTTAGGTTAATGATAGTACAAGATGGCACAAGTTAGAGGAATTGCAAGCACTGAAGACTGACACTTGGAATTTTCTTTCAGCGGGGAATGTTTGTATTTCATGATCTTATTTCTTTTGAATTGAGATGAAAAGAGCAATTGAAAAAACCCTTTCCTATGAAATAAAATGGCCCAAAAGATGTTATCAGAATGTTTTAAATCGAAATAAATTCAAGTATTCTGTTCCAATTTAAAATTAACGTTTTTATAGGAAAAACTCTAAATGTAAAGTTTTTGAACCAAAAAAAAAATCCTTAAGGATTCCTTAATATTTTCCTGATGAGGTGGAGACACCTGTTGAATGAGTTTAATTGTGCTGACAGCATGATTGTTCTTGATAGTTCACTTTTGTGAGCTGGTCAGGAGGGTCCCGCAAATGTGCAGGGATTTTGAGACAACAAATTAAAGCCATTAGGTTCCATGCTGAAGAGTCTTAATCAGATACAATGTGCATGTTTAGTAAACTATTGTGTGGATTTTCTGTTTGGATCAGCTTTTCAAAGGAGCTTCAATTCGCAGCACAGCGTTGCACTCGGAGAAATTCTGTGATCAGTGTTATATAGCAGGTTGGACTAGAAGTTGGTCCTGAATCTGTGCATAAATAAAAATGTAGCAGATTTGTGTGTCTGCCTCCATCCGTTCTCTGTTGTTAGCATGATTTTTGTAGCATGCTTTTAAAATTTGGGCCCGTATTGCTTTTCTCAGAATAATGGTTTAGAAAGATTAAAAGGCCTGATCTATAGCTGGTATGAAGCCTGAGATGTCAGACTTGAGCTGTAATGGAATGGCTTATGTAAGCTGATGATCTCTTCTTCCATGCCTAGCTGATGAACTAAATTGTTGTGCCAATTGTGAGACATTACAGTTTTGCTTGTCCCATTCTCCTTGTCTCATACACATCAGACTTTGGACTCAAAGCACCTGATCAAAGGGAGCTGATATTTAAGGCTGTTATTAGGGAGAAAAGCTGTTGATGGTAGGTGTGATGGAGTCTTCTACATTAGATGATGATCATGGTACCATACAGACCGACTGTAGCACAGAGGAGTCCTGAAACAAAAAACAAATCAGGAGTGCAGAGACTGTGTGACTTTGCTCGTGTTTTTAGTGATTTCACATTTTCATCTCCTATAATTTTTAGCCAAAGTCACCAGGCTAGAGTTCTGAATGATCAATCAAACATAACTATGGTAAAGAACAAAAAAAAGCACAGTCCTCAAGTGATGGTGAGGGTTGGTTGTTTCGAGCTAATGAGAGAGATGTCTTTACTTCAATCTATGATAATTTCAGTTTAGGTATAAAGGCATGTTGGATGGTTTGGTATCAGTGGGCTGAGATCTAGGGTAGACTCTTGTTAAAGATTTTGAACCAAAGTAATCACAGATATAGACATGAAGTATATGTATATGAAGGGATGGTTTAAAAACAGGGAGTTTCATTTGTGGAAGAATGGGCAAAGTGGCCTGCAGCCCTGTTATTTTCTGCAGTATCATTACACATCAAGGTCGATGTGCTGATAGAGGAGAAGCCATTTCACTCTACGGCCATGTTTAGCAGAGTGCATACTACCTGAGTAGGCATTCAATGCATCTAAAAATAAATGCAAAATAAATCTGAGGGGAAGGAATGAAGTCATTTAATGTGGCTAGTTGGCAAATATACACAAGAGAAGAGCAGGTTTTCCCCATTTTTACCTTTAACTTGTTTATTGCATTTTGAGCCACACATTTTTGATTCTTGTTGAAGTTAAGTTATGATGTCAGCTCTTTTCAGTCACCGAATGTCAAATTTACAGAAACTTGATCTGAACCCATACACTTGCAATATTTTATGATATTTTATTCATTATATGAAATAAATTTTCTTTAATTCTTTTGAAGCAAAAATGAAAAAAAATTGGTCCTTAGGCACAGGAAAAAATGTGAATAATGAAAACTCTTCTGTGTTTTTATCCTATCCTGCCATGTGGTAATGTGTTCTTGATAGTGTAACATACAATTTGTAATGTGGATACACTGCAATGAAACTCTCACTTTGAAGACACAAACAGTCCTAAAAAGTGTTTCTAAATTCTTCTCTTCCTGTATTCTAATCAAAATACAGGCCCTTATTCAAAATCCATGGGACAATTTGTGAATCTTTCAGTGTAATTCATGGGTTTATCTGAGCTCTAGTCCTTCTACAGAAGACTGAACAATATTATTTCTCACAAATAAGCGGCCAAGTTGTTCTCACAAACACGGGGCAAACTGTAGGATTCTACAGGCAGAATTCTGTTATGTGCAGAATTTCAGCTTCAATGTTAACTGTCCCAGTATAAATGAGATTTTGCAAAATTGTGCTAAATGCATAAGTCTTCTGAATAATATCATTCATAGAATGCTTAAGGTTGAAAGGGACCTCTAGAGGTCATCTAGTCCAACCCCCCTGCACACGCAGGGTCACCTAGAGCATGTGGCACAGGACTGCATCCAAGCAGGTTCTGAAGATCTCCAGAGAAGGAGATTCCACAACCTCTCTGGGCAGCCTGTTCCAGTGCTCTGTTGCCCTCAGTGTTAAGAAATTTTTCCTTAAGTTCCTGTGGAACTTGTGGTGCTTCAGTTTGTGGATGTTTCCTCTAGCTCTATCAGTGGCCACCACTGAAAAGAGGCCAGCACCATCCTCCTCACTGCCTCCCTTGAGGTACTTGTAGACACTGATCAGGTCCCCTCTCAGCCTTCTCTTCTCCAGGCTGAACAGGCCCAGCTCCCTCAGCCTCTCCTCATAGGGCAGATGTTCCAGGCCCCTGATCATCCTTGTAGCCCTGCCCTGGACTCTCTCCAGCAGCTCCACATCCCTCTTGTTCTGTGGGGCCCAGAACTGGACACAGTACTCCAGATGCGGCCTCACCAGGGCTGAGTAGAGGGGCAGGATCACCTCCCTTGACCTGCTGGAGATGCTGCTCTTAATGCACCCCAGGATTCCATTGGCCTTCTTGGCCACGAGGGCACACTGCTGCCTCATGGTCAACTTGTCATCCACCATGACACCCAGGTCTTTCTCCGCAGAGCTGCTCTCCAGAAGGTCAGTCCCCACCTTGTACTGGTGTCTGGGGTTATTCCTCCCCAGGTGCAGGACCTTGAACTTGGCCTTGTTGAAATGCATGAGGTTTTTCACTGCCCAGTTGTCCAGTCTGTCCAGGTCCCTCTGGATGGCAGCGCAGCCCTCTGGGGTATCAGCTACTCCTCCCAGTTTGGTATCATCAGCAAACTTGCTGAGGGAGCACTCTGTGCCTTCATTCAGGTCACTGATGAAGAAATTGAACGGGACTGGACCAAGGACTGACCCCTGGGGGACACCACTAGCTACAGGCCTCCAACTGGACTCTGCACCGCTGATCACCACCCTCTGAGCTCTGCCATCCAGCCAATTCCTAATCCACCTCACTGTCCACTCATCTATCCCACACTTCCGGAGCTTGCCCAGGAGGATGTTGTGAGGGACGGTGTCAAAAGCCTTGGTGAAGTCGAGATAGATGACATCCACTGCTCTCCTCTTATCTACTCAGCTGGTCATTCCAACATAGAAGGCTATCAAGTTAGTCAAGCACGATTTCCCTTTAGTGAATCCATGCTGACTACTCTTGAGCACCTTCTTGTCCTCCATGTGTCTGGAGACAATGGCCAATATGAGCTGTTCAATGACTTTTCCGGGGACAGAGGTGAGGCTGACTGGCCTGTAGTTGCCTGGGTCCTCCTTCTTGCCTTTTTTGAAGACTGGCGTGACATTGGCTTTCTTCTAGTCCTCTGGCACCTCCCCTGTTCTCCAGGATCTTTCAAAGATGATGGAGAGTGGCTTAGCAATGACATCCACCAGCTCACGCAGCACTCTGGGGTGCATCCCATCAGGGCCCATGGATTTGTGGGTTTTGAGTTTCCTTAGGTGCTCTCTGACCCAATCTTCCTCTACCCAGGGCATGTCTTCCTCTCTCCAGGCTTCTTCTCTTGTCCCTAGGGCCTGGGGCTCTAATGGGCTGCCCTTGGTAAACACCGAAGCAAAGAAGGCATTCAGCAACTCTGCTTTTTCTGTGTTATTCGTAACAAGGGTGCCCATCCTGTTCGCCAGTGGACCCACGTTTTCCCTGATCTTCCTTTTGCTGTTAATATATTCGAAGAAGTTTTTCTTGTTGTTAACATCCGTTGCCAGAGTGCGTTCCAACCGTGCCTTAGCTTTCCTTGTTGCATCTCTGCATTCCCTGACTGTGTTCCTGTATTTCTCCCAGGGGGCATGTCCTTTTTCTCTGCCTTCTGTATACCGCTGCCTTCTGCCACAAGCTCCTTGCTCATCCACGCAGGTCTCCTGCCCCCTCTGCCTGGCTTCTTACACACAGGGATGCACTGTTGCAGGACGTGGAGGAAGTGCTGCTTGAAAACTAACCAGCTCTCTTGGGCCCCCCTGCCTTCTAGAGCTCTAGCCCATGGGATTCTACCGAGGAGGTCTCTGAAGAGGCTCAAGTTGGCCCTCCTGAAGTCCATCATTGCAAGGCTACTTACAGCCCTGCCTTCTCCACGTTGAATCGTGAACTCCACCAACTCATGGTCACTGCAGCCAAGGCTACCCCCCCCCCACCTGTTGCAGATAGTTAGGGTCCGGCGGCCGGAAGATATCGTGCTGTACGGAAAGGTAGAGCCCCTAATAGCCAATAGTGTTAGTTTATGATGTAAGCAGACGGATGTGACGTTGTAAACCTTAGCTATATAACACCTTGTTACCCATCAATAAATGCCATTTGCTGTCCACCACAGCGGTGTCAGCGAGCTGATGGCCCGAGCGGCCTGGGGGTGGTCGCCGTGCCGTTCCTGAACCAGGTCGCCATGCCCCTTGAACGGCAACACCCACCTTCACATCTGCTACAACTCCCTCTTTGTTTGTTAGCATGAGGTCCAGTAGGCCACCTCTCCTTGTTGGCTCCTCCACAACCTGCATCAAAAAGTTATCATCAACACACTGCAGGAACCTCCAGGATTGCTTGTGCCTGGCTGTGTTGTCCTTCCAGTTGATGTCGGGGTAGTTGAAGTCCCCCATGAGAACCAGGGCCTGTGACTGTGAGGCAATATCCAGATGACTATAGAAGGCCTCACCAACTTCCTCGTCCTGGTCAGGTGGCCTGTAGCAGACACCCACCACAGTGTCTCCCACATTAGCCTGCCCTCTAATCCTTACCCACAAGCTCTCAACTCGCTCGTCCTCCACTCCCAGGTTGAGCTCCATGCATTCCAGTTGCTCTCTCACATAAAGAGCAACTCCACCACCTCGCCTTCCCAGCCTGTCCTTCCTAAAGAGCACATAGCCTTCCATGGCAGTGCTCCAGTCGTGTGAGATATCCCACTATGTCTCTGTGATTCCAATGAGATCATGATGCTGGGACTGCACACAGATCTCCAGTTTGTCCTGCTTATTCCCCATGCTTCGCGCATTGGTGTACAGGCATTTCAGGGAAGTAACCGAGCCTGCAGGTTTCCCAGGAGGGGTGAAAGAGGACCCTCTGTGATCATCTCCTATCCTCACTTTCTCACTATCATACTCCTGCTGGGTGCCATGTGACCTAGGCTGCGTGGTACTGTTCTCCCTGTCTGTGTGACACTCCCCTTCCCCTTTCTTGCTTAGTTTAAAGCCCTCCTAACCAGGTTGGCCAGCCTTTTGGCAGAGACGTGTGCCCCTCTTGCTGAGATGGTTCCCATCATTCCCCACTAGCTGGTGGTCATCATACAGAGTCCTATGGCATAGAAACCAAAACTCTGTTGCCAAGCCCAGCGGCGCAGCCAGTTGTTCATCTGCCATATCCGCCTTCTCCTCCTCATACCCGTTTCCCCACATTGGCAAGAAAGAGAACACAACCTGGGCTCCTATACCTTTGATTGCCATCCCTAGGGCTCTGAAATCTTGTTTGATGTCCCTTCGTTTCCTCAGCTTTTTCATTTTTTGGAAAGTTTAGAAAACATCAGACACCTGTTTTTCGTTTAGTTTTCTATTCATTGTTCTTTAGCTGCTTATCTGAAGGTAGAGAAAATGGTTTCTACTGCCTGATGTCCAGAAAACAATTTAGGAAAGGCTTTCAGAGTTCTTTGTAAAGTTTTAAGAATATTTTTAAAAAGGTTATTTAAAACTTCTATACATATTAAATGGATTAAAAAACACTCTAGGCTGCTCATGCG
Source organism: Tinamus guttatus (assembly GCF_059628265.1). NCBI lineage: Eukaryota > Metazoa > Chordata > Aves > Tinamiformes > Tinamidae > Tinamus > Tinamus guttatus. The sequence continues at coordinate 607,170 of NW_028288605.1, forward strand.
CCTATATATTTTTTATGTGTTCACTGCATACATTTTCACTATCCTCAATGAAAGGCTTTTCTGATAAATTTCCTCTAGCACTTGTTTGAATTGGCAGGCTGAATTGCTAAGCCTTTTTTTTTACAACTTTTTAGCCACTTTTTTTTTCTTTTTTTTTTTTCTAGAAGTTATAGTAAAAAATCCTCTCTTTGAACAAGTGCTATTTTTGGCTTGCTTGTCATGATAATGTGTGAACTATTTATAAAAATACCGAAGAACCAAATTCCTTTCCCTTAAAATCCTTACTTTGTTTCCTGTGAAAAAAAAATCGTATCTGTATGGCTTTTCCTGTACAGGACACTTCAGCTGAAATGGACATGAACGTAAAAATTGGCAACACGTCAGCTCTACCTAGACACTTTATTACAGGTGTTTGTGTGTCTGCCCTGAGGGTCTAACAAACCAATTTAATAGATAAGACTTTTCCCTAAATGCATGTTTTATGATAGAATTCAGGTTTTCATCCCCATCTTTTGCTTATTCTTAGAGAACAAAGTTATATGAGCTATGAGCTGTGTAGATTATTAGCCATCTCTAAGTTTTAAAGAATTTACCATAGTTAATAATGCTGAACATTAGCAACTTGGCTTGCTAAAACAGAATAATCTAAGCTCTAGAGAGATTTTATTAGAAAGAATTGAGCAGAATTCAGTGTATTTTCCCTATGGAAGCATGCAGCCTTTGTAAATTAATTAAAAAAAAAAAAGCTACTGGAGAAAGGAACAGGGTGAAATTCTCCCTCTACAAGCACTGAATAAGACAAATCTAAAAATCTAAACAAGTCTATGTCAGGGAGACGGGAGGAGTTTCAATTCTGTAGTTATCTAATAATCTAATAGAAATGTCATAATTCAGGATGAAGTAGACATCAGACTACTTTGGGGCAATACAGGATAGCTGAAGCAGAAATGAGGTATAAAGCAACATTTTTTCCCTTGCTTTGGGAACACTGAACTTAGTTCTGTACCTCTGGCTTGTACAAAGATTCAAAACTACTGCTTCTGATTATTATAGTGGAAATACACAACACTGAAGACCATTTGTTCTTTGTAGAACAGGTATGGATCTTAATTTTTCTCAAGTTGTTTGATAATGAAACTTAAGCCTTAGAGTCAGGACATCCTTATTTCATGTTCTTCATAAAATATACCTGATGTCACCATTTACCCTTCAGCTGGAAGTATATCAAATTGAAGACTCAGTAAATACTTCATACATTTAACTGAAAATACAGGGTGAGTTGTTAGAACATTAATTCTCAATAGAGTTGTAAATGACCTTTTCCAGTCAATCTGCATGCCCCAAAGACCTCAGAAGAACCATAGGCCTCTCACAAGGTTATGCAACAGTTTAATATGATTTAATATGTTCTTTTCCAGAATGATCACCTGATTAGTGTATCTTTGTGGGTCCTAAAGGTTAAATGGTGTTCATATTTAGTAGAATTACTTCAAACTAATGAAATAATTTACCCATCGTATGCTTTATATATATATATATATATGTATATGCAGTGTAGATAGTTTTAATGAGGAAAATTTATTTATGCATCATCTAGTGTGTATAACAGAATACCTCAAAGTATGCTGTGGGGGAGCAACTATTGCTGATGATACTCTAAGAATGAGGTGGTTAGTGTTGGTTCAGCTGAGAATAAACTCCTTTTGGACAAAAGGCTTATAAGCGTATGCTCTCAAGCCAGATAGATGAATGGAATAAGGTTTCAGGACAAAGTTTCCAGCTTCAAGTCAGTAGGTTGAACCTTGTATCAGTGACAGCCTGAAATTTTGCTTTTTTTTCTGAGTCTTTTTTTTTTTTTCCAGAGGGTAGCATATATTATGTAGTACTAAGAATTTTCCTTTAATGTTTATTCTGAGATGGAGCACTTAAAAAGTGTCTATTGAGTTATGAGTTATCTGTTGGGATCATAAATGTTACAGGAATTCATGAGGGCTTTGCAACCTTGTCTATGTAGAACTTTCTTCCTCCTTTTTGGCTCTTCTGTTCGTCTACCTAGGAAAAAAAAAATTAAAAGGGAGAGGTTTTCAATATGTATGTGTGTGAGAGAATAATTCAAAGTGAGTGATAAGCAGAGCAAACTTACTGAGCTTTTTTTTTTGTATTATTATCTGGATAATGGTTCATTTTTGTATCCAGGATAGTTGTATTTGCTCTCCATTTTGGAATGGCACGTTGCAAGACCTCTGGAAGTTAGTCTTTATTTATTAACCTAGGGTCCAAGAATAAAGAGCCAAGCAGCTCATGGAGTTTTGATGGTGTTACTTGAATTAGAGGATACATAGAGGATAAATGGAACTGCAGAGACATGTTCTGAACATCCTATTTTGTTTTAAACTCAGTTTAGTAAAAAAAAAAAAAAAAAAAAAAAAAAAAGCTAGTGTCACAGTTCCATAAAAGCAGTTGCTGAATGTTGGGATCACAATGTTTGGTCTAAGAATGATTTTCATCTTGCGTATTTCTTATGTCCGCTGAATAGGATGAGTCAGCTCAGATCTGGTTTCGGGGCTAAAGACATATGGCAATCGATAGTATTACATAATCTTCGTTTTTAATATACACAAATACTTCAACTGAAAAGTCAAATACTGTAGCATCTTTGAAAATAGTGTCAATAGAAAAACATTTTTGTTTGATATATTTCCTGTGTTTTTTGAATTTTTTGATGTTGGTTTTTGTTTCAGTATATGGTTTGTACATATAATGCGTGACCATCTCTATCACTTAAAAATTATGAAAAGCTCTTTTTTTTTTTTTTTTTTTTTTTTTTTTGCAGATCATCCGGTGAATGAATTATTGGATCTGTTCAATCCCCACATACTTCCTCAGGCAATAGATGAACCCCACATTGATGCAGAATCATCTCAGGCTGAATCCTGTACTTCAGACCCTGTGCAGGATTCATCTGAATATATTGGACCCTTTCTGTTGGATCCTTTCTTTCCAAGCTTTTTAGACTCTTTGGAAGAGGAGGAAGACTGTGAAAATACTACTGATGTTACAACTCCTCCAGCTTTGCAGTTTATCAATGGCAAACCACAAGTGACAAGTGCACCTAAAAGCACAAAAGCTGAGGAAGCCAGAAGTGACCAGATTGAAAGTATTGCACATTTCAAAAATGTAACCTTTTCACAAATCAATGAAACAAACACATTTATAATATCTGAAAGTGAAGCTTCTGGTACAAGGCAACCAAGCAAAGCTGGAGAAATAACAGGGGTGTTTGAATTTACACAACCGACAGCAGATGTTGCAATGTTAGAACCTGTATACAGTGGTGAGACAGAAATTGCCACAACAGATAAATCAGTAGAGATTGCTTCTTCATATGAAGATTCTCCACAAAAAGGTAAAGTGACTGTAACATGGCACAAAACGGATAAGACTTCTACTGAAGACACAAAAAACTTACTTTTGGTTACAAGTGAATCATCTGGAGATGGCTCTACTGAATCTGATTTGTCTAGTTCTGTATTCTCAGAAACAGTAACAATATCAAGAAAGGAAGATGATGAAAAAAAAATAGATATAACTTCTGTTCCTAATGTAGTTATAGTGGAAAGTTCTGCTGTAACTGCTCCACTAGATGCAGTTTTTGATACTGCTACTGTTCGCATAGCTGTGAAGGACCTTAATCCTGAAGAGGTTACCTCTGTTCCAGGAGATCGTTATAAATCAACTGTTAAACTTGATGCACAGTCCTCAGTTGAAGGTGTTCTGGAAATGAGAAGTCATACAGAAAGGCCCAAGATAAGTGCTTCTTCATTTATAGTTACTGAAGGCTCAGGAGATGTAGAAGAAATCACTATTGCTTCAGCAATGACAATGGAAACAGCAATAACTGAAAATCTTTCTGTGAAAGATATTTCTTTGGGCTCTGGCACAATACTGCCAACAAAAAAATCTGTAATGGTTTTGGGAATCACCTCTTATTTGGCTAGAGGAACAAGTAGTCCTTATTCTGCTTTTGATAAAAGTTCTGGAGTAACTGTTCCCACCAAATCTGTACCTGAGTTTATTACAGAAAAAGTAGTTGTGAGCTCTATAGTAACTGAAAATAAAACTGAAGATGAAAAAGAAATACAGACCACTGCTTATTCAGCTAAGGAAAAATCAACTTCTGTTGCTGAGGGAAAATCAGAGTTGAATGAAATTGAAAGCACTACTAATGATGTCAGAACTGTAAGTCAGGAACCCACCACTCTCAGAGAAACAGTATCAGGCACAAATACTGTACGTTTGCAAATTAAAAATGTTACCACCATTCCTCTCTTGAAAGAGAAGAGACCTTTCATAAGTGAAGGATCAGCAGAAGAACCAGCTGACATATTTTCAGGGGGTCCCACAAGAAAAGTGGTAAGTACTGACTCCCCATTTATTGATCCAGGTTCTGGAGATATAGATAATATCATTGAGTCTGCTACTTTGACTTCAGTTCCATCAAGGTTTATGGCTGAAACACAAACAGAAAAGCAGGAAGGAAATGTTTACAGCATAGATGCTTCATTGAAGAGCACAACTATAAAATATGAAGAACATACAAGAAGTGATAAATTAGCAATATCAGTTTTAAGTACCAGGTCAGATGACTTGATGAAGGAAGCTGAAGTAGTAAGTCAGATGTCCCAGAATATTTTTAGTACAGGAAATCCAGGAGAACTAAAACAGGAAGCAGAAGCAACTTATACAGTGCCTTCTCAGGAAAAATCTAGTCCTGGTTCTAGAGAAGAGGTGACATCTCATGTTACATCAGGAGATAAAACTAAATATTTACAAACAGGTGAGGTTACATCATCTTCAGAATATGTGGTTAAAAACAACCCCCCTGGAATCATGGTGACACATGGTACTGGCAGTATAAAAGCAGTAGCTGAATCTACAGAAAGCAAAAATGAAAAATATGGTTCTTCAACTGTCTCTTTAGGCAAAATCTTCCTAATGGAGCTTGGCTCTGGAGAAGAATGTAAAGGTGACAGCAGCACCTCAAAACTAATATCTAATAGACCTACTGAAAAAATATTTGTAACTCATTTCTCATTTACTGATCAAGGATCAGGAGAAGCAGAGACTGTCACTGAATCATCTATAAAACTAACAACTTCACCAACTAGGAGAGCAGAAATACAGGAGAATTATGACAAAGAAGTGGTTAGCATGTCGTCTGCAGATTATGCCTTCACTACTCAACCTGATGAGCTAGTCACAAGTACTGAGCATGAAGTAACCACACTGAAAATTTTAACTGGTATAAAATTGGAAGATAATGAGTCAGTTGATGAAGCGATGACGAGAGATTATATTACACAAGTTCCTTTAGAGGAAGGCACGCATTCTGGGGAGAACAGGCTGATCTCATCAAAAGCTACAGAATCTTCTGAAGAAACAACAGAGGACCCGTTCTTTAAAAGTACACAGTCTAAACTTGAACATGCAGGATTTTTAGATGTTCCCACAGTAAGGCCATTTTCAGGAGAAAATAAATTAGAAATTGAATCTGTTAAAAATATACCTTTGCCATTTCATGATGATAGAGTAACTGAGCCTGTAAAGTTTGAAAGTGAATATATAAGCTCTTCAGTTACAGGTACAGAAGGAGAAAATTATTTCGGACAAAAGGTTTTCCCTACTAAAGATATTCCCAGATCACTCCTGACACCTAAAGAAGACAAGCTAACAAATAATGAGATCACTAATGACCTGTTGATTTCAGGAGAAGGATCAGGAGATGACCTTGCTGTTAGTCCTTCTATAGTGCCACTGGCTGTCAAAGATATCACAAACACTTTAAGTCCCCAGACTTTTCATTCTGCAAATGTGGGATCCAAACTTTCAACTGACATGACACAAGACTTTGAAACAGTTAGCACTGAATCAAACATTGAAGTTAAGGAAGAAGTTACAAGTGCTGCAAAAGAGTTGATTTTAGAATCAGCAAACTCGATAGTCACCAGTTCCCCAGCTTTAACGAAAGAGAGTTCCAAGAGCTTTGGCACTAAAGAGGTAAAAGAAATCAAACGATATTTTATTGTGAGTGAAGAACCTCATACTAAAGAAACTAACTATAGGAGAGAAGCAAATGAAACATATAGGACAACGACTACTTCCAGAGCTGTTTCTCAAGAGGAAATTCAACATTTGCTTATCGGAGATGGTGTGACTCCCCCTTCTGTATTAATCAGTGGAACTCCTAGTCTTGAAATAGAAGAATCACTCATAACATCAACAACAAAAATGCCAAGCAGACCTGAAAGCCCTGGAGAAGGATCTGGTTGGGTTGATGTTTCAGGTTCATCTTCCCCTGATACATTTACCCATTCATCAACTCCCCCTATGGCAAAAGTAGAACTAAATCCTTCATCTAGTGTTCCTGGGGAAGTTTATTCTGAAGTTACAGCAACAGAGGCATCAATATCACAGATTGCGATCACTGGATTATCACTCCTCTTTACAGAAGAAAAAGAGATAGTGACAAATCCGACTGCTGTTCAGTCAAGGACAGATACATCAGAAGAACTAACAAGTGATAATGGTATCTATGAGAAGAACATTCCAGTGTTTGATGATAAAAGAAATGTACAGAATGTTTCAGTTTATGGTGATATTACACTAATTGAAGATCGACTTGAAATCATCCCAGAAAAATCAAAAATTATAGACATGGATCACTCCACATCAATGCCTGAAGATATAATAAGCGTGCAGACAGTGGCAAACCCTGTCATACAACCAACATATAGCAGTGATGTTAACATGAAAGTTGAAATGGAGAAATATGATTCAACACCTAATTTTGACTTAGACAAAGAAAAGTCACTTGGATCTGGTAATGGTCTTTCCTTGACTACTTCCAGTCAGCCGATAAATAGTGAATCACCAACAGCTGAGCACAGACTAAAATCAAATGACAAGGATGTGGGTTCAGGCGATGCCATGGAGTTTACAACAGAAACTTTCATCACTACTGAACTCTCTAAACTGGACATTTTCCTTCCAACTGTACCATCACTAGCAAGCCCTCATGTACCTCATGAATCTAAAGAAACTGAATTTGTGACTAAACATGTCACACTGGCAAGCACAATGGAAGACACTTATGAGCTGAATATTTCAGCAAACAACCAAGTAATAGCAGATCAAAGTGAAACCATTTCCATCTCTGGTATTTCTGGAATGGGCCAAAAAGAACTAGATCATAAGAAACCTGTGGTTCCTTCCCTTAGACTACATTTGATTACTGAGACAGAACAGGCTTTGACAACCAACATGTTTGATGTTATTACCACCACACAGTATACATTCCCCCACGTAACAGTGTCATCTAGCAAGAATGAAGAAGAGCACTCTACAGTTTATATAGACACAAAAAAAACATCAACAGAATCAGAAGAAACAGATTTTTATTCAGTACCTCAAACTCCTAAATCCTCAATAACTGTTCAGTTAGTTAATGGAGTATCTGAATATCCTGAAGTTGTCATTCCAAGTACTTTGTCATCAGAGGATTCAGATCAGTCCAACTATTCATCAGAACAAACCTTCAAAGAGGTTAATTCTGATATTGCAGCAACATATAAACCACCTACTACAGATTTTTTTGAAAAAACAGAGTCTCTGCTACAGTTTTCTCCTGAGCCTGAATCAGAAAGCACAACTATAGAAGGTATTCCTCATTTTAGTAGATTTGTAACAGACAAGATAGAAGAGACAGAGACTTCTGTAACTGATCTGGTTGTTACGGAAGAAGCTACTGTTTCTGGAGATTCTCCATCAATACCTGTCTTCCCTACTGCTTTTTTGAGTTTGAGAGAAACAAAAGCACAAAGCACAGATGTTCCTAAAGTTAGCACAATTAAAGTTGAAACTTCTTCAGAGAGAGTGAAAGACCCTAGTCAAGAAGATGACAACAGTAATGAGAAAGAAATTCTATGGCTTTTTTCCACACCTGCTTTGGGTTCACCTGATAGTGTTGGAGGTAGAGGATTTACATCTGAACAGGAAGCAGTTACAATGTTAACTTCATCTTCAAAACCTCTGCATAGGAGCATGGAAACACAATCAGCTTTCTTTGTGCAAGAGGAGACCACAACAATTTCTTCTAACATTGCAACAACCAACAGAGCCCCTGGAAAGAGTCCTTATCAAAATAAACAGACAACAATAAATTCTGAGGAGTTAAACAATGCTGAACTTGTAACTTCATCATTTTCCCTTCCTGAACTTCCTGAAGTCACTAATGGATCAGATTTCCAGATTGGCAGCAGTGTGGGTTCAGTTGAAGGCACAGCAGTGCAAATACCAGGTAACTTCCCAATCTGATCAATGTTTGTTTTGATACTTGTATATGTTTGTCTTAACTCTAATAAGAGGTATAACTGAAGCATTGTTGAAAGACATCAAAACTCATCAGCCTCAAGCTTTGAAACCAGCATGGCTGTTGATTGTGTACAAAATTAAGAAGAATGTGGAGACTGGAATCCAAGCTCAGTGACTTTTTGAGTGTTTGCACCTGGATCACAGTTAAGGTAATCATGTAGTTCTAAAAGGCAGGAAGGTAACATTGACTGTGGTAGAAAGTTCAGCAGTAATTACATAACTTTCAAAGTTGTAATGGAAATATATATAACTATCTTATCTGATAGGTTTTCTCTCGTAGCATGATGATAGCATGCACATATACTATTGATTTATAAGTAGTCTTTTTATAACATACATAATTGACTTGGATTAAAACTGAATTATTTTCAGTCTACAAGATTATTTTCAGATGAAGTGACAAATGAGGCTCTGCAAATTCAGCTGTCTGCAGTTTAACTGGTTGATGCAGTGTCCAGCTCACATAAATTCAAGATCTCTTAGACATCATTTGCCACAATATTTTGCTTTATATGACAGTTATTAGGCACTGTTTCACAAAATACACAGATGATACAAATAAACTCAATTTAAGTAGTGTGGCTTCAATTTGTAATTTATCTAGATATAGCTGAGGAAAGAACTAAATGAGCTTAATATTGCGGGGGCTTTATTATTTAACCTCCAATCATCCAGGTAGCTGTCAATTTAAAAATATTTACTGGGGAAATATCCAGTCCTTAGGAGGACCAGCAGACAATAAACCCCCAATAAATATACTTAAGTATGTCCTGCATTTTGGACATTCAGTGATGCCATCATAAAACAAGTACCCTGTTTTATGAAGATGATCAGGTTATTTTGAAGCCCTCCCAAACAAGGTCCCGTCCACTTAATTACTTGCCCAAATTTATAGCGACAGGATTTTCTGAAGCTACTTTTTTTTCTAGTGGCTGAATAGGGAACTTCTGTACTTTAAGAAACCTGCTCCATTAAAAGTTTAGCTTGTAGTGGTAAAATAAACATTTCTTATTTTTTATTTCTTAAAGGATAGTTAAAGTATCTTGCAAAAACACAGCCACCAATCTAATTGGTGTGTGTGTGTGCGCCTCTGAATGAAATTAGGTACAGAACTTTCTTTGCTGCTTTGTAAGTTCTCAAATAAAGCAAGGACTCTGTTTTTGTATCACAGAGGGAAATGACTTCATGCTTTTACTCTAGCTCTGAAAAGCTGATACTTAAAATGATTATCTGTTGCATATCTGTTCTCTAAGTGATCACTCTTATTCATTAAACCAAATGCAATTATCTAAGTGTAATTCAGTGTATTCAGTTGAAATAAACATCACTAGAAGGCATCAAAACTGCAAAGAAAAGCATTTAAATGATAGCTCCCCTACCAACTGAGGATTTCACAGCAGGTAAGCTTTTATCTTAATGTTTTAGTGCAATTGTGAATGTGTTTAGTATATTTACTTGTTTTTCTGAAGTGTGTCTTCAAGATAGACAACTGGGAAATATGTTTGTGTCCTTTCAGAAAAATAAGACTTTGTAGGAATTTACTGGTTAAATACATAAATAAATAAATAAATAAAAGCAGCCAGATGGTGTGTTAGAGATGTATGTTCTGTGTACCCACTCATGCTACATAAACTAACCTTGTTCAGTAAATGCATTTTCCATTCATTTTGCATTTCTTTAACAGTTTTTAGCTATAATTGTCATGTCATGCCAACTAAATCCTCAATAGAATATCCCGACTACTTGTTATAGTACAAAGTCCTATAAAATGCAACAATTCTGAAAATGATTTATATTTGTTCATAGTAAGTATAATGTTATTGTTAAAGTTGCAAATAACGATGCCTGAAAATAGCAAGCTGTACTGTTTTACAAAACTATTTTATTCATAGTCTTCTATGATGTTGTTAATAGTTTCTGTAACTACAGTAAAGCCTACAATATCAAAGCAAAAATAAGGAACATATATTTCTTCCAAAGAACCAACAACACTTTTTTTTTTTTTTAAGACTACAGAGTAAATTTTCATTTTCTATTTGTTTAACAGGCCAAGATCCATGCAAAAGCAATCCTTGCCTTAATGGTGGTATCTGTTATCTGCATGGTTCATTTTACATCTGTACATGTTTGCCGGGCTTCAGTGGGGAGCAGTGTGAATTAGGTAAGGTGATACCATCTACACCCTAATTAGAATATACATTAGAATATAAAGTCTTTGTATGTCTGATTTGGACAGGAAATGGTGCATTTTAAAGTTGATAAACACCTAGGCAATGGAAAAATTCTACCATCAAGTCTTAAGAAAATAATAAAATTGAGGAAGTCCACTTACCGCTTTCCCTTATAAGTTATGCATGTACACATACACACACAAACCTAAAGGAAGTATTAACTAAGCAGAATGATCTAGAATTCATGAAAATAAATTCATAACAGCATTAAATAAAACCAAATAAACATTATTATTTGGAATAAGTCCTTAAAAACTTTGTGTAATAATTTGACGGGGCAGTAAATTTCCCTAATCCCAAACATAATTAGGAAACAGAACCCTGAATACCAGCTGATATTTTTTTCAGGCAAACTATAATCATACTCAGATATGAAGATTTTTTTTTCTGTGCTATTGTTACACACCATGGAGTCAAATACAGAGTCAGATTCTCCACAGATTAGGGGAAATACTGCATTCTGCGCAGTTTGCCTTCTTTCTCAGTACCAATGAGATGAAGATCTAGGTTTTAGAAATTAACTCAGAAGTCATGCTGCAAGGTAGAAGAGTCTATATGTATAAAATTGTGGTTCATTAATATCCCTTTCCCAAGGGAACTGCTGTAGAGGGATGGCTAGAGAGCCGCGTACATGGCTGCCCAGCAGGCCTGCTCAATTCCAGCCTTCAGGTTTCAGTGAAAGAACAAAGGGAGTGCTAACTAGGAGATAAGAAAGTAGACCAAGGTCAGAGGGAATAAAAGAGCTGTTGAACTAAAAGGATGAGCTAAACAAGTAAGGGGGGCTGTAAGGGTCTGAGTTAGATCATTGTCTACCAATTAGGAGCCTGTGTAATTACATCACTAATTGTTAAGAATCATATAAATGTACTGCATGAAAAGCTAATAAACGAAGTCAGTTCCAGCTTCTATGAAGTTGATGTCTGGCATTCCTGACCCGCTCCAAGCTGCAACAAGTGGCGCCCGAACAGGGACCAGATTCCGAACAGGGACTGGTACAGGGACCTGGCACAACGGTGCGGGATTCCGGAGGAACAGGGACCAGATTCCGAACAGGGACAAGATTCCGAACAGGGACTCGATTCCGAACAGGGACCAGATTCCGAACAGGGACTGGTACAGGGACCTGGCACAACGGTGCGGGATTCCGGAGGACGACGTACGGGTGCAGCCGAGTGATCCGACCAAGAAGGGGACCGGAGCGGGTAAGCCGGCCGTGATTGCGCACACGGGAAGACGGCGTGGGGTAACGGTTAGAAGCAGAATTCCCAGTGCACGTGTACATGGAGCGAGAAGCTGCTGAACAACTGCTGCTGGACTTATTAGCAAAAAGGGAAGCAGCAGTGAGCACGAAGAAGCTGTATGAGTTGATTAAGTGGGCAAGGGAGAAAGGACATTTAAAGGAGCCACAATTTGTTTTTAGTATAACAGAGTGGCGTGAGATAGGGAACTCATTATGGGAAGCCACTCTGGAGGGCAACAAAGCTGCCAAAGAACTGGGTCAAACTTGGCGCGAGGTGGCGAATCAGCTCAAGTGTATGCAGGCTGAAAAGAAAATGGTAGCAGCCGCGACGCAGATGCTGCAAGGGGAGGAATCAACTCCTGAGGGATCGGCAGTGCAGAAGGGCCCCCTTGGACGAGGCGCCACTGCAGTCCCAAAGAGCACCGCCAAGGAGTTGATCGATAGCGTTCTCGGAGGTGGGTCGTCGCAACTTCAGCGTCCCTTGGAGTCATCACCTCCACCACCGGAACCTGCGCCAGCCGAATCGACCGCGACTCCCGAATCGCCACAGCAGCCATCGGCGCCATCACTCCCGGCAGGGGCAGCTGGAAATAGACCACAGGAGCAACCACCAGAGCGAAGCCGGGACCGACCCTCTGATAGGCTGTTCCGAGAAGCCTCTAGAGCGCTGGTTCAAGCCCAGGCAGATGGGCGAGCCACAGATGGGGGGTGGTCGGGGGCTTCCGGGGGGCTTTCGGGTCCGCGGGTTTCCTCTTCGCGTTGGTCTGGGGTTATCAGGGATGCAATTCTGGAGGGTCAATAGGAGCCGGCTATGAGGGTAGCGTGCCCGGTAACCTTTGAGCCGGATGGTCAAGGGGGGGCAGCGGGTAAATGGGATCCGTTTGACTGGAAAATTCTGAGTCAATTGAGGGATACGGTCGTGCGTTGGGGGATCAAAGGCGAGCCCTCCAGACAAATGCTATCCTACATTTTTAACAGCGATATGCTTCTTCCTAGTGACTGTCAACAAATTGCAAAATTAATCTTGACACCAGGTCAGTTACTGTTATGGGAAAGAGAGTGGGCAGCTCATGCGGCACGGGAATGCGCTGTGCCGCGGGGGCAGGATGATCCGTTGTTTAATTTACGGCCCGAAACGGTCATCGGACAGGGAAACTTCGCGGATGTGGGATTCTTCGGTCTAGATGGACTAACGGACTGGTTAGGAATTGGGGGATGGATAAAATCATTGATGAAATCGTTGTTAATGTTGTTACTATGGGGACTGTTGTTTGTAATTGGCTTAATGATTGCTTGTACCTGTTTGCGCGCTTTAATGTCACGGTTATTAACTGCTTTTTCACGCAATCCGAATCTGACGCCTCAAGGCTGGCTTGCTTCCCGGCGTCACCTAATCTAAAGAAAAGGGGGGATTTGATTTCTCTTTTAAAGTGGGGGTTGAAGAATTGTAATGCTTTAGACGAGGATAGCAACCGCTAGTAGGGCTAGTATTTCTATTTGCTATGTTCCTCTTTATCATGTGTTTCATCCTATGTATATTGATGCTGACATGAGGTATGGTTGAAGGCTGGAAACTTGTACGATCCGTAGAATCATAAAACTGTTGTACAAAACAGAACCTAAGACCTTGAGAAAGAAGATGTTTGCCTGCCCGGGTTGAGAGATAAGGAGTGCGGAGGCGACTGCTTAGCCAGGCTCACAGCCGACCTCCTCAGAAAAGCAGTTGAAGGCGACTGCTTGACCGGGCTTGTAGCCAACTTAACTGCAAACATCCTCTAAATTAATTTGAAGGTAAAACATCCGAGAGGGAGGGAGATGAGAAAGGCAGGACCCTCGGACTGACGGCTGGGACCACTTACTGGCATGCGCACCTGTGCAGCCAGGAGGGATGGTTATGTGACTGAAGGTGGAGTTTGTCCACCCGTCCCGGTCTGCCTGCTGGCACGTACTGGCCCTACGTGACAGGATGCACCGGGCTTAAACAGATAAAGCAGAGCGTAAAGGGGGGGGGGTGAGACTCCTAGCACCGAGACCCACGTTGTCTCTGCGGGGACGCCCGCCGCGTTAGGAGCCTGTCAGCAACCCTCTAATCTGCCAGCTCAAGAGAATGTTCAGTCTCAGTGTCCTGCCGACAAGTATTACCTCACGAGTAATTAGGCATACTTTGCTTCTTTAACGTGCTTTCACCTGAATAGTCGTAGCCACTTTGTTCTGTGTGATTATTGCCGAATCCCAAACCCATTCGCAACCTAATTGGCAACGAGGATGGGATTAGGCAATTGAGACAGTGGAACTCACTAGTGGAGTGCACAGCTACGTGAGGTCGTGCCACTGGACAGAAATTGTGTTTGTGCTGTTTGTGTGTGTGGTCTTTAGATCTTTATTGTGTAATATATATATCAGCAGAGAGGGCTGAATAAGCACAACAGGAAAGTGCAGAATTTGAAAGCGGGAAAGCCGGGAATAATTCAGACTATGGCGTCCCCCCCAACCAGTGGAGAACTGGGAGCCGTACTCTGACTTGTATCCTTGGAAAGAGACTAGGGAAGTACTTCAGCATGGGAAACAAGAATGAAGCGATGGCCAAGCTCCAGTGCAACTGGCACGGAAGGACCTGCAACAGTCCTTACAAATTGTAAAAGCCTCAATGCTACTGGAGCGGGGGCCTTCTTAATATATAGAAATCCCAAGCAATTTCTGGGGAGGAAACCAAACTGAAGCTATGCAAACATAAATAGAAATGGAAATCGTGAACCTTTCAAAATGATTGGGACATCTTAATAATCGATTTGAAAGATTGTTTTTTCACCATACTATTGCATCCTGAGGACCACGACATAGTGGAACGTATGAACCAAACGCTGAAATGCCAGCCATTAAAAAAAAAAAAAAAAGGAAAGAAAAAAAAAGAAAAAAAAAAGAAAAAAAAAAGAAAAAAAAAAGAAAAAAAAAGAAAAAAAAAAAGAAAGAGGAGAATTGGGAATTATGCCTGCAGAAAAATTGGCAAGAGCAGAATATGTTTTAAAATTTTGAGATTACCCCAGGACAGCCTAGTCCCTCTGATGGTCAAACACAGGGCTGGGCTAAAGGGAGCCCTGACAGAAGTAAAGTCGGGTCCGTGTAAGGTGATGCTGAGAGACTGGAACACGGGAAAAGTGACAGGACCTTTGGACTTGATAACCTGGGGAAAAGGGTATGCTTGTATCATTACAGATGCTGGAACCAGATGGGTGCCAGCAAAATGGGTGAAACCTTGGCTGGAAGCAAACTTGCATACATCAGATGTAGCAGGCAAACAGCTGGTACCCTAGCGGTGGGAAGTGTGAGCCTGCAGAACATCATGAGAGGAAGAAGTGTCCTGTACTACTAAGCAGGCCTTGCTGGTACAAAAGAAAAAGGGGGAATTGTAGAGGGATGGCTAGAGAGCCGCGTACATGGCTGCCCAGCAGGCCTGCTCAATTCCAGCCTTCAGGTTTCAGTGAAAGAACAAAGGGAGTGCTAACTAGGAGATAAGAAAGTAGACCAAGGTCAGAGGGAATAAAAGAGCTGTTGAACTAAAAGGATGAGCTAAACAAGTAAGGGGGGCTGTAAGGGTCTGAGTTAGATCATTGTCTACCAATTAGGAGCCTGTGTAATTACATCACTAATTGTTAAGAATCATATAAATGTACTGCATGAAAAGCTAATAAACGAAGTCAGTTCCAGCTTCTATGAAGTTGATGTCTGGCATTCCTGACCCGCTCCAAGCTGCAACAAACTGCTGTTTTGTTTGTGGGTGAGGAGAGTGGAAGGTTGTGTATAGTGAAATCAAAATTATGCAAAGAAGAAAACCGCCCTGTTAGATCTTTTGCAATACTATTGTGCCTAGTAGTAATTATGACTAAAGATGAGGAACATTTCCCTTCTAGTAGATAGGTGGATTATAAAAACTCTTCTATATTTATTTTGTAGATATTGATGAATGCCAATCTAACTCATGTCAGAATGGAGCGACGTGTATAGATGGCCTCAATACATTTACTTGTGTCTGTCTGCCAAGCTACGTAGGTGCTCTCTGTGAACAAGGTAAGGCATATTTTTTAATCTGTGGCGATCTAGATCTCAGGTATGCTGTCATCAAAGACGCAAAACTCCATAAATTTTCCAGGAGCTCTAATATGAGTTTTTACTCATATTAGCACTAAAAGCACTAGCACTAACCTGGCATAGTATTAGCAGTTTTAAAGTATTTAAGGGGATATAGGCTGTTGGTGCCTTCTGCCTCACAAAGCTGTAAACAGTGTGAAAAACCCATCACTTAGAACAGGCACCACTTGAAAGCAGGAATATTCTGCTGAATATACCTGATCACATATCCATTCACCAGGGGCCATAACCTTGACATCTGCATCCCAGACTCTTCCAGAGTGACTCGTTCAGTGATTATTTTGGGAAAAATAGGTGCAGAAGCACAATTGCAAGGAAGCTGTAAGAGACATTCTAAACTGGATGGTTAAGAATAGAGTAAGTATCTGAGTCCCCATAATTGTTAGAACATTACCTGCATAAAATCCCCCTATATTTAAGAGAAATGTTTACAGTGCAAGATGCTTAATGTGTGCATGTCTGAGAGGAAGAAGGGTAGCAAAATCTGGTCGGTCAGTAAAACTAAGGAAGGAATTTCCATAAGAAAAAAGAAATTGTGCCTTAGTGTACTTTTTAAAGCCTGTAAAATATTTTTCTCTTTTTCTTCAACTGAATGGTTTTGTTCACTGGCCAGTGAACTAGAAATTCTGATATTGTTTTATTAACAGTGAATATTTCAAGGCTTGTGTCTCATCTTCAGCTGAATGAGTGAAAGGCAGTTTGCAAACTCTTCCAGGTCAACCTGTAGAGATTGGTTTGTTAGAGCAGAGACCTCAGGAAGCTGACTAGCTCCAGCAGTTGTCACTTGTCACTGTTTAACTCTGTTAATAATCTGGCTCACCTTACAGTTTGAAAGGCCTTTCTGAATCTGTTCTCCAGAATTACAAGTTGAACATGTTTTTACAACAGAAAAAAAAAAGTGTTCTTGTTCCCTTCCTCCTTCCCTTTATTTCAACAAATCCATAGTAGTGAATGGCTCTGAGCACCGTGGTAGCTTTAAGCTGTCTTTTATGACCAACCTGAGAGTGCATTTTAGGTGGTTAATGGGAATGTTTCCTAGTTTGTCAATCAGAAACAGAGCTCTGCTCACTCAACTTTGGAATTTAAATTTCCTCCACTTAATGCCTTGCAGTGGTTTGGGACCTGGGAAAAGTGTTCAGTGCCAAATTTCCATTCCACCAGACAAATTAAAACTGTGCTGGCAATTCAGACATAGTTGTCTGGCAAGTAGGCTTTATTTCAAGGCATCAGTCCTGACCTCACTAGATTTAAAGACCAGCCAGAATGACAGAACGTGTACCTCAGTGACACAGGAAAGGTGGAGCTGAGCACACTAAGATTATGTTTCATTAATACTTCTTTTTTTTCCCCTCCCGTATAATTTATTTATTTTAGAGATTAAAAAAAAAAAAATCCAGATCTCTTCCTTCCCCCTCCTTCCCCCCCCCCCCCCCGATATTCATGTTTCAAGGTTAGGCCATTAGATCTTGTTCTCTGAACTCAGCCTTCTAGCTCTTGCATTTTCACACGCTCTGCCTCCCTCATATTACCACTCAGCAGATTTTTCATCAAATCTTGCGCTTTTTCTAGCGATAGAGGCTTAATCAGAGTAGCCTGAAGCTGCTTTCTGACCATGACTTTTCTCAGCTTGCACAGCTGCTTGTAATCTGACTTGTTTCCTGTGGGACGAGGTGATCCTAAAACAATGAAAAATAAATTCTTATGTGCCTTCACAAAGGACATTTTGCTGACTATTAGTCAGCATTGTGTGGTTAAATAAATGTTCTTGAAAGCCAAAGGCAGACTAAACTTGGCCTAGGCAGACTAAAAATGGCCTAGATCCCAGAGATTAAATCTGTATTTGTACCATGTACCTAATGCAGCATACAGCAAGGGAAAACATCAAAAACTAACAACTTGATAGCAAAGATTACATTCCTTTTTCATACTTGGGATTTCTCAAAGCATAAGCAGTTTTCTACAGCTTGACTTGTGGAAAATAAAAGCATGAGACATCAGTTTAAGTTCTATTTTGCCTCTCTATTTGCTTTTGACATTTATGTCTATGCTAATATATGTGTATATATATATTTTTAAATATTTTGATACCAGACTCTTAGGACAATAGCTACTATGTTATCAGTGTTGCCAGAAATTGTCAAAGAAATGCCACTGAACTGGTAAAAATGTATTTATATGAATTTAAAAGCGTAAATGTATCTGAAGCTTAGTTTTTATGTCAGGAAATTTTGGAAAAGGGGAACAAAATTTCTAAAGAATAGAAGCTTTCATGCTTCAGAATGCGAATGATCTCTTCCTGCTTTGATTAAGAATCAGCCTTGCCTTATTGGCAAATTATTCCCTAATTGTCTCCCTGTGATGGAGCAATAACTGCTCACCACTGAGTATACATTGGCAGCCTAAGTGTACGAAGGGTCTGATCAATTTTAGTACTTTATATGACACGTGAACTCTAGCTAAAGCTTGAAAAATATCATAACCAAAGAATGATTGGGGACATTTGTATAGGAGGTGGATATTTTTATGGGGGAAGCAGAATCCAGACCTTGAGACAGAAGGTGTTTGTCTGCCTGGCCTGAGAGATAAGGAGCACGGAGGTGGCTGCTTAGCCAGATTCACAGCCGACCTCCTCCAAAAGCAGTTGAAGGCAGCTGCTTGACCGGGCTTGTAGCCAACTCAACCACAGATGTCCTCTAAACTAGCTTTGGAGGTCAAACACCTGGGAAGGAGGAAGACGATGAGGAAGGCAGGACCCTCAGACTGAGGGCTGCGACCCCTTCTCCCCCCCCATTGGTATGCGTGCCTGCACACCCCAGAGAGAGACAGTTGCACAACTAAAGGCGGAGTTTGTCTGCCCCTTTGCTGCCCCCCCCCCCCCCCCGGCTGCCTCCTGGGTCAGACTGACCCTATGTGCCAAGATGCACCGAGCATAACAAGAGATAGTGTGGAAAGGGGGGGTGAGATAAGGAGAAACTCCAAACACTGAGGCCTGTGCTGTCTCCATAGCAGCAGGTCAGTGTCTCTGTCTCTCTCATCTGCTCTGTTCGAGAGGATGTTCAGTTTCAGTATCCCACCAGCGGGTATTGCCTCGTGAGTAGTTACCCATGTTTTGTTTCTTCTGTGTGTTCTCACTTGAATAAATGCTCAACGTAGCCATTTCGTTCTATGTGGTTTATTGCCAAATCCATCTGGAACAACATTTTATAATGTTTAGCTTTTTCTGTACAGTGACCAAAAAAAAAACTCTCTTTGGCCAAAGCATGTTACTGACTTTAGGAAATTCCATTTCATACCCAGAATATATAAATACCTCCTGAAAGGCAAGATGGTTGCTTTCAGATGTGGTGGAAGTTTGAAAGACTGTTGCATGATGAAAATAAAAACTCTGCTTTGTGTTTCTGTGCTTGAGCATCCCGCAACAGAGGCCCTTCTGCGTGAGCCAAAAGTGTGTCCAGATAACTGGAACAGGATGCAGTTGGGACATGCTGTAATTTTGAGCTGAAGTGTCCTTTATGGTGTTATTTCAACTATCATAACTCCAGTTTGAGTTTTCTATATAGTTTCTCCTGTTCTTGTCCAATCCACAGATTCTTACAGCTCCAAAGCCCATGTTTACTTCTCTTCAGATAAAAGGAATACTGGCTGATGTGAACTCCTACCTATTACATGTCTTTATCAGTCCCATCTCCCAATAATACAATCTCCATTTCATTTCTTTATATTTTGCAGTTGTCTTTAGAAACTGATACCTAAAATTTTATACTTTGTAGTGGAAGGTGGGTTTTGGAGAAGGACTTGGAGAGGTAAATTCATTCTTCA
The DNA here is from genome assembly GCF_059628265.1 of Tinamus guttatus. NCBI lineage: Eukaryota > Metazoa > Chordata > Aves > Tinamiformes > Tinamidae > Tinamus > Tinamus guttatus. Next base: position 627,036 of record NW_028288605.1, read on the forward strand.
GGAAGATAATACGCCAGTTCCATATCTGTGGATTGAATAGTGACACATTTTCCTTTATGGTTACTTTTAATTATTGGTTATTTTCAAACCCAAGTAATTCAGTCACTATTCAAAGAACTATTTGCTGTACAAACAATAACTCTTGTCCCCATGTACAAACTCATAAATAAAACTGATGAAATGCAGTCTATCATCCAGGCTTTTCATTCATCCAGAATTATGGACTAAGGATGTCCTCCTGGGATTGCCCAAGTACGGCACAATAGGATCAATAGAAGCTCACAAAGTGGCTGATAAAAATTATATTCCTTATGTGAATAATATTCATACAACTTGTACTGAAACCTGGTAAACAGGACTACTTGAAATATTATTAAGTCTTCAAGGGTGAATGATTATTTTTGCCTTTGCATTGCTTAAGGGAGAGGATACCTTTTTGAGCCTCTGCATTGGAGAAAATCCATCCATTTCTGTGAAATGTGCCTGTGTTTCATGCCTGTTAGAAATATGATTTGTTTATTTGTCACAGACACGGAGACCTGTGATTATGGCTGGCACAAGTTCCAAGGACAGTGCTACAAATACTTTGCCCATCGTCGTACATGGGATACAGCTGAACGAGAATGCCGTCTTCAGGGAGCGCACCTGACAAGCATCTTGTCCCATGAAGAGCAGATCTTTGTGAACCGTATGCATTAGTAAAATTCCACTCAACAAGAAAGGGCCCTGAGGATTCAGAAATAGAGAAATATCCTTCTAATCACTTAGCTTTGTGTTTTCTTTTTAGAATACGCTTAGAAAACCTTTCACAGCGCACATTGTGTTCTTGATGTTTACTTTTGCTGTTTAGTTCCTTATCACAGTTATTTGTTATGTAGAAAATATCTTTCCTGAAAGTGTAATAGAACTACTTTTTAGCATTGAAGAATATATAACAGTTTTTTTTTTTTTTCCTGAAAACCTTAGGTCTTTTTAGTAATTAAAAAGCTAAACTGTTTCTTTTGGGAGGCAAAGTAAGGAGAGAAGAGACAGGATTGTTTAAAACTCAGATCTGAATCTGCATTTTGTAGACTTTCTGAATTAAAATTTAAAAGCTGAAAAGCAGCCTGTAAATAATTGTTTGAGCAGTGAGTAAGAGAATCTTAAGAACAGGATGTCTGATTCATTTCATGCAAGTTCTTTTATTAAGATAATGATGAAAACTCTTCCATTTATGGGAAAGTTAATAAAAATATCCTTCTGGTTCCTTTTGCTTTAGGTATTGGGCATGACTACCAGTGGATCGGCCTCAATGACAGGATGTTTGAGCGTGACTTCCGCTGGACTGATGGTAGCCCGCTGGTAAGATGCCTTTAAAATGAAATCACTTATTCATTTATTTTTGTGGTGGTTTCTCAAATTCCCACAGAAATGAATGAAGCTTCACCAAAAATGCAGTCGTTAAATATGTAAGCAAGTAAACAGCCAGGAAGCTATCTTGGTTTGGGATAGCTCCTTTTCTGCAATATATTTCTAAATTCTTATTCTTTGTTCTTATATATGTGGGAGCTCCCAAAGTTTCCCAACAGAAACCAACACTTAAGGTTTAGTCTGGGAACATAATTTAAGAGTCTTTGCTGGAGCTGGTTTGTGCTTATCTTTACTTATACAGTGATACATGTCAGAATTCTCCTTTCTTTCTTCTGTAAGTGGAGAAGAGTGCATTTTTCAGATTTGTATATGGCATACATGCCCTTGCATTTGTGGGACACATTGAGGAGTCTTAAGTGGACTCTTCTAGTGTATGTGGCAACTGTACAGCTTGGACTGAAAAGCAGTCATCCTTAGGTGGTTCAGGAGGCCTGTAATCGGTAATCTGTCCCTAAAATTTTAAGATGTTCTTGATATCACCTATTTCCTTAAGACAGGATGGAAAACCAGCAGAAGAAAGGGAAAAATCTCTGTACTTGCCTTTAGCTAAAATAAATCAGATTACTACATACAGGAAATTGTTGAGCTCTTTTCAGTTCAAAATAGTCTCTTCTGTATTAGAGACAGGTGATTTATTGTCCTTTAATACCCATTAAAAACATTATTAAAAAATGGTCATGCTTATTACTGCTTCATGTAAACATACTAAGACATAAAGTCCTCTAAAATGAGGACTAGTGGCTCTAAATTATCCACTTCTTGGGAAACTTACCATGTGTGGCAGATGACACAGGAAAAAAAGAAAAGGAAGATCAAACTTTTTTCTTTCATAGCTCTCTGAGAGAATTATGGTACCCATTTGTGCTTGGAGGCACAGTGTCTTCCAGACTGTAAGCAAAGGGCATTCTTCCAACCATTTTCTTACCTCTGCCCATGTATTTTGGGGAGTGCCCTATGTGCCATGTCCTTGAACTCCACTTATTGTGGAATTCATTCTGTCTCTTACATGATCTCTTCCATGTTACAGACAGTGACTGGCACCCTCTGAGGCCTGTTTAATTTTGAGTGAAGCTTGGGGAAATGCCAGTCTTTTTGCATTCGTTGGATAAGGAGCCTACACTTCACTAAGGGACTTAGAGTTAGCAGAGGGAAATTTGCCAATAAATGCAATGCTTGAAGGGTCAGCATGTCACTCATACCAGGAGTCTGAAACAAGATGCAATATTGCAAAGATAAAGTTGATAAGTCAACGAGTGATGAATCTCAGGATGGGATGGTGCTGAGACTTGATTTCTAATTCAAGCTGCTGGACAAATGTGTTAAATTTTTACTTTGTTTTTTAATTTAAGCAAAAGAAGGTATCCTAGCAGCAGGATAAGACCATCTGCCTAACAGATTTATCTTTTGACTGATCTTATCTTTATCCCACTTTCCAAATTTTTTTTAGCAACTTCTCTCTGTCTCTTCCATTGGAAACAATCTTAAGTGTCTCTTGAATTCATTTATATTCATTGTTTCAATAGCCTTCCCTTGTAACTTTTTCCATATGTTTTATGGATGCAGTAGTAACTTGTTTGCTTCTTTCTCCTAGGGTGGTTGGTTTTTTTCATACTTTCTAACCCCCCATTCAGGTGATAGTGATTTATTATTTCACTAGTAATTGAGGTAATATCCTAATGAAGCATAGGTGTCATATATATTTCTGTGGTGATGTGTTAGAATTTCACTGAATTTTAACACTGTGTAGGTCAAAAATTACATTTCTCATGTATTTGCACGTGAACAATAGGCATGGTAGTGTTAAAAGTGTTTATGTAATTCAGGATCACAAAAATCAGCATAACTCCATCACCACTCAGGTTCTAATCTGAATTTCTGAGGTTAGAGATAGCTCTTGCATATAGACAGATTCTAGACAGTTTTCCGTTTTGCATATCAGGTGTATCTGTAATTGAGCTGTGCTTTTATGTTTGCGACTCAACTCCATGTTTTCTTCAAGACAGTATTTATCCATCTAGACTGCTATTTAACACTTCCAACTCACTAGAAAATTTGTCAAGTCTGCTAAGAATTCCCCTGACATCAGATTATGAATCTGAAAATCCTGCTAATAATGCTATAAGTTGTGTTTTTTTTTTTATTTTATTTTTTATTTTTTTTTAAGTCCTAATCTTGGTAGGGTAAGAAAAGAGCAAACAGAACAACAAAATCCACAGGAGATGTTGCTGATGGACTTCTTGGCCCAGTGCTACTGTTTTACCCAGTACAGCCCAGATAAAAATAACTGATGAATGTTGTCTATACTAAATCCTCATGATTTTTTTAATGTGAATTTTCATTCTGAACCAAAATGTTTGGCTAGCATGGGGGAAGTAGAGTTTGGAATCTGTAGACCTCAGACTCTAACACTGGAGATTATGGAATAAATTTTGGATTATTTTGTTACACGTTTTCCATGAACATGAGAAAACTACAATTTAATCGGTATGCTGAAAGAAAAACTTTTGCCAAGTGTTGGCATGAATTTTATTAGCATTTTCTGAAAAGGGACTCAAATACTCTTTTTATTTCTTTACATCTAAAAGATATTTCAACCAATGATTTCAATGAAAGGAGATTAGCTTTTTTGTTGGTTTTTTTTGTTGTTTTTTTTTTTTGACATTTTCAGCTCATAACCCTGCTGTGTTTTTTCCAGAAGCTAGATGCCAACTACTGTTAAATATAATGGAGTTGGACAAAAAAAGCATGCAAGAGTTCCTTATTGAAAAACAATGAATGTACTTCCAAGTGTATTGCACTTTGTTTCTTACTACACTGAGTTCCTGAATACACGTTCACCTTATTTTTTTTTTATGAGTTGCATAGTCACATGCAGCATTGGCGTATAAACCTTGTGCTGTCTCGCATTGCTTCCCAAAATACAAGACTTTTATGCATGTTTTTCTTGCTGATTCATGTGAAAAAACTTGTCCCTGTCATTGCTCTAGTAATGTGAGAAAGCTTAAATTCTCAAATGTCGTTGTTGGAATTTCCTTTCCCTCATGGAAAGGATGAATGGATAAAAGTTTTGCTAACTATATAAGTAAGGACTATTTAGTTTTCTGTGCAGTAGGACAGATAATATCAGTTCAAGCCACTTCAGAGGGATGAGAGGCTTGTTTGCTTCTAATCAACATTGATCAACATTTTAAAAAGGCAAATATGTAGAATTAAACTTCTTACTGGGAAACTTACACTGAACATTCCATTAAAGTAACTATGGCAGGCCCACAGTCATATTGAAGAAAACAGTAATTTATATGCCTAATAAGGGTGTAAGCCTAATCAGCTACTTTGGATAGTCTTGGCACTGGCTTTTGGTCCCCATTCCTCTACCTTCTCAAAATACTAGCTGTTTTAATTCGTCAAAACCAACAGTAGTCCAAAAAAGTTGCTTTATTCCTGTGCAAGTTTTTCTTATATTAACTGGAATTTATGTGAGATTACCAAAAAGAATGCCAGTTAGCAAATCTTAGAATATATGGAGTATCATCTTGTAAATATATGGCTTGATCTTTAGCAGAGTTATTTAAGGAAGGAACTTTTAAGATGAGGACAATTATCCACATGAAATAGAAAGAGGCACAGTCCTATTTGTAGTATTGTAGGCTCTGTTCTTGCAAAGATAATTTGAGTAGACTTTTGGTCTACCTCACTGAAGTATGCAATGACGCATAGCTATTTGTGCATTTGTAGGGGATTAGGATTTTAGTCTTAAAGTTGCCTTTCATTTAAAACTGTTCAGCAGTTTTCTGCCCTCTGGGCAAAATGACATCTCAATCTCCTGGTGTATGACACTTTTTCAATGTCCTGTGTCCATTATATCTCAAACACATACTCATCTTAAAAAATGCAAAATAGTCTGTAAAATATTTTGGTCTTACAAATGGTATCCAAATGTTCAGTTGTCAATCTAGGTGCTAATTTCCCATGAACAAGTTAATATTATTTCATTATCTTGTATTTTATTGGTCAGACCATGTTTTATATTTGTCTTGCTTGTAATTCTTTTAAAAAAAAAACAATTGGGAGCTTTTTGGCTGAGGTCAAGACACCTCTTTAAAGCAGCTTCTTGGCTAGGCTGTGAGTACCTCTTCCAATATGTAAAACAAAAAAGCTATAATTACCCTAATCTGGAATACAGTGCTGGCCACCCATATGAATCTCATTTGTTCTGATTTGTTGTCCTGTATCTATGTGGCAACAGAAAATGATCTTTATTTATTTATTTATTCATCTATTGTGTATTTTCTACATTTTTAAAGAGAGAGTTATTCGGTGTTTCCAGTTGTTGAGAGAGGCAGATTCATGTTCTGGAGCTGATAGGCCATATGAAAAACTCTCTGGCAGCATTAACTTATTTTTTCTCATATCAAGTGAAAAGAGTTGACTGCAGCTGTATTAGAACAACATAAAAGTGTCATTCAGGAAACCTGGTCCCACACTTCTGGTGCAAGTTCAGCTCTGACCACAGTGAGCTTTGCCGATTACTGGCCACTACCAGACTTATATTGGCAACATAAAAACAAAACAAACAAAAAAACACATGGACCAGTAGAAACAGAATTTGAAGGCTGCAAATTTTGGCCTGTCTGCTTAGTCCCTGTCTTATGGATAATGTGTTTCAAAGGTAGAGAGAGCAGGCACTAAAGTGAGCTCAGAGCACTCTCAGCATCCCCACATTTCTAGAGCATTATTAGGGCATACTTCTTGAAAATGCTGCAAATTACTGCTCAAGATATTTCAGGTGCGGTTGCTTCTTGCAGATGCGAAAGGTGAAAGAAAATAATAGTTAGAGAGCTCTGCTTCTGTTCTATTACAGCAGGGGTCCTCAAACTTTTTAAACAGGGGGCCGGTTCACTGTCCCTCAGACACTGTCGGGGGCCAGACTATAGTTTGGAAAAAAATGAACGAATTCCTATGCACACTGCACATATTTTATTTGTAGTAGTGCACAAAAAACAGGAAAAAGAATGCAATATTTAAAATGAAGAACAATTGTAATCAACAAAAACAAATAATATTTCAATGTGAACTATGGGCCTGCTTTTGGCTAATGAGATGGTCAATGTTAGGTTCCATATTTGTCACTGCTAGTCGTAGCAAGTGATGCCAGTGTTCATCAGTTAGTCTGGATCTGATTGGAGATTTCAGATGTTTCATTCGGGAAAAAGTCTGCTCACAGACATAGGTGCTGCCAAAGATGGTTGCAATTTTGAGTGCATGGTTCCTGAAATTATGATATGCCTCTGAGGGGAGAGATGCATAGAAATTAGTAAGGCTGCTTGATTTGAATGCATATTTCAGCGAGTCACAAGTCTGTAGTTCGGCCAGTTCCATTTGGTAAATCGGATCAACAGTTTCAATGTCAACAGAAAATGGGTTCCGGAAAAGCTGTATGTCCTGTTCATGGAGACGAAGCCCTTCAAATCTAATTTGAAACTCCTTTTGCAACATTTCTAGTACATCCATACATGTTTTGTTTGGGAATGCAACTGCTGGTTTTTCTGCAGACAGGTTTTGAGTTGTGGGGAGATGGCAGAAGTTTTCCTCCTTTACTTGGTTAATGAGCAGGTCTAATTTGACTTGAAATGCTTTCACATGTGAATACATATCACAGATGAGCTTCCCCTTTCCTTGAAGTTGGACATTGAAATTGTTGAGTAGCTCTGTTACATCTGTCAGAAATGCAAGGTGCCATTTCCATTCTGCATCTTTGAGCTCTGGTACTTCTTTGTTTTTAGAAAGCATAAAATCATAAACCTGTGGAAGTAAGTCATAAAATCGTTTCAAAACTCTCCCTCGACTCAGCCAACGGACTTCTGTGTAGTACAGAATATCTTCATAGGCATCATTTAGCTCAGAAAGAAATTCCTGAAACTGTCTGTGGTTTAGCGCATGAGCTCTAACGAAGTTAACACAAGAAACTACAATTTTCATGACAGAGTCCAGCTTCAGTGATTTATAACACAGTGCTTGTTGGTGGATGATGCAGTGTATGGCTATTGGATGTGAATGGCTGCGTTTGTCCATCTCTTTGTTAATGCGTGCAACCACTCCTTTCATGGACCCCACCATGCTAGGAGCACCATCAGTTGTCACACTGAATAGTTTACCCCAGTCCAGCTCCAAATCATTCATAGTTTGGCAAACTTTCTCATAGATATCCTCTCCTGTAGTTGTTCCTTTGATGCTTTTCAGTGCAGCAAGCTCCTCTGTGACTTCGAAAGAATCATTTGTCCCACGAATGAAAATTAGAAGTTGTGCAGAATCATGAACATCATTGCTTTCGTTGAGTGCCAATGAGAAATAGCAAAGTTTTTTTGAGGAGTTTTGCAATTGCAGATTCAAATTTTCCCCCATTTCTTCAATCCTTCATGTAATTGTGGGTCCTGAAAAACTCACTGTACTAAATAAATCCGCCTTCTCTGGACGCATCTCTTTGGCAACAGAAAGAAGGCATTCTTTAACAAATTCTCCCTCTATGACTGCTCTGCAAGGGGGCGCTATGAGCTCGGCAACTCGATAGCTTGCTCGAAGTGATGATATATTGAGCTGCTTTTGCTTCACAAAAGTATTTTCATAGAATCATAGAATCATAGAATGCTTAGGGTTGGAAGGGACCTCTAGAGATCATCTAGTCCAACCCCCCTGCATACGCAGGGGCACCTAGAGCACGTGGCACAGGACTGCATCCAAGCGGGTTTTGAAGATCTCCAGAGAAGGAGACTCCACAACCTCTCTGGGCAGCCTGTTCCAGTGCTCTGTCACCCTCACTGTTAAGAATTTTTTCCTTAAGTTCCTATGGAATTTTTGGTGTTTCAGTTTCCGGCCATTTCCTCTAGTCCTATCAGTGGCCACCACTGAAAAGAGACCATCCCCGTCCTCTGCACTCCCTCCCTTGAGGTATTTATATACACTGATTAGATCCCCTCTCAGCCTTCTCTTCTCCAGGCTGAACAGGCCCAGCTCCCTCAGCCTCTCCTCATAGGGCAGATGTTCCAGGCCCCTGATCATCCTTGTGGCCCTGCGCTGGACTCTCTCCAGCAGCTCCACATCCCTCTTGTACTGTGGAGCCCAGAACTGGACACAATACTCCAGATGCGGCCTCACTAGGGCTGAGTAGAGGGGCAGGATCACTTCCCTCGACCTGCTGGAGACGCTCTTCTTAATGCACCCCAGGATTCCATTGGCCTTCTTGGCCACGAGGGCACACTGCTGCCTCATGGTCAACTTGTCATCCACCATGACACCCAGGTCTTTCTCCGCAGAGCTGCTCTCCAGAAGGTCAGTCCCCAGCCTGTACTGGTGTCTGGGGTTATTCCTCCCCAGGTGCAGAACCTTGCACTTGGCCTTGTTGAAATGCATGAGGTTTTTCACCGCCCAGTTGTCCAGTCTGTCCAGGTCCCTCTGGATGGCAGCGCAGCCCTCTGGGGTATCAGCTACTCCTCCCAGTTTGGTATCATCAGCAAACTTGCTGAGGGAGCACTCCATGCCTTCATCCAGGTCATTGATGAAGAAATTGAACAGGACTGGACCAAGGACTGACCCCTGGGGGACCCCGCTAGCTACAGGCCTCCAACTAGACTCTGCACCGCTGATCACCACTCTCTGGGCCCTGCCATCCAGCCAGTTCCTAATCCACCTCACTGTCCACTCATCTATCCCACACTTCCGGAGCTTGCCCAGGAGGATGTTGTGAGGGACTGTGTCAAAAGCCTTGGTGAAGTCGAGATAGACGACATCCACCGCTCTCCCCTCATCTATCCAGCCGGTCATTTCATCATAGAAGGCTATCAGGTTAGTCAGGTAAGATTTCCCCTTGGTGAATCCATGCTGACTACTCTTGAGCACCTTCTTGTCCTCCATGTGCTTGGAGACAACGGCCAGTATGAGCCGTTCCATCACTTTTCCGGGGACAGAGGTGAGGCTGACTGGCCTGTAGTTGCCTGGATCCTCCTTCTTGCCTTTTTTGAAGACTGGCGTGACATTGGCCTTCTTCCAGTCTTCCGGCACCTCCCCCGTTCTTCAGGATCTTTCAAAGATGATGGAGAGCGGCTTAGCTATGGCATCTGCCAGCTCACGCAGCACTCTGGGGTGCATCCCATCAGGGCCCATGGATTTGTGGGTATCGAGGTTCCTTAGGTGCTCTCTGACCCAATCTTCCTCTCCCCAGGGCAAGTCTTCCTCTCTACCAGCTTCTTCTCTTGTCCCTAGGGCCTGGGGCTCTAAAGGGCTGCCCTTGGTAAACACCGAAGCAAAGAAGGCATTGAGCAACTCTGCTTTTTCTGTGTTATTTGTAACCAGGGTGCCCATCCCGTCCGCCAGCGGATCCACGTTTTCCCTGATTTTCCTTTTGCTGTTAATGTATTTGAAGAATTTTTTTTTGTTATTTTTAACATCCCTTGCCAGCTTGCCTTCCAGACGTGCCTTAGCTTTCCTTGTCGCATCTCTGCATTCCCTGACTACGTTCCTGTATTTCTCCCATGGGACCTGTCCTTTTTTCCACATTCTGTATACCGCTGCCTTCTGCTTGAGCATTGCCACAAGCTCCCTGCTCATCCACGCAGGTCTCCTGCCCCCTCTGCCTGGCTTCTTACACACAGGGATGCACTGTTGCAGGACGTGGAGGAAGTGCTGCTTGAAAACTAACCAGCTCTCTTGGGCCCCCCTGCCTTCTAGAGCACTAGCCCATGGGATTCTACCGAGGAGGTCTCTGAAGAGGCTAAAGTTGGCCCTCCTGAAGTCCATCATCGCAAGGCTACTTATAGCCCTGCGTCCTCCTCGTTGAATCCTGAACTCCACCAACTCATGGTCACTGCAGCCGAGGCTACCCCCCACCTTAACATCTCCTACTAGGCCCTCCCTATTTGATAGCACGAGGTCCAGTAGCCCACCTCTCCTCGTCGGCTCCTCCACAACCTGCGTCAAAAAGTTATCGTCAACGCTCTGCAGGAACCTCCAGGACTGCTTGTGCCTGGCTGTGTTGTCCTCCCAGTTGATGTCGGGGTAGTTGAAGTCCCCCATGAGAACCAGGGCCTGTGACTGTGAGGCAATATCCAGCTGTCTGTAGAAGGCCTCATCAACCTCCTCGTCCTGGTCAGGTGGCCTGTAGCAGACACCCACCACAGTGTCTCCCACATTAGCCTGCCCTCTAATCCTTACCCACAAGCTCTCAACTCGCTCGTCCTCCACTCCCAGGTTGAGCTCCATGCATTCCAGTTGCTCTCTCACATAAAGAGCAACTCCACCACCTCGCCTTCCCAGCCTGTCCTTCCTAAAGAGCACATAGCTTTCCATGGCAGCGCTCCAGTCGTGTGAGCTATCCCACCACGTCTCTGTGATTCCAATGAGATCATGATGCTGGGACCGCACACAGATCTCCAGTTCATCCTGCTTATTCCCCATGCTTCGCGCATTGGTATACAGGCATTTCAGGGAAGCAACAGAGGCCACAGGTTTCCCAGGAGGGGTGAAAGAGGACCCTCCGTGATCATTTCCTATCCTCACTTCCGCACTAGCATACTCCCGCTGGACGCCATCTGACCTGGGCTGTGTGGTACTGCTTGCCGTGTCAGCGTGCCACTCCCCTTCCCCCTTCTTGCCTAGTTTAAAGCCCTCCTAACCAGGTTGGCCAGCCTTTTGGCAAAGAGACGTGTGCCCCTCTTGCTAAGATGGGTCCCATCATTCCCCACTAGCTGGTGGTCATCAAACAGAGTCCCATGGTCACAGAAGCCAAAACCCTGTTGCCAAGCCCAGCGGCGCAGCCACTTGTTAAGCTGCCATATCCGCCTTCTCCTCCTTGAGTCCATTCTCCTCGTTGGCAGAATAGAGGAGAACAGTACCTGGGCACCTGTACCTTTGATGGCCATCCCTAGGGCTCTTGCTGAGTTGTCAATCCATGTTTCAGTCTTAATATTTTATCTTTTCTCACTTGTCCGACCAAATCATATTTATCTTTATGTTGAGTTTTGTAGTGTCGACGCAAATTGTATTCCATGAACACAGACACTGAATTCTGGCATATCAGACAAACAGCTCTTTCTTTGTACTCCGTGAAAAAAATAATCAGAAGTCCACTTTTCTTGGAATACCCTGCACTCGGAGTCAATTTGTCTTTTTTTTGACATGATGGTGCGTGCGCTTCCCACTGGTGCTGGTTTGCTTGTCCTGCCTGGGAGCTGGAGGGAGGGAGAGACGGGGGAGCCGCCCACCTGGCTGATGCCGCCTCCCCCCTCCTCAGCCCGGCCGCGCAGTCCAGAAAGGGTGGCCAGAAGGGGCTGAAGGAACTTTGCCGCGCCGGGGCTCTGGCGATTCGCCCGAGTTGGCTGGACTCGCAGTCCAGAGGCTGCCGACTGAGCTTGCCCGGCAGAGGAGATGCCCGCGCCTCTCGCCTGCCGCGCATCGCGGAGGAGGAGGAGGAGGGGGGGGGGAGGAGGAGGACGGGGGGAGGAGGGGGGGGGAGGGGGAGGAGGAGGGGGAGGGGGAGAGGAGGGGGGGAGGGGGAGGGGGAGGGGGAGGGGGAGGAGGCGCGGTTTGTAGCCGAGAGGCGCCCCCTGGGGGCGCTGGTTTCAGCCCAGTCCCGGCGGGTGCTTGGGGGCTGCGGAGGCCGGCGCGCGGATTAAGCGGCAGGAAGTCATCTGCGGCTGCTTGGTTTCCCCCCCAACCCCCGGCGGGGGGTTCTGTAAATACCGGCGGGCTGGATTGAGGACCCTGGGGGACTGTATCCGGCCCGCGGGCCCTAGTTTGAGGACCCCTGTATTACAGTGTAGTTACAGGGCTGTTTATTGGTGTGTGGTGTGAGGAAAAAAAGTTTTCCTCTGAAATATAATTTTATTTGAAAATGGTAAGAACTTGCTGCATAAAATAACTTCAATTCTATAAAAATTCTAATTCTCTTCTGCAGTTTTTTAGTATTTCTGTGATAGTGAATAACTTTGCCAATTTTAAGAATGGATTGTGGACAATCTTCAGTCCACATATATATTGTAAAAAGCTGTAAATACTAAAAGCAAATCAATTTAGGATAATGACAGTGATACTGGAGCAGAAAGCAAGACCTAGATCAGTCACACAATTGTAAGAGTTTGTCCAAGCCTGATTGGATCAGTGTAACACAATTAAATAGTAAATGATAGCTTTAGTAAGAAAGAGCCAATTATTACTAATAAAACTTATGCTATCAGTAGGGACACTTAAAAACTGACTTGATCAAAGAAAGAGTGAATGCAATGGGACATGTGAAACTATCTTAGGGAAATTGAATTTAAATAATTCACTCAGTCCTGTGAATAGTAACCTTTACATCTGTACAGCATGCCCATCCAAATAGAAGAAAAATGGTGTTGCTTTTGGCAGTTTATCCATTGTATTTGGATTGCTGGCATTTCACTATTAAGGACCCTTGTGAACAGGCACAGCAATAAAGGAGTCCTTTGGATCTATTCATATTATGGATTAAGTACATATAGCTACTTGTGGTTGTGCCTCGGGCCTCTGTCTCACAGGGGGAGTTATTCATATCCTTTGGAAAGTGCTGCTGATAATTAGTGCTTTGTACGGCGGTGAGCTCACTCCCATTACATAAGATTAGTGCTGTAATAAGGAGGTGGCTAGTGTCTGTGGCCAGATTGTCTGTCACTTATAGAGCACTGCCAGCTAGGAAAGTAATGGGTCATATTGCCACTTTTAAATCTGTCCAGAGACCCAGGGTTAGTTTTTCTCCCCTTCGGCGCAGCAGTGTTATGCTTTGTGTTTGCAATGCTGGCCTTCAGGTTGTCAGAGTTAGTTAAAAAAGCAAAACAAAACAGCAGTTTAATTCTGGCAAAAACAAAGCCCTCTCTTTTCCCCCTCCTTTATTGGTCAGTGAATCAGAATGTTTTAACTTGAGCAAATCTATAACTATTCCCTACTCAGAAAGAGTAACTCCCTTGAACGCAAAACCCTTCAAATGGTATAGGATATTGTAGGGAGGTAGGCTGCCTCAGAGGGTTAAATAAAGCAAACAAGCTAAAAAGTACTGTAGTCAGCTGCAAACAAAAAGCTCATTGTGCCAGCGTCCCACAGGATCCTTGGAGAAGGCGATTTTAAATCTGCCAAATGTTTTGATTTTGTGCTGCAAACAGTCATTAGAGCCTCTCTTTAAGATACTCATTTGACCTGCATTAAATGGAGAACTATATTATGTTATTAGTGACAGGTATGTTTTGAGTTCAGCCTGTCTTGGGCTGTAAGAAGGGCCTATTGGACAAAGTGGGTTTTTGTCTTATTTATACCAAGGGGGTAGGCAGTTACTTCAGAGCCTCGTTACAGTTGGCCTGGGGCTGAAACTCTTGAACAGCTTCAAAACTGCAATAATTGTTAAAATAAGTGGCAAAATGAAGGATTTTTTCCCCAGTGGCTCTCTAGTAAATTGCACATAAAAATGAATTTACATCATGTTGATAATATATAATTATGTCAATATGACTTCCAGAGCACATGTATTATACCAATGAACCTTTATCGCTCTAGCATGCTTCTCTTCAACACTAAAACACCTGGCCATTAGCAAGAGACTTTCACCAGCAATTTGTGCCATTCGCTTTTGGCAGCTCTGCATGCTAAGGTGTGTATTCTGGGTCTTTCAGAAGCCATATACATGCACCACTGGACAATGCAGTTCTCTAAAGGAGGAATTTATTATATTTAAAATCTCTTTAAAATACCCTAAATGTTACAACTCCAAGAGATCTCGATTCAGATGAAAGTCGATGGGATTTTGTCCATTGGCTTACATAGCTTTTAAAGAGCTAATCAAGGAGCTATCTGTCTGTGTCATTATTATTTTGGACCTATTCGAAGCCAGTGTCTAGGCTCAGCAGTGAGTAGACATTGCCATCTAGTGGGACCTTCCTGCCATATGTAACATCTTTCACTTTCCATAAGAAAGTTGTCATATTTTGGTACTGTGCTTTTTAAAAAAAAGCAAAAACAAATGTTTTCATGGGTCTTTTTAATCTGTAATCAGTGCTTGCAGGTATTCATTGAAATACCTAAATTTATGATATTTTGGCTCCTCTCTTTGCAAGCTTCATACATAAAATGAAAGAGTTGCCAACAAATTCTACTACTTACTGTGTTGAAGGAAAAACAAACCCAAAAACCTTAAAGTAAAATCCTTTGCAAGGTTCATTAGCAAAGCTCATGCTTTCTGTATCTGAACCAGTGAAGTTAGGAGCACTTCTGAGCTCCTAGAGCTGGGAGTTTGCTGTAGTCACACTCTGACTCCCTCATGGAGAAAGCTTTGGGTGCACAACTGACCCACATCCTGGCAGCTTCCCAAATTATGTGCAAGCAAAGCTCAGATTAGGGACTTGATGGGAGACATGCAGTTATGATATATGCAGTAAGAATACAGGACCACAGCATGCAAGCTTGTATGTACTCACTCTTTGGTAAGGTTAAACACAGCAGTTGCCTTTGTAGGGGCTAGAATTTCTCCCAGAAACTATTTACTAACGTATGTAGCTTGACCCCTTGTTCAGCATGTTGTTTTAGCGTGTGCCTGAATTAGCCATGGGCGCACCACTCATCATTAAAGTAAGGTATGTGCTTGGGCCCTTACTGAATGGAGTTTTCAACCTCATGAATAGTTTTGTGAGTTCTGTCCAACTACTCCCAGTCATAAAATTAAACAGAGAATCTTTTGCAAGACTGAGGTGGAATCAAGTGAAACACAGCCAGGACTGTAAGGTAGTTTCTTGTCTTTCCTAATGTAAAAAATGTATTTAAAGGCCAGGTGATCCTAATGGAAATACGGAAATATTACTGTCACTGCCAAGTCGGCACAGTAATGTTTTATTTTTGTTTGTTTGTTTTGTTTTCCCCCCTCTCTCTCCTCTTTCTATTGGAAGGAAATGGAAGCCCTTTCAAACTTCCCATGAGTGTCTCATGTAACAGCAGCAGGGCTGTGTAACAACATGACAGAAACCAGGGGATTCTGAGCTGATCCATATACTCCTTGTAACCTTGTGCTGGTCTCTTTATCATTTAGCCAGCCTTAGGACTGTGTAGTAGCAAGAACATAACATGAGATGTAATTTCTAGTTATGCTATTCAATTATAACAGAACCTTTGTGCTGAGGAGCTTGTTCAGTAGACTTTTCTGATTTAAAAAAAATAAGAATTTTATCTGCTATTGTTTTAAAAAAAGTGTGTTCCTGTTCTCAGCAGAGTTATGGAAGACAGACAATAGCTGGTAAGCTTTGCAATGCTGGTTTAAGCCAGTTTCATGATAAATACCGATCATGAAATGTTGCTTCACTTTAAGATGAAATGGTACAGAGCGTATCCATTCAGTTCAATCCCTGCATACTTCCTTCTCTTTTTGATTTACCTTATTAGTCTTGCATTAAGTTACAATCAGATAGGAAAGCAACCAGAATGAAATAAAATAAAAATCCCATTGGAAATTACAAGTGCCAAAAGAGATTTATAATTTAAGCACATTTAAACATACTGAAAGCATGCTTCCTTTTCCCACAAGGAAAAGCATGAACCCTAAAACCTAAATGTTAGATGTATTTCTAGTAAATTATTTCTTAGCTTTAGTTATGTACAAAAGATTATTGGCCTTTTCACAACAAAGAGGTCAAGTAGTTACGTTTTGTTTGCATCTAGTTTATTTTGTTGTGCTTCATTAAACATAGTGTTGTTGATTTGTTCTGGAATGCAAAATCCAAGCTATTGATCTCAGCCACTTGGTATGCCCTTCGGAGATAAAGCAATGGCAGATATTTCTAAATGCATGTCACAAAGCTGAGGTGCAGCTTACTCATAGATTCACCTTGGCATATGCAAACATCTGAAAGAGCTGAGTGGATTATTCAATAGTCAGGATATGAGTCCCCAAAATAAGGTTGGTTATCTGAATATAGAAATAACAAATCTTCCACAAGGTCAGATCATGTCCATGACAGGAAAGCTATGCTCATTCAAATTCTAGGTGACAGCAATATGAATGACAAAAATATGAATGACAAAATATGAAAATATGAATGACAAAACAGAACAATTGGTTGATAAAATTAGCTGCTTTGTGACTCTTAAATCCTTGCTTTCTGAGACTTAATTAATCAAAAAGGTCTGAGTGTCACCCAATTGGCAGGTTGTGGCTATTGCTCAATTCAGTCCTATACTAGGAAAACCTCCAAAAACTGTGCAGACCTGCTTCCTGGGGAACTTAATAAAAGACCTTAATAAATAAATACACTCTTGTTACTGCCATATGCACTGGAAATTTCCTGTGAGGCAGGAAAATACACTGTCACTATTTTACAGATTAGGAAATGAGTCAGCCAAATGTATTTCTTAATGCCGTGCAGGAAGCCTGAAGAACTGAACCCATGTCTCAGCTGTGGTTTTCACCAGTGGACCATCCACCCTTGTTCTGCCAGGAAACTTTCAATATTCTCTAGCAAAGAAAGCTAGTAATTCCTATGTGTAATTATGGACTTCAATTTTACCAAAAAAAAAAAAAGATACAAGAAAGGCTTCTTTGAACATAGTATAATTAAATATGTAAAGAACATAAGGGGAGCCCTGTTGCTAGCTTGAAAATGATGGCAAGACAGGGTAGTTGTGTGGGCTCCTAAAGGACCAAATGAATGCGTGGATACCAAAATCTTGTTCCAAAGGCCAGCGCTAGCAGTTCTTTGATTACCCTGAAATCTCAATTTTTGGTAAAAAGAAATAGGTTTCTAGTTCTCATGAATGTTAAGAGTTTTGTAAAGTAGCTGATGCAACAATATGTACATGAGTTGAAGAGTTGTGTACTCCATGTATTCTTGCTTTGAACTTTCCTCTCCATGGCCCAGCAATGCCATGCTTTATGTCTAGAGAAGAGCAGGCCATGTTTGTATTAAAGATTATAGGGACTAAAATGTAGAGCCTGGAAATGCTTTGCATTGTAATCTATGGGAGAATGTCCCATGTGTTATGTCAATGTTCCACAGACACAGAGTCAAGGAAAGGCATCTTGTTTAGGATTTTTGGGCAATGTTTCCCAACAGGGGAGTTATGAATTGAATATTTTAGATACTTTATTACAAGGGGAGGAAAGCCCTTGGGAAGCCTTCACTCTTGGCATGCTTTGCATGAGATTATAGGGAATATTGCTGAAAACAGTGCAATCCAATATGTGACACATGGGATTTGGTTCTTTCCCATTGATTTTATTCTCATATAGTTTTACTGGATATAGTGAGAACACCCCTGATTTACACTAGAGTATGCAAAAAAACAGAATCAAGCTCATGGACGCGCAAAAATGTCATCCGTAAGGAGAAAGCAAAATATTAGTGTATTTGTCTAGCAACTTACCAGTCAAACTGTGAGAATCTTTTTGTATCCTTATCCCCCTATCACTGGCTAAATAAGGAATTGAATAACTACTGAAGAACTGGGTGGAGACTTAAGAAAGCAATTCAGCAGTCTGGAACTTCCTCTGCTAAGCAATTCTGGCACTAAAACCAAGAAAAGACAGAGTCCGTGCAATGACGATATCAGATGTGAGGTAGCTGTCATGCTGGAGCATATCAGACATTCTTGCATAAACCACAGAGCCCAGAGCCTAGATATGATTCTTTGCTATGACACAGCAGACCTGCCAATGAAGCAAACAAAAAGTTTGAAGTCGGTATGGCAAGGTGCGTAGGGCATATGGCATCTATGTGCCATCAGCTGGCAAGCTGCTGAGCACCTTCAGCTCTCACACCCCCAAAGGCCATTGCATGTCTTTGCTTCCCACACTCAAGTCCTTACGGAAGCAATCATCTCTCTGGTGTCGTTCCTACAAGTAACAGCTACAAGCTGCATTGAAGTTTTCCCTTCTCTTTCAGCACGTTATTGATCAAGCTTTTCTATCACATCCCAGCTGTTTTCCTTGATTTTTGTTTGTGTCCGCATGTGTGGTCGTACTCTAGAAAGCAACTGAATTGCCTCATTTTAAGAAGCTAATTGCCTGTCATCTGAGCAATATAACTGGCCACATATGCCTCCCAACTTACAGCAGTAAGTGGGCCTTCAGTGATTTGAGAGAGGTATCACTTCCCTCTGCTTATCCTGCCTCCACAACACACACAGATGAACTTCTCTGCAGCAGGAATGAAGCCTACAGCAATATTTGTTGAATGGCTTTTGAGATGTGGTGTTTGCGAAGCTGTATCAAAGCTTCTATGCATGTGGAGGAGATTAAACAGATAGCTGGGGCAGCGACATTAGCCATTCCTATGTAAATCATTTCTGTTAGCAAGCCAGAACCATCAGTGTGCCTAGCTATTGCTGTTTGGTAGAGCAAGCAGTGACTTTCTACCTTGTAGTAGCGTGAGCTTTTCCAATCACATTCCTGCGTCCTTAACCAACTCTGCTGTAGGTAGGTGCTAAACTTCAGGCTGAGCAGTTATTCCAAAATATTCTTTTGGAAAGAGGGGACTTGTGGTCCTCTGAATTGCCGTAGTACATAGTATACATGAGTACCTTCCCTCCTCCCTGTTTGTCTTCTCAGTTGTTCAGGAGATATGTACAGAGCTTTCTTGTTTTTTTTTTTTTTTTTGCACTAGGTGTTGCAGAAAGCCTCCCAAGCACAGATCTTGACTGATATGTATAGTATTTTGCTAGTGTGCTTGCAAAACTCACACCCTCATTTATCAGCTAATGTGAAATGCTGAATTCTGGACTTGAGTAAAGAAGGCTAATGTTCATTTTGTGGGTTAGGATTATTAGGTATTGAAACAGAGACATGAAATTATTCTAGTCCCACACAGAAAGGGGAGGGGGGGGGTGCTTTATGAGATGGTACCACTAATAGAGTCAGTACAGAACAAATTTCTTTAGAGCATGATTGTTAAATTGCTTGGATAATTAAAAGCCGTGATGGATAAGATGGGACACAGTAGGAAAAGGTTAAGTATTTAACTCAGATTTTTGATTAGCTTGGTTCACTGTGAGATAAATGCTACTTGCATGCAATTCGTTAACATTATTTCTAAAATGTGTTTGAACAGACAGTGAATAGTGGCTATTTCGTACTGATAAAAAACAAAAAGCTAAATTTCTATGACATTTATGTGGGCCAGCTCTAGTCAAAAAGAAGTAGGCACTGAGTTAAAATATAAGCACTGTAGAATCTGTATAGTTTTGACCATACAAGGGGCTAGCTGACTGGTTAATGTCTAGCATCTATGTACATTCCTGTACTACTAGATACCTATTTTTATCCTTTGTTAAATTTTTCTAGGAGTGACACCACAGCAGTCCCAAAGAAAATCACTAAGAATAGTTTCCCAAATCTGTTCTCACTTTTCTTTGCATAATGTTATGTAAATCTTAAATTTCTCTTTCGTTTGGGATAAAGATTATCCCACTTCTACTGACTGCAGCATATGCTCCCCTATCAAAGATAAAGTTTCTAGCAGTTTGACAGTCCTTTTGCTTTTTTTTCTTCATTCTTAGTGATTGAAAAAAACAGACTGAATCCTCCCTAATTTTCAGCCAAAAATGACACTGTGCAATGATGAACTTAGCCATGTTTGAATGCCCATATTCTGCAGTGAAATATAGGTGGATATAGCCCATGTGCAGAGCCCTGCATAGCCTGCCAGCAGTTGGTGTCACACTGCCTTGGCAGGGCTACCTCACTGCTGTTTGTCTCAGCAGGCACATCTCTCCAGGTAGATGCAGAACTGAAAGTCACAGGGGCTGTGTAGCTAAATAAATGCCTCACATAGCCGATTTGGAATCCGAAATCTCTGCCTGCCCAAATGGATATGCCAGGTGTGTTCTAGGAGCAGGACTGAGGAACTAAGTTATTTTTCATGCTAACGAACTCTGCCATTTGAAGCTTTGTCACATACCAGCAGTCAGCTGCTTCTCCAACTAGTATGCCACATTCTGCTTTTATTCACAGCACCGTAAATCCAAAGGTCTGCACTCTTGCTCTTTTTTCTACAGAGGACAGAGCTTGGATCATCATTTCTAAAGCTGAAAGGCTGTGGTATTCATTCAGCCTGCCACCTAAGCCTTTTTAATGGAAATGTCAATCTGTAATAGTTTGGGGACATATTCTGACACCACCTTTTAATTTTGATCTGATTCTGCAAGTCAGCCCATTGAGTGACTTTCTTAAGTGAAATCAGAGAGTAATTTGAGCCTGACAGGATTGCCTATAATTTGCCATTTAGTAGACCAGAACTAATAAGAATAGTGGGGTATTTACTGCATTTTCTGTCCTTTCAATTTCCATCTGTCTGTGTAGGAGAGAGTGTGCTTCAGCACACTTGGGATAAGATTTTACTTGGTCTGAATTGTGTTATTCTGTTTTGTTCACCTGACATCAGTTTACAGTAAGTGAAAAACTGCCTTGGAATATTTTTCCCCATCTGAGATTATCTCCTAATAGAGCGGGAGGATATTATAAATCTGCCTTTGTTTAGTTTGTACTTAACTGCCTCAATCAAACAATTGAGATGATTGTTCTACATCAAAGGTGAACTTCTGTAAAATGGAATGTAAGTACATTCCAGCATTAAGAATAATGGTTTTGCTCCTCTTTTCTGCAGCAATATGAGAATTGGCGACCAAACCAGCCAGATAGCTTCTTTTCTGCTGGAGAAGACTGTGTTGTTATAATATGGCACGAGAATGGGCAGTGGAATGATGTACCGTGCAATTATCACCTTACATATACCTGCAAGAAAGGAACAGGTACAAACTTTGCAGTAACAATACCTTTAGTAACCATATTTTTCTAAAATCCAGTTTTGCAAAGCTAGAAGGACAAATTCTAGCTGATGCCTGGTGACTGACACAATGATCCCACAATTGAGTTCACCCCACAAAATCACCCTTCATCTGTAGCTACGTATTACGTGTGTCTCTAATCTGTTCTTGTCAGAACAAAATTTTGGTAGACAGTTAGAACAGGCAGAGGTCCACTGGTGTGTAGTTAGTTTTTCAGCTTCAGTTGGCCATACTTTTCCCCTATACAGTTTAATGGCACCACTGGAACCTGAAAAACACATTTGGTTTATATAATGTTAGAACCAATAAGTACATGAAACCTGGCAGTTCCCAGGAGCTATATACATTGACACCTTAGGAATTCCCTGCCTCTCTGTAATGTGAAAGCAAAAATCCAAACCAAATTCTTTTATGCCTCCATTGCTGTCCACTTTTGTTTACATTTTATTGCCAAGTTCCTTCTACCTTGATGGATCCATCAGTTTTAAGTGTTTTTACATATTCTGTCACTACAGAAGACATTTAAAGTTTTACAAATCAGATTAAAAAAAAAAAAAAAAAGCTTGTAGTTACTTCAGTGGTTATCAGATTCTTCAGCTTTCCAGTGAAAATATTCTTCATATGGCAACCAATTTGATTCAAAAGTCAAAATATCAGAAATTCAAAGCAGAAAGGAAATTCTAATCACACTGGCAGGAATTTCCATCATTATTGTATTTGGTCTCCAAAAACCAGAGCACTACAGTACAGGACAGACCTCCCTGTCCTTGTTTGGCCATACTTCTTAAATTTCTTAATGAAACCATTTGATAACTTTCTTTAGTCAGGATTGAGAAGTCAATGCATCACATTCAGAAATGTATTCACAAACCGATGTTTTGAGTTTCATTTTGTTTTCTTCTCCTCTTAGTTGCCTGTGGTCAGCCTCCAGTTGTGGAAAACGCAAAGACCTTTGGAAAGATGAAACCTCGTTATGAGATCAACTCCCTTATTAGATATCACTGCAAAGATGGTTTCATCCAGCGTCATATTCCAACTATCCGGTGTCAAGGGAATGGAAGATGGGATATGCCTAAAATTACTTGCATGAATCGTAAGTTCTTTGAAGGGGAGCCACTTTTTGATCAGAAACAATAAAATCATGAATGCAAGAATTAATAAGCAGTGAATACATATTTTAAGAGAAGAGCAAACTGAAATTCTAGGTGACAGCAATAATGGTCATTTTATCTGTAAAAAATATCAAGCATCCAAAAATAATGAAAATATTAATCTTCAGCTTTTACAATATCTACAACACTCTTAGAAAGTCCCTGAAATCTGTAGGTTCCTAATAACTCTAACAGTGCTTTCTGCAAAGGTGCTCTATGTGTAAGAAATGTTTCCACTATCTGTGACATGGTTATAACACTGGTTACTAGCTTGTTAATGCTCTAGTTAATAATAAATGGAACCTTAGTCTGACGTATAACCATCTTTTAGGTTCGTATAATTTTAAAATATTTTCCTT
Source organism: Tinamus guttatus (assembly GCF_059628265.1). Taxonomy (NCBI): domain Eukaryota; kingdom Metazoa; phylum Chordata; class Aves; order Tinamiformes; family Tinamidae; genus Tinamus; species Tinamus guttatus. The sequence goes on from NW_028288605.1 coordinate 649,774, forward strand.
GTGTCCTCCTCTTTGCAGCGTCCACATACCAAAGGACTTATTCTAAGAAATATTACTATAAACATTCTTCATCAGGAAAAGGAACATCATTAAATTCATCAAAACACTATCATCGCTGGATCAGGATGTGGCAGGACTCAAGGCGCTAAATGTTAAATGGTGAATAGGGATTTCCACCATTTCAGCCAAAGTCCTAACTTTCTGTGCCTTTTCCATCACTTATAGGAGTATTATCAAATTGTTTTGAAACTACAGACTCCGGTATTCACAATGCATTTTGCAAAAACATGGTATCAGAAAATTCAAATAAAAAATTAAAAATATATATAGCAGAGGAGTGCTTGTGAGGAGGAGAGGAAACCATTTCCAGCCTATATGTACTATTAATTTCCTATATGCCATCAGTGTGGGCAATTTTATGATGTATACCAACCTACTGCAATATTTAAACAGCTCAATTTTAGCAGCAATGAAAATGTAAATAAGATTATTTTAATTGTTCAGTTGTGTGTTGTTTTTAAAATCCTGTATATAAAATCAAAAGTCACACTAAGTTCAGGCATATTTATGTTTAGAATGGCCTCAGAGGTCTTCTGTCGTTTATGACATTGTTTCTGTGTCATTCACCTAGGCCGGAAATGGTTGAAAAAACTGCATTGATTGAGATTTGCTATTACCAGATGAAGATAAACACACAAATTACATTACTTTTTTTTTTTTTTAATGGGATCTGTGCCATTTACCATCCAAGGTACAGTTTGTGTCAATGTGATGCGAAGTTTAGACATAGCACATACATAAAGTGGGATGAAGCACGAACTAGGGGCTGCAATGTGGAACTTTGCTCTCCATTCCAGCTTCATCATTCATGAAAAAGGACTGCATGGAGGACTTGTATATGACAAGGAGGACCTGTAAAAATCCAAGTGCGAATACATTAACTTTATCAACCAAGGTCACTTTTTTTGAAAAAAAGAAAAAAAAAAGACAACTTTCACAACATTACAACATTAACCACAAGGTCTGTATTACAGGTCTCTGCATTCTAAAATAGAGCTAGACCTAGTGTTTGAGGATTTTTTTTTTTTGTAAAAAAGCAAAAATCAAAAAAGTAAATAATTTTATATATAACCTTTTTTAGTCTTTTTATAAAGTAATGAATGTTTGTGTATGAATGCTGCAGCTGTGAAGCATACATAAATAAAGTAAGCCATGCTGATTTAATTTATTGGATGTTATTTTACCCAAGCAAAGAAGATTAAAAGAGCTTACCAGTGCCATATTAGCCCCTGAACTCCACTTTTGGAACCATCTTTCAGTTCAACCGCTGTTTCCCTGGAGAACAAAATTCCTACTAAACAGGATCATTTGTTTGCAATTAGATGGGTGAGAACTGTGCGATTTGCAGAAGAATCAGGATCTTGGCTTTCTAGAAAGAAGTGTGTGCACAAAGAGATTATAGATTGTAGTTGGTGAAGTGTGTACGTGGGAGTTTTCTATTATGATTTTTTTCCCCTGGTCAGCTTGATAACTGATCTGGGTTTGTACAGTAAGTATAAAAGGTAACATTTAAAATAACCTCTCCACAGAAAGGACTGTGTACGGTTATTTCTGTAAAGTGCCTTCCACACCTTTGGGCACAGGAAAAAAATATTAAAAAACAGAAACAGTAAGTTTCCTATGATATACCTTTTAAAATATTGTTACAAACATAGATGGGAGGTTTATGCCTTTGTGTTAATGTGGGGAAATGATGCCAAAAGTTGAAAAGGAAAGGAAAAGAATTGGAAACCCTGCCAACATGCAAGAGCTCATACTAGGTAGAGCTGCTCGTAAAGTAATCTTGCCGTAGCTCACCAGGTACAGAGATTACAGTTCCTGACCAACATCTCTCAAGACACTCCAGTGACCGTTCCATCAAGTATATCCTGATTTTTGTGTGTTCTCCAAGGCAAAACGTCGCTGGGTTGGCTGGTTTGTTCCCCACCCCCTAAACAATGCACATAATACTTTATTTATATCTTGTGTAGTGAATGTGAATGTCTGTTATTTTGTGAATGAAAGTCTAAAATCTTTGTAACTTTTATATCTGCTTCTGTTTCACCAAAGAAACAAGGTTTTGCTATACTGTGACTTGTTATTGCATGTCTTCCTGTTTAAATCTATGCAATGTGATTTTTTCATATGAATACAATTAGATCATCATGGATGAGCAACTGTCAGGTACTTCACAGTTGTTATGGGCTGGAGTCAAAGAGAATCAGCTGAACTTTAATAGGTGCTGGGTTTGACTTCATACAAGAAACTGTAAGGGATTTGGGAATGGTATTTTAAAATCTACAGTGTGTGTTTTGAAAACAATTTTTGCTTGTATAAGTCAAGGCTCTGTTCATAAATATACAGTATTCTACACATCACTTCCTTGTACCAAAACATACAGAATAGAAAATATATTTTAACACTTTGCAAACTTTCTCACCATATGTATAAAAAACCCTGCATAGATTTATTGTTTTCTTGTCTACTTGTTGGGTTTAAACAACGTTGTAAGGCATTCAGATAACATTGTGATTGTAGTTTAAATAGGTTAGGTACAGTGCTTATGTTGATTTTTTTTTCACCTCCTTCTCCTAATACTCATAATAAAATAGGACTGACAACATTCCTTATTAAAAAACCAAACTGTTACCCATGCTTTTTTATTTAGACAGAGAATGGAACTTTCTTCAGCTCTGAAGACTATTTTTAATACTAATTTAAATCCCAAATGGTCTAGTACTAATTCACTGCTAGAAGGCCCCCATTCACATCCTAGAATTGCCATGCAGTTAGGACTGGTGTGATAATCTCTACCCAGAGAGGAGATGGCATTTCCACAACTAGTGACACGATTCCTTTACATACAGTGTCACTGAACTCTAGTATATGAAAGCGCGTTGGGTTTAGGGAGTTAAGCTTCAAATACATTTTTTTTTCTCAAAAGAATGTTTAAGTCTGTTTTCTCGCCTTCCAAATTCATCCAAAATTCTGTTTAACTTACTTTTTTTTTTCCAGCTGTCCTGTATCTGCCGCAGTGATAGAAGAGTCTGGTTTAAGCTGTGAATTTCAAACACAGGCAAGGCAAATAGCAGAGTAGTATTCCTGTAGCAATCCCCTGTTGTGCAAGTATTAAGTTTTTTCTGTCTACTAGCCCACTTTCTGCTGCTTAGTAAGATGCTGAAACAGCTATTGATGAGGAGCTGGAAAGGATGAGGTGTTGTTGATGAAAGTCAATACCTAAAAGGAAAGCAGCCCTTCCCTGCACATCAGTGGCTTGCCACATGTGCAATATTTGGATCAAACCAGACTTGGGTCACAGGGCTGCACACAGAGCTGAGGATGCTGCAGAGAGCAGCTGCGTTTCACGTACCCGTGAATATGGGAGCAGGACAGCTCTTTCTCCAAACACCTTTTTGCCCTGTTAGGTAGGGACGATATTTAACTTTTTGGCATGAATCTCAGCTGATGAGGTTCACATCCAACTGTGGTTACTGCTGCACAGAACCAGGTACATCAAGCTGCCTAGTGCAGTACAGTTTCTCCCTGTGGCCAGAGAGCACGCTGCTTTTTGGAAACATTCCTGTATTCCGGTTAGGTTCTAAAAGATGCCCATCTTTCTGAACATAGGAAAGAGCAGATGTCTCTATGGCAGACCTTCCTAGTGGACAGTGGTTTCTACATTAACTTGTTGTCTGCTTGAGAGGTCGATGCAATCAGGATCTCCTGAGAGGCTGGATGGAAGAACCAAAGAACCACGTGGGAGAAAATACACAGTTCTGGAAATGTGACTGCCAGGTGAGCGAGGTACAAAGAGGCTGCCAAGGGACTGGTAAAGGAAAAGGGAGGCTGCAAAGGAGCCTTTGCAATCAGAAATTTGTTTCTGGGACAGTGGCTGGAGGAATATTGTCTACAGCCTGACCTATGGGCATGGTTTGGGCCCAGGTCAGTAATTCATTCCCATAGCCAATGGGAATTCTTTCCCAATAGCCAATGAGCAGATGCAGAAGCCAACACATACATGTAATGACGTGTCAAGAAGTGGCTGGAGCTGCCACAGCTCCTGCGTGCTGGAGATGTAAAAGGCCCAGCAATGCAGAGGCTGGAGGTTATTGGGGAGGAAGTAAAGGAAGGGGAGGAGGAGATGGAGCTATTAATTTAAGTGCTATTAAGTAGCTTTTGAAAAGCTGGGTTATGGTAGTAGCCCTGAAAGCCTTACTTGTGGATATAGCTAGAACTGCTGTGAAGAACCATGGTTTGCAATTCTAGTATGTTTTACTTTCAGTTTTTGTCTCATATATCCATGCTGTAGAGAGTGACTTCTGCATTTGGGCATGCTATGTTTTCCTCTGCTGGAATGCTGTCTGTTAAATGCCTCTTACATCCTTCAGAAACAATGAATTCTTCCTACTGTTACATGCGCGCACACACACACACACAAACAAAAACACTTTTGGATGCCTCTTTTCTCAGCCCCATCCTTGACCAGCAAGTATAGAGGGGACTCCCAGAGCTCCTGAGCAGCTCCATTTGCTTTGGTGGGATTCATAGGCAGGAGGCTAATGGCAAAAATCAGTTCTATGGCTCAGTCTAGACAGGAATAAGGAAAAAGAAGGTAATTGTGTTTTTAGCTTAACTAAAAGCCTACTAATGACCAAGGAATCCGTGGATTCCTGGGGGATCCGTACCACCTGAGGTGGAAGAAAAGTCAAGCTGTTTATGGGCTTCAGCTCTCCAGAGAGAAAACTGCTGCTTTAACAGGAAGTAATGAAAGGTTTTGTGTATCAAAAATGGCCAGAAAATCTCAGGGCTTAGTGCAGTTTCATCATACCTGAAAAGAAATATATGGTCAGGGCTAAAACTTTTCATTATATTATTTATTCTAAGCAGTAATGCTTGTAGGGAAAATTGTGTGCTATGGGAGGTCTGATAAGATATAAAAGGAATATAAATGATGCTTGGGCTAAGCATGAACTGAAGCTGTGACACAAACAAGCCACATAAAACTATTGATACTGTAAGGTTGAAAAGTGCAGTTGTTAAAAAGTAGGGCAGAAGCATCATGCAGAGAAAAAGTATGATTTGAATAGACAACAGTAGTAATAGAATGAAATTTAGGAGCCTGCAAAGCATAATCTGATGCAAATTTAGATTCTTGTGAAAACCAAATGTGTTCAAGTAGGGAAGCCATCAGCTGTTATATTATGGAGGGTATGTTACTGTTTAAATATGATAAAAAGAAATGGGACCTAGGATGTGTCAGTGAGGAGTTTCTTTCAGAAATGGGATTGGATTCATGCTCCTGTGAGCAGGAAAGCTCCTCTGAATTGCTGGCCACCAATAGTCAGAAGTGACTTTATGCTGGAACTTGACCAGAGACTTGCTTCTGGGATGACCAGGAGAATGGAGAAGTCAAAAGCAAGACAAACAGCTGTGAGCTGTGGTGCTGCATCAATGCCACAATTTTACACAGCAATTACACTGCTGCTTTCAAGCTCTAGAAAATGCATCATGTAGTGGTGAAAAGTCTTGTGAAAGTGAAAGCCCCATTAAATTAAAGTAGGAGGTAATCGGTTTAGGAAAGAGTATGGGAACCATACCTTTAGGAAAGGTATGGTTGTCTTCAGTAGTAGTAGTTTGGCAATTTCAATCCTGCATTTCCTAAATGACAATGCTCAAGGCATTACTTAAAAATAACTGTTCCTGCATGGTAGAGAAATATAGTTCAGTGACTTGGCAAAGCTAATGCACAGAGGTCTGCAGTAAATCCACAAAATGAAACTATGTTTCGTAAGGGTCCTATTTATTAACAAGGTAAGAATACAGGACTTTGCTAAGAAGTCAGTGGAAGTCTTGATTTTAAAGGCACTGGGATCCTAGGCAGATTGGTCTTTTCAGAGTCTAAAAGGATCTCTTGGATCATCCATGTACTATGTTAACATTGTTAGTACATTTAAAAAAGGAAAAAAAGCAATGGATGTTCTTCCCTGACCATGTTCTTTTCTTCCTGAATGACTGATTCCTTTGATAATGAAAACGATATCTTTCTGAAGTTTTTTTTACTGCAACTTTCTGCTCTTGAACTACAGCAGCTTTTAGATGTGCACAAATCATGACTTAGTACAGTGCACTGTAGATTAAAAGGGCAGGTGACTGTGGAAGAATTGTTTGTGGAAGAATTGTTTGAAAGCAGGAACTGAGAGGAAAACTAGGGCCAAACCGAAGTTTTGGCATTACAAAAGCTTGCTTGGGGTGATACACAGTTGCCACTTCCAGGATGGCTGGTGTGCACGGACTCTGCTCCTCCACGGCAACACAATCTGCCCTCCTCGCAGCTGCAAAGGGGAATAACGGAGGATGGAGCGGAGTGAAGATACCGCGGCCAAACTCTGTTGCACTCCCTGTGCTGGGCTGCTGATAAGCTGCACAGTGCCTGTCTAATGGCAGATATATGATAACATGTCCAGTGCTGAGCCAGCAAGGGTGGCAAATCACTCCTTTCAGATGAACTTTGCTTGAACTTTGCTCAATATAATGTGAAAACCACACCTCCATCCCAAAAGTTACCCGCCTCCGAGGTACGACCACCCCTCACTGAGCATGCGCTCTAGATTTTCAGTTGACTGTACCTTTAAATGAAAGCGAGAAACTATTTCACCAATCAATAACAATATTAAGTATGACTCTAGTCACTCAAGCTCCACCTGAATGTAAAGAAAGTATAAAAGGTGAACTAAGGATGAAAAGGAGGAGGGAAGAAACCATCGTAACTCCTGGGTCAGTCAACGGGCTAAACCCCCTTCCCTCCCCTCGAGTCGGGACGCTGCCTGAGGAGACTAAGAAGCGAGGAGGGAAGAATCCATTGTAACTCTTGGGTCAGTTGACGGGCTGATCCCCCTTTCCTCCCCTCGGACTGGAATGCCGCCTGAGGAGACTCGAGACTGAGAGCCCTCTCCCATCTTCTGGGGTGAGTGATCATTGCACATTTGTACATCAGAGCTAGCTAAAAACCCCACGCTCTAGTAGAGAATTTCCTGTACTGACATCCAAAACCTGCTTTGTAAATGTTGCATTTGAATAAATCATACTGTTTGTGGACTCGACTACTTGTTTGTGGGGGGGAGGCGATCGGACCTACAGTTGACAGACTGTTCGTGAATCCGATACTGCCAGGGTCGACCTTATAGTTGATCACACTATTTGGGAACTCGACTCGCTCCTAGGAAGGCGATCGGACCTACGGTCCACAGACTGTTTGTGAATCTGATACTGATTTGATATCTCCTCCCCCCCCCCCCCACTACCACTACGGCTTTCAAACTGCAACATTTCACAAAATTGGCGTAGTTGGCAGGATGTCGATAAAGGAATTCCTATGGAGACAGAAATGTGGCCCCTCAGAAGGTGGGGAAGATTGGGCCAGAGATAATTGGTCAGATCCTGAAAAGGTTTTGCAAAGAATGGAAGAATGCCATGCTAAGTTTAAGGACAGCAAAGGCAAGGGTGTTATCTGTGCCATTCTGGGTGGTTGCCTAATTCAGGCACAGAAGGACTATAAAATAAGTGAGAAATTGAAATTCGATTATCAAAGTAAGAATTCAGAAATTCAAAGCTTGCAGCATGAATTAAAGAGGGAATGGTAAATTGAAGCAATGCTAATGCAGGCACCCTACACACCCCCTGTACACCTCCCTACTTGGGTCGATCTGTTACATGATATGGTGAGTCATGGACGAGAGATAGAATGGTCAGACCTTGAACCCCCACCAGAAAAATTAGGGAAAAGAATTTGTAAATCAAATTTACAGCCCTCTGCACAATAATATATGACGAAAAGCATTAGCTTTAGGAGTGCCCCGCGCTATGCTGCAGGGGCAATCCACTAGCTGCATCAGAAAATTGGTTGAAGTCCTGGAATACAGAGCAACTGAATCTCCTCCTCCAAGCAGACAAGACCAGAATTCCCCCTCTTCCACTCTCTGACAGAACAAACAATCCTTTTGCGCCTCTAAGCGAAGAGTTTAGGAGATCAAAAAACTAAAGAATGCGGATTGGGATTCGGGCCGCCCAACCCGCATGATACATATTTTTCAATGGTCCCAAAACAAAGAACCCAATATATCAATTCCTGTTGGTCCAAAAAAACTTAGTCTAGAATTTTTGATTGATACTGGAGCACAGATTAGTGTTCTGAACAAGTTGCAAGCAGAATCATTAGGAATTAAACCTTCTCAAAAATTTATTGTGATTAGTGGAGTTACAGGTGCTAAAGAAAAATGCCCACTTGCTAGGACACAATTATGGTTGCTTGGGGAAAAGAGGATGACAGCTGTGGATGTGGTACTAAGTTCACACCCAGGGAACATTCTAGGATACGATGTGCTTAGAGGAAAGTGATGGTATCTGCCTAATGGTAGTGTTTGGAATTTTGGAGGAAAGGAGCAGGAAAGCATAACAGTGCTGGAGTGCTGGAAGTAACCCATGCCCTGCCCCCATCTCATGTGACCAATGTTCCCAGTACCCTTTGCCTGCAGCTGCAAAGAAAGAAATAACTGAAGTACTTGCAGACTTAGAAAAGCGAGGCATAATTGGCCGAACACACTCTCCGTATAACTGCCCGGTGTGGCCTGTCATGAAGCCGGATGGCAAGTGGAGAATGACAATTGGTTACCGAAAACTTAATCATAACACTGGCCCACTAACAGCGGCAGTCCCTACTATAGCTGAGATTGTCATGGCTATACGATCAGCTGCACATCCCTGGATGTCCACCCTAGATATCAAAGATACGTTCTTTATGGTACCCTTAGATGATAAAGATAAGCCACAGTTTGCATTTACATGGGATGGTGTACAATACACCTTTAATCGATTGCCACAGGGATATAAACACTCGCCCACTATTGCACATAATGCACTCGCAAAACTTCTAGCCACAGTAAAGAAACCTCCTGAAATATGCATTTATCAATATATAGATGATATACTAATAGGTAGGAACAGCAAAGAGTGTGTACGAGAAACTGCTCAAACTGTTTGGCAACTATTAACAAACCATGACTTGGAGGTACCACCATCCAAATGTCAAGGTCCAGCCCAAGAAGTTAAATTCCTGGGGACTTTGTGGATATCAGGAGCTGTAGCTGTGCCCGATGATACATTAGCGGTGATTGAAAAGGGATGCCTACCCCTAAACAAGAAGGAACTACAACAACTAATGGGAACACTAGGATATTGGAGGAAACATGTTCCTGGGTTCTCTGTAATTGCCTGTCCTCTGTATGGTTTGCTGAGAAAGAACAAACCGTGGGATTGGACTCCGATCCATGCAAAAGCCATTAGAACCCTAAAGGATGCATTAGTTATCAATCAGAGGCTAGGCCCCCTAAATCCAGTGGACCCTTTTTGGGCTGAATGGGGTTTCTCTGAACATGCCTCCTATTGTGGCATCTTTCAAAAAGGAGCTTCAGGTCCTTCACGACCCCTGCTTTCCTCGTCTACCTCCTTTAAAGAGACAGAGCAGTGTTATTCTGAGTGGGAAAAGGGACTCCTCTCCTTAGTTCGTGCAGTGAAAGAGGCAGAAAAACTACAAACCTCACAGGATATCATTGTTCAGGGGCCTTTTCCATTGTCAAACCCTATCCTTAAAGGCACTCTCCCTCCTGAAGGTGTCCCACAGAAGGGAATGATCCGCAAATGGTATGCTTTTCTAGAAGGAATGAGCCACTTGTTAGCACTAAAAGAAGGACCAACTAAGACCTCTAAATTACAACAGCCAGTAAGCTCAGACATTATGACATTATGTCTCCCTTATAAACTTTCATCTATTAAGGTAGCTCCAGAATTTACTAATGCCTGTGCCAAAGAACAAGCACAGGGTGGAAATAGAAAGCAGCAGCATTGGAGGTAACTTATACTGATTGCTTTTGCCACTTTTAAGGAAGCGACTGACTGGGGAAAGATTATTGCGTGCCCACAGTGCCAGCTGAGACTGTGAAAGAAACAATGCTGCTAGACTTCCTATACACCTGGAAGCTACTGATAATAGTAGTGCAAAATTAGTGCAAGTTAAATATCTTCCTTTTATTCCAAATGGGATAACCTGTTCGGCCTCACCCCACCGAGACAAGTCTTGTTTTCTCTTACAGTGATCCTCAAGACAGCAAATGAAAACGCTGTGTCTGAGCTGCTGGACTGAAGTCTCTCTAGCATGTGCTTTTGTTACTATTGTGATTGCATTTCTCATAGTAATTTTAGTGTGTAGGCTCAAATCGTAGTTCAGAAATAATGGCCTGTTCCAGCATATTCTCTCTTCTTATTAACATACTCTGTTTGGTAGCTCTCCATTCTTATCTTCTGCACTGCTTTAATACCACTACTTTTAAATAAAATACACCGATTTCCTTACACCCATCAGAAGAATAGAGGGTAAGATTGTCCCCCTTCAAAATAATCATAACTTAAATTGCTCTTGGTTTGGGGAATTTCAGGACTTCACAGATTTTACACCATTTGGCCCAGGGTTTTCTTTCGGTTCAGTATCAAACAAGCCAGTGTTGTGGTATTGCCAAAATGTGATAAATTGCTCCAATTGGGAACAACACAATTGGGTCAGACACTATTGGCCAGTTTACATTTCCCTAAAAATAGGCTGTCTGTGCCATAATCACAGCATAAAATATAAATCAGTAAGTGATGGCCAGGGTGAGGTGCTGGTAAAAGGCCAAGCTGAAGCAGGATATTGGCTTGTTCCATGTGTTTCAGCACCAAGTTTCCTCTCTGCATTGACATCCCAATGCACAGTCTGCCCATGCTCAAACTGTGGCCAAACTGGTTATCTGCACTTTGAAAACTGATGATGGTACAAAGCTGATACATTTGGCCTTAATTCCCTTGGAGTTTGCAGTTGAGGGGACGGCTGAGAAACAGCCCTGTAATTCTTTGCATCTTAGGAACTTCTCTTTGCTTTTGGTGAAAATAAATACCTTTTCCTCTCAATAGGTGAACAGGTCACACTGTCAGGTAAAAGGGGATTCCACATCTAGCACTTGATTGACTCATGATCCCTAACCAATTTGGCCCTCTTATGTCTTGTGAAAACAACCTTCACATGGTATCTATCTTCACGAGAACAGACATAGGGTGCCATGCCAAGGTCTGTCTACTTACCTGGGTTTGTCACTGATAGTAACTAAAAGATTGAATGGAACGTTGTATCACCATGACATATCTCCCTGTATCCCTCCAGTGCCAGCAGCCTGGGTCCCTCCCTGCATGCCTGCTCTCCTGCCAGGCTGCTGTTTGGTCAGCTACTGTGTGGAGGAATGAAGTCATCAGAAAACTTTCTTATCAAAGGAAGTCATGAAGTTTGAGAGAAAAATACAGGAAGAATGATGATGAGGGGAAAGAACATAAATCAATTTTCCATTCCAATTTCAAATCAATTCCTGTGTTAGGTTTGCATTAGAGAATTTATACCAGCTAGACTGTCTGGTCTCTCACAAGAGAGACTAGCATCCCCACTGCATGCATATCAGTATAGTAGATAGGTATAATATAAAACAAAAACTGTTGTAGTTTTCTATAAAAAGGGCTAATATGTGTGGTCTTTGGTAATATTGTTTTTGTTTGTGCTCTATGGTTACAAGTATCTTTCTTTTTAAAAACTCCTATAATCCTACTGGATTATTACTTAATACAAACCTTTTAGTCTGCGTTTATACAAGTGGGCTATGCTTTCAGTGACTGGAAAATTGTTAGGAACAGCTGTTTGTACTTGTAAAGCCAAACAGTTTAAAATGACAGGCAATGGGGAGATGAAAAGATTCTTTTGTCAGGATACCTGAAGTGAGATCAACATATTGCTTAACTGGACTGACTTCTAAAGATTATCCTAAAGATAATAATGATGTCTAGCTTTTGAAAAATTCATAAAGGCTGACAGATTTTTTGGAAATTGTGTTGTGTTTCACCATGAGACATGTCTCTCCTGATGTAAGGAAAAATCAGACATCTCACTCTTGTAGAGCAAGGATCTTTGTCAGAAATAGTTCTCACGTTTTAAGAACAGATTCAGTGAGTAGTAAATAGAATCTTAGGTTCTCAAATTCATATTAATTTAAGAAATCATCTTCACTTTTCAGCCATCATATTGCCTCATTCCAACTATATACTCTTCCAATGAAAGTTTGCTATGATCCCTTTTGTGGCATAATGTAGAGGCAATGGTTGATGTAGAGCTTTGGGAAATATTGCAGAAAGGTGAACAATTTTCAGAGTTTTGTGTTTACCCACTCATTTATGTTTCCATGCAATCTGAGCAAGGAGTCTCTGGAAGAAGCATGAAGGTGCCAGTTCCAGCCAATTCCATCAGGTCATTAACAGGTTATTCCAGCACACTTAAATCCCCCATGGCATGGGACTAAGAGAATAAGACATGTCAAGGCACAAGATGTGTCTAAGGGACTGTTCAAGATCACTATCAGGAGGGTTCACTTTTAAGGAGGGGAGCAAAGGACTCTGGTGCCAGTGATTTATTCTGATCTTGTTCTGTGGAGGTAGTAAACAAACCATTGGAAACAGACCAGAGCATGTATCTGAATAAACTCAGAATAATTGTGCAGCTGAAGGGGTGTTAAATCTCTCCAGCTGGACCTAAATATTATTTGCTTGTGGGAGAGGAGGGGAGGAAACTTTTCAGCCTCAGGAGTTTTTTCAGCTTTCCTCTTAGACCAAAGAAATAAGCTTCATTTTCCATCTCTCTAAAAATGTCCTTTCTCCAAAGTGCATCTTATAACCCTTGCCTTTTATTATATCTTTAGACCACTGTGGTCTAAATAGCAGATTTAATCTTAAGCCAGAAATACTGTTCCAAATGGAGACGATGCACCATGTGTCCAAAAGCATGTTCCTTTTTCCTGCAATATCAGTTGGCCAAAAGAGGTACTTTTGTGCATATTTTGCTTCTTCCCCTGACAATTAGTGATGAAAGCAGGATATCACAGAAGCTGAAAAGCCAAAGATAGGTTTATAAAAGCACTGGGAGGATTTAGGAGCATGAATACTATTTGCTTTCAGCAAGACTTCTGCTCATAATTCTTTCAGGAACCTCTGAAAATCTCTTCTCTGTGTTTTATTTACTTGGCCTGCCCACTGACAAGGGCTGAAATTATAAATGTCAATACATTATTGCTATCCAGTTAAGGACCCCAAATGCAACTGCAATATTCCTTGCAATTTGTGTGGAAATTAGGACACTAATTTTCCTCTGAAGTTCATTTCTTCAGATGTTTTTGGTTATGAATTGATCCTGTGTACTATTGTGAGAATGCCTGTGAAATACTATTTTATTTACTGTCCAGATGAAATAAACTGAGTTAATTTATTTCGGGTTCAGTACCAGTAATAGTCTTGCTAGAAAGGGGAAGGCAATTTCATACCTGTTATCAAATAATTGTATGTTAATGATGTGGGCGTTTTCTTTCTTTTTTTCCTTTCCTCTCTGACACGAGTAGTTAGGCATCGCTTTAGACAATGCGAATGACCTTTATAAGCTCCAAAAGCTTTTTCCTTTCATCCCTTTAGAGGCAATGTCAGACCACGCTCCCTGCTGCAAGAAGGGACGATGCAGCTGTCTACCTGGGCACCCCCAGCAACACCAGTGTCTGCCCCCGCCCCCCCCAAATAAAAAAAAAAAAAATATATAAAATAACAGTAAGTTGCAGAAGCAGGAGGCAGGTGGCTCTGCCAGCCCCTACCACCCTGGGGCCGTGGCCGTGGTTCACCCAGGCTGGCGCTAGATGGCACAAAGAGGAAGGTTGTTGCACTATGTCTCTGGCCACGGCTCCCAATGCCAGATGTGTGGGCAGCTCTGGAGGCTGTGCACACAGCCAGTGAAAGTGATTTTTTTTTTATTTTTAGTCTTCAATTCTATCCATGTATTAACTTATTTAAAAAAAATATACCAACAGAAATGCCAACACGTAACGGTAGAGCAATGAAAGTAATGTATTTTCTTGCTAATAACATGATATGGAATATGTTGGTTTATTTGCTATGCAGTTACATGTTGGTGTTTCTGCCGCTTTATAGAAATGCAAGCCATTTTTACAACCAATGACAATGTGGAAAAATTAAATGAATGCAAAGCTGCACTAGACAGTTGAGAAATTGCATATCTGTACACAGGCAGCACACAAATTCAATTTATTAACTTTCTCATTTATTACTATCCTCATTTCCCATATGAGGTTTGGTACTGAATATGATAACAAAGTTCAGGCTTCTATATCACCCTTCAGAACCCTTTCCTTTTCCTGACTCTAAAGGTGAGCAGCTTTATTAATTAAAATGTATGCCTTAATTTCTCCAAATGCTCTGGAATACTGCAAGTCATATTTGCACTTTTCTATTATTTGCTCTTTGGAGACTTTTGGCAGGAGGAGAGTTGTGTGCCTGTTATTGAAATTGCCACAATTATGCAGCAGTGCTGTGTACTTTGCTGTTATGTCCATTTGCAGAGTTTGGCAGTCCTTCACTGAGTCATTTTTAAATGACTTAGTTGATGCCTGGGACCGAGACCTAAAAAAACTTTAAAATTGTGTGTTGCTACTCTGATAATCAACAGTGGGAAATGGATACTATTTTGTTATATTGACATTAAACTCCTAAGATTTATGGAAAGGGAACGTAAGTGTTATATGGAAGAATTTGATCTACACAATGGAGATTTGCTTTTGAAGATATGCTGACGTGCAAGTGTAAGGAAAAATACCCCATAGTGTAGGCTCAGCAAGTCTTCTCAATTTGGGGGCTTCTAAAACCACTTTCAAGTGGCTTCCTCTGGTGCACTAAAGCCTCCTCACTTTCTCAAGCCTCTCAGTGGCAGCTCAGGAACTTCTTTCTCTGCCACCCTCCCTATTCTGGGTCTGAGTCAGAGATTAAAAAACCCAAGTTTACAATACTTGTGGAAATAGTGGAGTTAGGCCAGCAAGGGTCAGCAGCATTTTGGCCTCTGTTAGGGGACTTTGTCAACATAATATACCAGCATAGTTACACCACTGGAGACTCTGTATATGCTTGGCATGCCTGCAGTGCTTGAAGTCTGTGAAGTTTAGGAGAGAGTTAAAGAGAGATTATAATTTTTGTTATAAGGAGCTGTTGGTTTGTAACCAGAACTGCACAGGGTAGGAGTAGGCAGGTGAGTGTTTGCATGTGCATGTGGTGCATGCATTGGGTTTGGAAGGGATCTCTGGAGGTCTAGTTCAGTCCTCTTGCTCAAGCAGGGTCACCTTGAGCAGGTTGTCCAGGGTTGTGTCAAATCAGGCTTTAAATATCTCCAAAGGTGGAAACTTCCCATCCTCTCTGGGCAAACTGTTCCAGGGTTCAACTAACCTCACAGTAAAGAAGGCTTTTGTGTGTGGTGTCTTTTTTATGCTTAGTTTCTTGTATTTCCGTTTGTGCCATTGTCCTGTAATGAGGCACCACCAAGAAGCCTGGCTCCATCTTTTCTTTACTCCCTCCATCAAGTATTTATAGACCTTGATAAGGTCACCCTGAGCCTTCTCTACTCCAGATTGAACAGATCTGGATCTCAGTCTTTCCTTGCATGAGACATGCTCCAGTCCCTTAATCATCTTTGTGACTTTTTGCTGAACTCGCTCCTGAATGTCCATATCTTTCTTATACTGAGGAGACCAGAAATAGACACTTCCCCTAGCAATAAAATTTAAGAGAAGTGACAGTTGAGTTGTCCTAAACTAAATATAATTTTTTTAAAAAATTCCTTGAGCATTCATTATATGTGCAATGGATTATATATAAAACATGTTTGTGTGTATTTGTATTATTAACACCAAATGTTTGTTACAAGTGATATCCTACAATTGATATCTTGAGGATATGTTTGAGTAATTGGTTTCTCCCTTCATAGCGAGTATGTTCTTCATAGGAGTCTCAGGGAGTAAATGTTGTGCATACAATAAATACCTGATGTATAATGTATACTTGCCATAAGGAGAAATGAGTTTGTGCTGAAGTGTACTTAGAATTGAAATGTGTTATGGTGCAACAGTAAAGGTCAAATGCAGATTGGTAGGATTAGAAAGAGTATTTACTCCTGAATCAGCAAGAATGGGATTTTAAAATGCTTAATATGGGGACACGACTTCAAAAAACAAACTTGCAGTGTCTCAGATACTCAGATCTCAGACCAGTGCAAGAGTTAGAGCACCAGAGTGTGGGAGCATATCTAAGTAATGGAGGCTTCCCGATAGAAGACGGATACAATGAGCCAGACTAAGACCAAGGCGAAAAGATCGTGGGAAAGTCACCAGCTGGAAGAACACAGAAGTAGCAGAGGAAGAACCTGTAAACAAGCTTATCAGTGCAGGATAGAGGACTGTGTGCGGGCCAATCATGTAAACATGTGCCCCGATATCTACAGCCAACCTAGTACGGTAGAAGATGCATGGACAGTAGTATGCAACCAATCGCAATGTAAGTGTACGTGTGGCTAGATGACTTAACAGAAATGTAGTAGATAAATAGAGTGCTGTAACGCAAATAAAGTGATTTCTGTTAGACTCATATTGAAACCTTCAGGAGTCGTGTCTGGCCTCCCGCAGATGGCGACCCCGACGTGATGTGATTTCAGCGCATTCGAAGAGGGACACCCCAATGGGAGCACCCGGCTGGGGAACGGCTCGGCAGGACCGAGATCCGGGACGGATTGGGTGGCAATCCGTGAAGATTTGAAGATTCGTTGCAACGGTCACCTGGTGGAGGTGAGCAGACGGGGCAGGAGATGGGGCAGTCAGTAACTAAGGAAGAAAGTGCAATTGTTAAGCTCCTCCTGCATATTCTCTCTAAGAGAGGAATTAAGTATGATGAACAGACCCTCTGCAAGCTTTTGATCTGGTGCAGAGAGAATGGGTTCAAAGCTGAGCCCCACCTACCATTCGATGTGGAGACGTGGGAGAACGTAGGGCGGCAGCTCTGGGATCATATTGCTGACGGGGATAAGCAGGCCAGGGACCTTGCTACTACATGGCAGCTGATCCTATCTGCCTTATCCGATATGAAAGCAGAAAAGAAAGTGGCCGCCGGAGCCATGGCAGCCTTTGCGAGCACTTCAGAAACGGAACCGCCACGCCACCGAAAACCGCTGCTATTTGGAGATCCATCCACTACTTGCGGCCCGCTAGGAAAAGGATTAAGTGCACTACTGTTAGGTCGCTCATCGGTTATGTGCAAAGGCCTTTTTGTATTGCCTGGCGTGATCGATGCGGACTTTACAGGTACCATTCATGTGATGGTCTGGACCCCCAGTCCGCCGATTCATGTTCCGGCTGGGGAGAAGATCGCACAGCTAGTGCCTTTTTTTGCATGCATTCCCAAATCTACATCAAAAGTCAGAGGGAAACAGGGTTTTGGCTCAACCGGGACCCCTGAAATACACCTGGCAATGGACATCTCAAAACGACAACCAATGGAACGGGTAACATTAAAACACCCATGTGGGCATCAGACATCAATTTCAATGTTAGTGGACACTGGGGCGGACGTAACGATTATCAGTGTGGCTGCCTGGCCTCACACCTGGCCATTAGAAACTCCATCGATTCCTGTTATGGGGGTAGGTGGAGTGAAAACAATGCGTGTTAGTAAGGAGCTAGTTCAATGCTGTATGGCAGATGGCGGATGCTGCGGTATTAAACCATATGTCACCAATGCACCACTATTGCTGCTAGGACGAGATGCGCTCAGCCAGCTAGGTGTGCGATTGGTTACTGATCAACAGGTTTTCTAGGGGCGGTCACTGGGAGAGAGCGACTGGTGATAAAATTATCCTGGACGGCTAGTACACCTGTCTGGGTCGACCAGTGGCCATTGTCTACAGAAAAGGTCACTCACGTACAAGCATTAGTACAAGAGCAATTAGAATAGGGCCATATACAGCCTTCAACCAGCCCCTGGAATACGCCTGTCTTCACTATCCCGAAAAAATCTGGGAAGTGGCGATTGCTGCATGATTTGTGGAAAGTAAATGCAGTTATGAAAGACATGGGAGCATTGCAACCAGGCTTACCATCGCCTGTGATGATCCCAAAAGACTGGGACATCTTAATAATCGATTTAAAAGATTGTTTCTTTACCATACCATTGCATCCTGAGGATCATGAAAAATTCGCGTCCTCTGTACCCTCTGTTAACAAACAAGTCCCTATGCAGCGATATCATTAGGTAGTACTTCCCCAGGGTATGAAAAATTTGCCCACCCTGTGCCAGCTCTATGTCTCGTGGGCATTAACTCCCATCTGTCAGATACACCCTGAACTACTGATCTACCATTATATGGATGATATCTTAGTAGCCAGAAAGCATCTGGAGGCAGAAAGTCTGCTGACAGAGATGGAAAAGATCCTAGGAGCGGAAGGTCTACAGATAGCGCTAGAGAAAGTACAACGGCAGCCAGCTTGGCGGTACCTGGGCTGGGAGATTACCAGAACAGTTGTTAGGCCACAAAAGCTCTTTCTGCGAACAGAAGTCACTACCCTAAATGATGTGCAGAAGCTCCTGGGCGATATTATTTGGATATGCTCGGTCTGCGGTATTTCCAACGCGGATATAGAACCCCTCGTCCAACTCCTTGGTGGGGGAGGTGGAGTTGATGCCCCACGTGAGCTTTCCCCCAAAGCAAAACTAGCACTACAAAGGGTATCCGAAAGGGTATCAACCGCATATGCCAGCCGCTGGGACCCTGATGAACCAGTGGGTTTGCTCTTGCTAAACCACAACCACTACCCGCTGATGCTATTAATGCAATGGTTTGAGGATAGAGATCCCCTTCATATACTCGAGTGGATTTTTTTGCCTATTCAACCCAAGCGTATGGTGACAACTCATTTAGAAGCTTTTGCACAGCTGATAATGAAAGGACGATCTCGGGCAGCGGAAATAGCAGGATTTGAACCCAGTTTTATCGTTGTGCCATTGGCTGCAGAATACCTACAGTGGGCTTTACAGAACTCTGTGCCACTTCAAGTTGCCCTCTTGAACTATCCAGGGCAGGTTAGAGTCCACCTGCCACCCCATTGTTTTATGGCCGCGGTCAAACTTGGACAGTTCGAGGAGCGCCCTCCTCGGCGATCCCGAACGCCGGTTAAGGGAGTGACTGTGTTTACGGACGCCAGAGGGAGATCACAGAAGTCAGCATTCACCTGGAAAGAGGGAAACGTCTGGAAGGAGGTGGTGCTATTGGACTTTAGTGGTTCCACTCAACAACTAGAATTACGTGATGTCGTCATGGCTTTTCAGCGCTGGCCGGATCAGGCCCTGATTGTGGTCTGTGACTCCCTGTATGTAGTAGGTATTGTTCAACACATGGAACACGCAATTCTGAAAGAAGTTAGCGATGCAGCTCTGTTTGCCCTCTTTAAAACACTCTGGCTCACGCTCGACATACGCGAGGCGCCATATTTTATTACACATATTCGGAGTCACACGAATTTGCCTGGTGATCTGTCGGAGGGAAACCAACGGGCAGATCAGCTGGTACCCCCAGCATGGACGGCCCCACATGCAGACCTGAGCATGTATTTCTCCTGAAGATACTAGCTTTAGCCCTTTGTCCAAGAAGGTTAATCCCCAAAGTAATGCTAGATCACCCTCATAGCCTTGGGGGAGAGGCAGATGGCCTTCCTCACTGTTGGCACTGTAATTTCTGCACAGTTGTCATCAGCGTGCAGCAAAGCCTTGATGTGGGATGCTTGCACTGCTGTTACGAGGGCAGCTGCCAAGTGGAGGCTGGGGGTTATTTCAGTGGAGTTTCCAGTGTGATGGACCATGCATGGCTCAGTTAAGAGACAGGCAGGTTTTAGTAAGTTTTTGAGGACTGTCCAGTGCTTTGACTTGTACTGTGTGTTATTTATGCCCAATTGGTTGTATTAATAAGCAATTGGTTGGAGATGATTTATTACCTCTATCATGCAACAAATGTCAAGTTAGGAAATATAATGGCTTGGTTACAGTTAGGGTTTTTTTTTTTCTATCTTACTCATTCTAAAGATAAAATGCATTTAGTCTTCCCCTTGTTCAGCTTTTTTTCCCCCCTCTTTATATAGAGGGATATAGAATTTTGGAATAGAATTTGGATATAGAATTTTTTTAAAAAAATACTTAAAGGACGGATTAGGTCCATTAGCTGTGTATTCATACAACTGCAACTGCAACCCCCAGTAGAACTCTGATACTACAGAAATTAGTCTAGTGAAAATTAAAAAAAAATAGATATCCAACACTAGAAATGAAGTAATTATTTTCTATTCCTCCTCCTCTGGAGTTATATCACTTTTTTTTTCTTGATTTTGATTTATTCAGTTTTCTCTATGATACTGTGTTATATGAAAGACACTTATTTTCTTGTATTCCTTTCTTCTCCCGTGCCACCTTATCCCAGCCTTTCCTGGAAAAGCTTGATACTGACCTGTGCTTCCATTTTTGTTAGTATAGAAGTAAACTGGGCAATGTGGAAACAAGTGCTAATTACAGAAATAGTGCAATTGTCAGGGCAATTAAGTGACAGGAAGGCAATGTACTGCAAAAATTACCCCCAGTAATACTCCTGGGATCTGCATGTATTTTTCTGTCAGTGGTACAGACTTTTGCAACTTCTGTATTGGGTTTGTATGTTTCCAAAGACATGTTTTGAGAATAACATTGCAAAACAAAACTAGCTTTCATAGATAACTTAAAGTGTTTCCATCCAAGATCATGTTTTAGGTCCCTTGTAGTTTTGTATCAGGAAATGATAGAGACCTAGAGGCCAGGCTGAAGTATGTACTAAATGGAGGACCACAATATCTCCCACCTAAGGAAGAAGCATAAGAAGTATATGTGTGTCCGGTTTTAACATATAAAAAGTGTGTGTAATATATACTTATAATGATTAGAGCAACTTTACATGCAAAAAAAAAAACATTTATTATGTTAAATATGTTTTAGTTCAGTTCTCCCTCTCTCCTTTGAGCAACTTCTAAGATCCACGGAAGCTTTCAGAGCGCATGGTACTCTTTTGGGAGCCAGTATACTCTGAGGGGCACAGGCCAGTGAGACCTTGCAGTGTGGTTAGAGCTAGAAGTCCAGATTCCTAGGCTAGCCTGGAGGTTAGGATCAGAGGAAGGTAAATTGAATCAGCACTTTTCTCTTAATATTGGGGCTTGTGCAAGTAATAGCCCTTTGTTGCTCTAGTACACAAGAGTAGTACACAAAATCCTAACTGCTCTTGATACTTTCCTCTCCTTGATGAGAGTCCAGCAACCTGATGGAGCTGGATCCTGGGATCCATATCAAAACTAGTTATCTCTCATTGGCAGCCAGAGGAGAGGTGCCTATGCCTCCAGGACTTGCCTTTCCAAGACCACTCAGGCTATCCTTGGAAAACTCTAACTGTTTCTGAAAGAAAAAGTGTGGTCCTTTGATGCAAGGTTGCCTTTGCTGGGACATTTCAATGTGGTCATATTTCTTCCTCATGTCACCTGATTCCCTCCCAGGTCAGCTGGTCACTTAAGCTTAGGGACAGATGTCTCCTGGGCTTTTGTCTCATGGACAAAAATATGGTCCTGGGTCCAAAACCAGCCCCTGACACCATTACTTAGTTATTTATACCTTATTTCTTGAGCAGCAACACTTAATTTGGCAAGTCTCTCCAGCAGAGTTATCTTATTGAGATGTTTAATCACTTGCCTTGCCAAGATCTTAATGAGGAAGTAAGGTCAGAGTCATGGCATGACCATCATGGAAATGCAGCTGACCCCAGGATTTTAAGTCCCATTTAACAGCAAAGGAAGTACAATTTGAAATCCACTGCCTGTTCAAAGGGATGAATGAGCAGACCAGCTGATAAAAGATATTGCACGTTATTGTACTGCAAAACCAGGAAGCAGAGACAGATAGCTCCGTAACACAGGCCCCATAACAGACGGAATCTGAAAGGAGCAGTGTTTAGTCTGTGCGATATATAAAGCAAAAAACTGTGAGACAGGAATGTGGATAAGATACTTCTATGACTTCTGTGACCACAGCTGTGAACTCCTGATGAGATGCAGACAAAACTTGCTGATTTCTTGGCTAGAGGCAGTAAGCAGCAGGATCTTCTCTTCAAACGATGTCTGGCAGTTTATCTTGAGATGTCTAGTCAATGCAGCTAAGTCAACATGCAAGATGAAGGGGTTAGTGATCTCTCTTTTCCTTCTTCTGTGCGTCTGAAGCCCCTGCCCCATCTGATTTATGAGTTCCTGCTGATTGCCAAATGGCCCTTGGTTCTCTCTGAAATCTGAGACTCAGAGGACCCTCTTGAAGTTTCTCCTTTGCACTCAGAGAGGCGGGGGAGGGGGGGCACAAACATTTCTGATGAATGCTTTGTGCATATTATCCTTCTATTTTTTACTGTAAATTTTAGCAAAGAGGCTATGGATTATTGCCTATCAGTAGTCTCCTCCGGTAGATGTCATTTGGGATAACCTATACTTCTGCTCTTCGCTCATATAATTGAGTTTATACTTAATCTATTGTGGATACTGTGTGACTCCTACTACTGCAGTAACTCTGTGCCCGATGACAGTCTGCATGAGTTTGGGAAAAATTATTCGTTTTACATGAGAAGCATTAAGACACAAATGGAATTATGTGTGGTCATACAGACATTGCTAAAGAAAATGCATGAATCCAGTCTGAACACGTGACGTGTCCTAACCACTTACACTGATCACCTCTGTTCACTTTAAGAGACCTCATTGCAAGAGTGAGGAAGAGCCACTGCAACAGTGATGAGCGGTCACAAAAAATCAATCCAAAATGAAGTTTTGGATAGATTTCAACATAATTTACTGCTTGATGTGTTTCTGACAGGTCTGGCAGAAGCTAAGAGAGTGCTGAGAGCTTCAAAGGAATCAATGGTGTAATAAATTTTGAAGCAGGAAGTATTAGTTGTATGTGCTTGGTTTGGGATTTTCTTATTATTTCTTCCATAAACTTGATTCTGATTGAAGTCTAATGCTGTGACTGAACATGGAAATCTTTGCTACCTTGCCATAGCTTTTCGAAGCACCTTGGCATTTTTGGCACAAGAGGCATGGAGATAGCAGTAGTCCTAGGATGTGTGCTGCACCTGTGACGTGACTCAATGTACCAAGGAGTTCCTTCTCCTGGGTTTTGAAAGCAACGCTTCAGGTCCCAGCATTAGGTACAACAAAGAAATTGTCCTTTTTAGTAAAAGCTATGTGGTTCTTGGAAAACTTGCTGTGAAAGAATTGTTTGAAAGCAGGAACTGAGAGGAAAACTAAGGACTAACTGAAGTTTTGGAATTACAAAGCTTGCTTGGGGTGATACACAGTTGCCACTTCCAGGATGGCTGGTGTGCACGGACTCTGCTCCTCCACAGTTCCCTGGGCAACACAATCTGCCATCCTCGCAGCTGCAAAGGGGAGTAACGGAGGATGGAGAGGAGTGAAGACACCGCGGCCACACTCTGTTGCACTCCCTGTGCTGGGCCACTGATGAGCCACACGGTGGCTGTCTAATGGGAGATATACGATAACATGTCCGGTGCTGAGCCAGCAAAGGTGGCAAATCACTCCTTTCAGATGAACTTTGCTTGAACTTTGCTCAATATAATGTGAAAACCACACCTCCATCCCAAAAGTTACCCGCCTCCGAGGTACAACCACCCCTCACTGAGCATGCGCTCTAGATTTTTGATTGACTGTACCTTTAAATGAAAGCGAGAAACT
This sequence comes from Tinamus guttatus, assembly GCF_059628265.1. Classification (NCBI taxonomy): domain Eukaryota; kingdom Metazoa; phylum Chordata; class Aves; order Tinamiformes; family Tinamidae; genus Tinamus; species Tinamus guttatus. Next base: position 673,599 of record NW_028288605.1, read on the forward strand.
ATTTCACCAATCAATAACAATATTAAAAGTTTGACTCTAGTCACTCAAGCTCCACCTGAATGTAAAGAAAAGTATAAAAGGTGAACTAAAGATGAAAAGGTGGGGAGGAAGAAACTATCCTAACTCCTGGGTCAGTCCACAGGCTGAGCCCCCTTCCCTCCCCTCGAGTCGGGATGCTGCCTGAGGAGACTAAGAAGCGAGAGGGAAGAATCCATCATAAATTCTGGATCAGTTGATGCGCTGATCCCCCTTTCCTCCCCTTGCGTCAGGACGCCGCCTGAGGAGACTTGAGACTGAGAACCCTCTCCCATCTTCTGGGGTGAGTGATCATTGCACATTTGTACATCAGAGCTAGAGAAAAACCTCACACTCTAGTAGAGAATTTCCTGTACTGACATCTGAAACCTGCTTTGTAAATTTTGCATTTGAATAAATCATACTGTTTGTGAACTCGACTACTTGTTTGGGGGGAGGCGATCGGACCTACAGTTGACAGACTGTTCGTGAATCCGATACTGCCAGGGTCGAGCTTATAGTGGATCACGCTATTTGGGAACTCGATTTGCTCCCAGGAAGGCGATCGGACCTACGGTCCACAGACTGTTTGTGAATCCGATATTGATTTGATATCTCCTTCCCCCCCCCACCACCACTATCACTACGGCTTTCAAACTGCAACATTTTCACACTTGCCTTTTTGAATCTCTTTCTCTTTTTAAAGAGGTGAACTGGCTGACTGAGAAAGCAGCTGGAATCTACTTCAAATCCATGGCCTTAAAACACTAGAGGGTCTTGGGGCTGTGAGCATTACAGGATGTATTTAGCCATTTCCCATCAAATATTGAGAAAATGCCTGCTTGGGTGTTCAGAGGCTTTTTTTTTTTTTTTTTTTTTTGTCACATGGCTCATTCAGTGAAAGTGTCTCTCTAAGCAAAAAGAAAACAGTATTCAAGGTTCAGTTTTGTGCAATGCCTACTCACAAAGAAATATAAATAAGAGCTACCTTTGAACTGATCTAAACTGTGATTGGGATTATAGAGGAATAGTTAGAGAGCCACGGATATGGCTGCCCAGCAGGCCTACTCAATTCGGGCTTTCAGGTTTTAGTGAAAGAACAAAGGGACTGCTAACTAGGAGATAAGGAAGTAGGCCAAGGTCAGAGGGAATAAAAGAGCTGTTGAACTAAAAGGCTGAGCTAAACAAGTAAGGGGGGGCTGTAAGGGTCTCAGTTACATCATTGTCTACCAATTAGGAGCCTTTGTAGTTACATCACTAACTGCCAGAATCATATAAATGTACTGCATGCAAGCTAATAAACAAGCAAGATCTTTTATCTCATATTGAGTGTGCGCCTTGACTCCAGCTGACCTCCTACATTTGGCGCCCGAACAGGGACCTTGGGACTATCGCTTAAATGCGGACAGGGAAACTCCAGGTAAGCTGGAACTCGCCTAAAACGCGGATCGCCTAAAACGCGGAGAACCCTTGGATCCGCATCTCCAGTCGCCAAGAAGCCCGCGCAATATCTGCTATCGGAAATGGAGTGGGAGAAAGAAATCCAAAAGGTGGTGAACGCACATAACATCCCGGGAGATCCGTTGCATGGTGTGACTGTGCAGATACTTATGGGACGTGGTCTTTATGGTGACCCCGCGACCCAGCTAACCTACTCAATGCCCATGCGTAACGCAGCCGCGGATGCTGCAAAGCAGGCTCTGTTTTTAGTGCCGTCAGAACAAAAGGCCCCATCATTTACGACGGTGAAGCAGGGATTGCAGGAGTCCTACGGAAATTTTGTGAATAGGCACGTGCAATCCCTGGAGCAAGCTACTGATGAACAGACCCTCTGCAAGTTTTCGATCTGGTGCAGAGAGAATGGGTTCAAAGCCGAGCCCCACCTAGTATTATAATCCGATGTGAAAGCCAAAAGGAAAGTGGCCGTCGGAGCCACGTCTGCCTTTGCGAGCACTTCAGGACCGGGACCGCCATGCCACCGAAAACCGCTGCTGTTTGGAGATCCATCGCCAACCCAGCCGCCCGCGTCCTCGCCTGTGCCTCCAGCGCCTGCACCGTCTGTGCTCCCGCTTTCGGACCCCCGCCCCGTTGTGCCTGAAGAACGGCCCGGCTGGGTCCAGGACTTGTTAGATCGCCTCGAAAAAAAGGAAAAGGGGGGCCGGGGAAGAGAAGGTGAATGAGATCAAGGAGACTTACGTTGCTGAGGGCTTGACAACAGCCAGGGGGGAGGTGCAGGGGAATTTGATCTGTCTTTTAAAGTGGGGGTTGAAGAATTGTAATGCTTTAAGTGAGGACAGAAACTGTTATTAGGGCTATTATTTCTATTTACTATGTTCATCTCTATTATGTGTTGTATCCTTTGTATATTGATGCTGACAGGAGGTATGGTTGAAAGGTGGAAATGTGTATGATCTGTAGAGTCATAGGACTATTGTGCGAAATAGAATCCAAGACCTTGAGAAAGAAGATGTTTGCCTGCCCGGGCTGAGCGATAAGGAGCGCGGAGGCGGCTGCTCAGCCAGGTTCACAGCCGACCTCCTCCAAAAGCAGTTGAAGGCGGCTGCTCGACCGGGCTTGTAGCCAACTTAACTGCAAACATCCTCTGAACTAGTTTGAAGGTCAAACACCCGAGAAGGAGGGAGATGAGAGAGGCAGGACCCTCAGACTGACGGCTGGGACCACTTACTGGTATGCGCACCTGCGCAGCCAGGAGGGAAGGTTATGTGACTGAAGGTGGAGTTTGTCCGCCCCCTGGTCTGCCTGCTGGCACGTACTGGCCCTACATGGCAGGATGCACCGGGCATAAACAGATAGTGCGGAGAGAGGAGGGGGCGAGACTCCTAACACCGAGGCCTACGTTGTCTCCGCGGGGACGCCCGCCGAGTTAGGAGCCTGTCAGCAACCCTCTAATCTGCCAACTTGAGAGAATGTTCAGTCTCAGTGTCCTGCTGACAACCAGTGGAACTCACTAGTGGAGTGCACAGCTACGTGAGGTCGTGCCACTGGATAGAAACTGTGTTTGTGCTGTTTGTGTGTGTGGTCTTTAGATCTTTATTGTGTAATATATATCAGCAGAGAGGGCTGAATAAGCACAACAGGAAAGTGCAGAATTCGAAAGCGGGAAAGCCAGGAATAACTCAGACTACGGCGTTCCCCCCCACCACCAGTGGAGGACTGGGAGCCGTACTCTGACTTGTATCCTTGGAAAGAGAGGAAACCAAATTGAAGCTATGCAAACATAAATAGAAATGAAATAGAGAACCTTCCAAAATGATTGGGACATCTTAATAAGTGATTTAAAAGATTGTTTTTTCACCATACCATTGCACCCTGAGGACCATGACATAGTGGAACGTATGAACCAAACGCTGAAACGCCAGCTACAAAAAATGAAAAAATTGGCAAGGGCAGTATATGTTTTAAATTTTTTGAGACTACCCCAGGACAGCCTAGTCCCTCTGATGGTCAAACATAGGGCTGGGCTAAAGGGAGCCCTGACAGAAGTAAAGTCCGGCCCATGTAAGGTGATGCTGAGAGACTGGAACACGGGAAAATGGATGGGACCTTTGGACTTGATAACCTGGGGAAAAGGGTATGCTTGTGTCGTTACAGATACTGGAATCAGATGGGTGCCAGCGAAGTGGGTGAGACCTTGGCTGGAAGCAAACTCGCATACATCAGATGTAGCAGGCAAGCAGCTGGTACCCTAGCTGTGGAAAGTGTGAGCCTGCGGAAGAACAACATGGGAGGAAGAAGTGTTACCGTTATTATTAGCTGTATATTGCGGCTTTTAGGAGGTAATGTTGCTTTTAATGCTATTATAGAAGCTGATGCTACTTTTAACACTAATGGATATGCTATGCTTCTTAGCCATATTGTTAATTATACCCAAATTAAGAGTTGTTGGCTTTGTGGGACAGCAGATCAATTTGATGCACTGGTGTTAGGTATTCCTCTAAGCAACTGGACAGACCTGAATCCATATAGCCTACTCAATACATCATATCAGTGTAAAAAAGGGGGAATTGTGGGAGCATATCTAAGTAACGGAGGCTTCCCGATAGAAGACGGATACAATGAGCCGGACTAAGACCAAGGCGAAAAGATCGTGGGAAAGTCACCAGCTGCAAGAACACAGAAGTAGGAGAAGAAGAACCGGTAAACAAGCTTATCAGTGCAGAATAGAGGACTGTGTGCGGGCCAATCATGTAAACATGTGCCCCGATATCCAGGAACAATGCATCCATTGCCTAGGACAGCTCATCTCCACCCGGTGGGCAGGATGGCGATGCCCTGAGTTTCCTATATGCCTCATGGTCATCTCCCACCCAATCTCTGTGTTTGCCCTCATCATGCAGTGGCAAAAGAAAAAAGGGGGAGAAGGCGATCATCACTACACTCATCGCTTTATCATTCTGGAATGGGTATTTTTAGCAATGCAACCAAAAAAGAGTGTTCAAACTCGGATGGAAGCGCTCGGTGAAGCAATCAAAAAGGGACGTTCAAGGGTCTTGGCGATCCATGCCACCTGTGTTAATGCAAGCCACTAAAGAAATGATGGTTAATTATCGTAACCTTAGAACGGGGATCTGGGAGGGCCCCGCCACTGTCATATTTAATGGTCGAGGGCATATGTGTGTTTCCACCCAAACAGGTCCGCTGTGGGTACCCAGCAGGTGGACCCGAGCCGTACCAGAACGGAACGACCATCCCGAAGTCTGCCACCCCTTGACAGAGACCACACCATGCGTCACCTTATATGTGGCAACCGGGCTTGGTCCGGAATTCCATCAAAGCCCATAGGGGGTCCATGTACGGTAGGCCAAGTAAGTATGGCTTTGCCCTGGGTTCATCCCAACAGCACCAGCGTCAAGAGAAGAACTCGGCGAACGGCGCATAGCATAATCCAGATGGAGGACTGTGATGATGAAGTCTGCCTCTGGTCTAAGTGGGAGACCATTTTTGCATCTTTTTTCGTTCCAGGGGCAGCAGCAGCAAGAGCCCACAAAGTCTGACACCTGGTCCTGCTGGGTGGTTAAACAAGCAAATGTCACTAGTCAGGTCCTCTCTAATCTTGCCCTAGATTTATCACAGGTGCAACACGCGGTGCTACAAAATAGGGCGGCCATTGACTTCCTGCTACTGGCCCACGGACATGGATGTGAAGACTTTGAAGGGATGTGCTGCATGGACCTACAAGACCACTCTAAGGCAATCCACCAGTAGATTCAGCAGCTGATGGAGCACACCCAGAAGATATAAAAGGGCGTGGGTTTCTTTGGACTGGATGGGTTAACAGATTTGTTGGGTATTGGTGGGTGGCTCAAATCTTTGCTTAAGACAGGATTAATGCTTTTGATTATTATGCCTTTTGTCCTGTGCTTATTTAGCTGTGCTTTCACATGCGCTAAACGAATGTTATTCTCTACTACCAATCAGGCCTGGCTGGTGCAAAAGAAAAAAGAGGGAATTATAGAGGAATGGTTAGAAAGTCACGGATATGGCTGCCCAGCAGGCCTCCTCAATCCGGGCTTTCATGTTTCAGTGAAAGAACAAAGGGACTGCTAACTAGGAGATAAGGAAGTAGGCCAAGGTCAGAGGGAATAAAAGAGCTGTTGAACTAAAAGGCTGAGCTAAACAAGTAAGGGGGGGCTGTAAGGGTCTCAGTTACATCATTGTCTACCAATTAGGAGCCTTTGTAGTTACATCACTAACTGCCAGAATCGTATAAATGTACTGCATGCAAGCTAATAAACAAGCAAGATCTTTTAACTCATATTGAGTGTGCGTCTTGACTCCGGCTGACCTCCTACAGGGATTGCTTTCCCTCAGAGGAGGAAAGATCCTCATTGTGGAGATCTGTAACACAGATGTTAACTTCGGTGCAAATAGAAATGAGTGTGTGACAGCCCCAGAAGATACAGTAGAGCGAGGGTTAAAAGAATGGCAAGTAGTGTTAATATAGAACATGGCTAACAGCAATAAAACTGGTGAACACTGAGGAAAACATTGTTTACATCAGGACCAGAAGACCAGAGCATCAGGAAGTCTACAGCACTGATGACTCATCAGAAGAAAATTCAAGAGAAATCAGAGGGTCTGCAGCAGTATTGCACCACACTTGCTTTGCCATTCCTCTTCCTGCTGTCTTCAGAGGAAGATGATCTGCTGGCATAAAGATGTCTGAAATGAGGAAATGGTAGACAGCGACATTGTTTAAGACTCGAAGTTAACATCCTGAAGAGCTTAAGACTAATCAAAAAAACAGTTTGTTGTCCATCTAGAATAACCTAGGAGATATGAGAAGTTTATAGCTTGCGCTTGTCCTTTTTGTCACACATTAGTTTTCCTGACTGGACTAATTGCATGCATCCATTTGGGTGTTTGTGAATATGAAAAAATGAGTCACCGACATTAGTTTGTTTTAAGAAAAACATAATGTTCAACTTTGAAGGTCTTGGATTAAGGGGGGGTATGTTTTGGGGTTTTTTTTTTTTGCTTTTGTTTTATGGCAATTTTATTCAGTATATTGTGGGTCTTGTCAATAATGCTGCTAATAGAGCATGAGACAATTGCATTTTTTAAAAAAAGAGATTCTGGTATTTTGAAGACAGTAGTTGCTTTTTGTCCTAAACTCTTGATGCTGTGCTGATCAAGTGAAGAACAATGATTTCTTTGCTTTCTTTTGTGGAGTGTATTTGATACAAGATAAGCTACCTGCAGGCACTTGTTTTGACAGTATGAGAAATAGAAATTTTCAAGGACTTCCCAAGGCTTTGCTTTCTTTCACAAATGGAAGATATTTGCTATCTTTCTGTGATATGTGTACAAATTCTGAATGCTGTTGCATTTTTGAAGATGGTATGTCAGCTGCAAGCACTTCAGAATTAAGTGCTCTGTGGCTTTTAACCAGAAGAGAAGACATGAAATAATGTTACATTTCTGTGCTTTCTCCTTCATTTTGTTATGATCAGTCTCTGGGTCAACTTGCCGCTGCCCATTTTCATTAAATAATCTAATTAAAAGAGCCAAAGCATTGTTCAGCCAAAGATAGGTGCCAATGAAAACTGAGTCACGTACAGAGTGCAATGAATCATTTGATGTTCACCTGTGACCTTGCTCTTAGTGCTTACAACTGACATATGTGATTGTCCAGCACAGGGACATGTTTTTTTATGGTCTGTGTTTGAGGGTACTTCTATCCTGCATTAGAACAACAGTTAGAAGATACGCATTAGTCTCTATAGGGTAAATCCAAGGAACGGATGTTTTGATGCTGTCTTATTGGCCTGGATCTTCTGTGTATATTAGGAATCTTCACTAGTCTGTGCTGGAGGTCTGAATAGGTTAAATTGTAAGAATGTACTGCCTGTGATGTTTTGGGAAATTGGAAAGGGGACAACTAAGCCAGTGGAGCCAGCACTGGACCAAGAGATTTTTCTTCAGGCACCTGAGTTAGTTTGAGAATCCAGCAGCTCTGGGAGGGTGGTGGGAGGCTTTGGGTCTATCCCCAAACTATGGAAAGAGCCAAAGTCACAAGCCAAGGCCCACAAACTTGCAAGCACTTGTACCCAGTATCCTGGGAATAAAAATTTTCTGGATGTGTGCATCCAGACAGGAAAATTGTGCTTTACTGTGCTGTATTTGTCTTAAAGGTTACAATTTCTGGGGAATACTGCCTACAAATTATCCCAACTTGCTTAGCTGTGGAGGCCTGCTTCAAGGACAGTAGTACAGGATGCCTCATTAGTAGATAACCAACCTCAAGGACGGCAGTGCAGGTGTTCTACCAGCAAGCAAGAAGCAAAAGCAACTGTATGGCTGCTGCGTGACCAAGAAGCTGATCGGATAGTCTTCATGCTCTCCCTTAGATTATTGGCATATTTAGCAACCGCGCTTCGCGTGCTTGTAGGCAAATAAGGTATTGTATCTGGGACAGTACGGTATATAAGCTTTATCTGATGCTCAATAACATGTCTTTGGTTCATTATACCAGAGGCCCTGCTCTCAATATGCCACACTTAGATTTTTTATTTTTTATTTTTTCTTAATTTTCTGTGCTCTGTTGCAATTAGGAGCAGCTGGCTGGGCGGATGCATGCCAAAAGCAATGCCAAGGTCTGCCTACCCCAGACTGGAAGACGTGCAACATCTCTCAGACAGCACTGAGCACAGGATCCCTAAACCTGGATGATGCAGCATTTTGTGAAAATACAGCTCAGTTCCCTCAGGCCCTGAGATTCGCTCTACTAACATGGTGCTACATCAAAGCTAATTAGCCCTGCCTTTCAGCAGGACTTGTTCCCTTGGACTCTGTGTTGTGCTGGGCACAGCTCCCCTGCTTATGGTCTCCTTGCAAAGATATCCCCGTTGTGCAGAAAAACATGCCCTTTCTCTAGAAAAAGGTAAAAAAGTAGCTGCTAAGTATATCCATGTCGTTCCCTGCACTATATGAAATTATCTCTGCTATCCTGATTCTTCCTCCCTCCTTTCTTTGGCTGGGAATTATCCAGACCCCCTGCAGGCTGGAACACAGATTTCTACACAAGTGCTCTCTAGTGTGGTATTAAGAAAAACTGGGCACAGCCAGGATGAACAAAACTATTTACACTCTCTTTTTAGTTGTCTTGAGAGTATGCATGAATTGGGATCACAAAACTGGAGATGCCCTTGAATAAATGAGCTTGTAGTAAATACATACTTTCTAAATGGACTGCTGAAGTTACAGGAAGATATTGTGCACCCCTTTCCTGACCTCCCCTGCTCCCCCACCTGGACAAATTCCCAGAATGGGAAGGGTGAGAATGGAAGGAACATTTTGAGTTTGAAATGGTTAACAGTGTTGCATAAAAACAGAAATTACTACTTAAACTGGTGACAGCTGAGTTTTCTCCCACATCCCAGCCTTGTCTCTTTTTTTTTTTTTTTTCAGCCTGCTCTAGCTGATTTTTTTTTCCTGTGCAATGCTACACATGATGCAGGTAGAACAGTCATTGCAAAGAAACACAGATTCCCAGATTGCCTCTACTGGGCAACAGCAGCATGGAAAACACTGTGGGTGAGTTAGGCTTATATTTTGACACTTTTGTGGCTGTAATGGAGTTGTATTTTCTGGTAAGGCCTATTTCCTCAGCACATATTCTGTTGCAGGTTTACTTTTCATCAAGGCTCTTTCTTCTGGTCCAATCTCAGCAGATTTTCACTGAACCCTATCCCTAGGTCCTTGTGGATTCCCAGCTTGGCTGGAAGGTCCCAGTGACGTTCAGAAAGATGTCAACAGGGAAATACCTATTGCCTTCAAAAATGCAATTAGGCCTATGGGTTTTACTTTTTTATTCCAGAAGGGACCATTTTCATTACCTTTCCTGTAGAATTTGAACTCAAAAAAAGCATGAAATTTACCCAGTGACTTCCTGTCCTAGCCCAATAACTAAAATATAGAGTCTAAAATATAGAGTCTGGTCCTAATTTAAAGACTAGAAACTTAATTGAAACTGATGGAGAATTTCCACATATGACAAGTTCCATCAAAAAGATCAGCTTCAGTCTGATTAGAACAATACTTTAGAATTTCTTTGACGTTATATTTATTCTTTTCGGGAATAAGAAAAGAAATAACATATTATTTTTTGAAACTTTGCCTTGAAATTATGACTTAGTACTGCCAAGTTTTCATTATGATTACTTTTTATATTAGAAGTCAGTCACTAATTCAATATAGAATTAATGTAACTGCAGTTTCAAGTATATTCAAAGAAAGGTTCTTAAATACAACTAAGTTCATTATGAGCACAAACTGACACAGAGTAATAGTTATGTGAGTAAAAGAATGAATTAAGTCAATAAATGAAGTGTGGGAATTAAATAGCACATCCTGAGTCAGTGTATAGGAGGTGGAAATTTGTATGATCTGTAAGGTCATAAAAAATCTCCTGTGTGAAACAGAATCCAGACCTTGAGAAAGAAGTTGTCTGGCCGCCAGGGCTGAGCGATAAGGAACACGGAGGCAGCTGCTCAGCCAAGTTCACAGACGACCTCCTCCAAAAGCAGTTGAAGGCAGCTGCTCAACTGGGCTTGTAGCCAGCTTAACTGCAGACGTCCTCTAAACTAGTTTGAAGGTCAAACACCCAAGAAGGAGGAAGAGGATGAGGAAGGCAGGACCCTCAGACCGAGGGCTGGGACCCCCTACTGGTATGCATGCCTGTGCACCCAGGAGGGAAGGTTATGTGACTGAAGGTGGAGTTTGTCCGCCCCGGGGCCTGTCTCCTGGGTCGTACTGACCCTACATGCGAATAGAGAGGACAGTGTGGAGAGGTGGGGGGGGGGGGGGGGGGGGGGAGGAGAAACTCCTAAAACTGAGGCCTGTGCTGTCTCCGCAGGAGCCAGTCAGAAACTCCCTCTCTCATCTGCCAGCTTGAGAGGATGTTCGGTTCCAGTATTCCGCCAGCAGGTATTGCCTTGTGAGTAATTATCCATACTTTGCTTCTTTTATGTGTTTTCACCTGAATAAATGCTTGATGTAGTCACCTCGTTCTGCGTGACTATTGCCGAATTCCGAGTCCATCCAGAACAGTCAGTTTTCATTCACTGTTTTATTCTTTAGCTTTGGTGCATATATCTCTCTGACTGCATATAGTATGTACCATACATCTAGTAGCACACAAAGATCAGGGCAGCATCTAAGCATCTGTTGTCCTCTAGGAACATCATGTTATGGTTCTGTCAAATGGACTGTCAGAGTCTAATGAGAAATGTGTCTAAGCAAATTTATATTTCGATGACAGATTCCAAACACTAGTAATTCAAAAGCTATTCTGTAAAATACAGTGAGCGATAGAAGGGCTAAATGCAAATGCAGCACGTCAAAGTTAGTTTGGGAAGTGAAAGCAGGCATTTATATTTGCAGTGTCTGTTGCGGTTTGATGGGGAGGCAAATTTGGTAAGAGATGAATCCCCTTGCATTCCAGCCGATCCTCAAAGGTTAGAGGGACTGGGGGCGGCTGGACTCATCTCTTAATAGGGATACCAAATACTGTGTTAGCTATGTGCCCAACTCTGGCAGTATCGGGTTCACCCACAGTCTGCTGACTGTCGGTCCGATTGCCTTCAAGACAAGTGGTCAGGTTCACGAATAGCACAATTTATTCAAATGCAACATTTGGAAAACAGGTTTCTGATGTCAGTATAGGAAATTCTCTACTACAGTGTGGGGTTCTTAGCTAGTGCCCAGTGTACAAATGTGCAATCATCACTCACCCAGAAGATGGGAGAGGGCTCTCAATCTTGAGGAGTCTCCTCAGGCGGTGTCCTGACCCGAGGGGAGGAAAGGGATTCAGCCTGTCGACTGATCCAGAAGTTACGATGGAGTCTTCCTTCTCTCCTCTTCCTTCTTCCTTCCTAGTTCTTACTCCCCTTCTTCCTTCCTTAGTTTGCCTTTTATATATTTTCTTTTACATTCAGGTGGAGCTTGAGTGACTCTAGTCATACTTACTTTTGTTATTCATTGGTTTAAAAAAAAAGTCTCCCAAGTTAATTGAAAATCTAGAGAGCATGCCCAGTGAGGAGTGGTCGTGTATTGGTATTATAATGAGATTAGAAGGAGAAGAGTTTGAGCAAAGCCTATCGGAAGGGACTGGTCTGCCACCGTTGTTGGCCCAGCACCAGACATCGCACTATCTGGCCCATCAGCTGTGTGGCACCACCAGGCTGCCACCTCTGCAGGGAATACAACAGAGTTTGGCCGTGGTGTCTTCACTCCCCTCCACCCTCCATTCAATCTTCTTAGTATGTGCTAGGAGGGCAGATTGTGTTGCCAAGCGTGGAGAATTAGATTCCACACATACCAACCATCCTGGAAGTGGTAACTCTCACCTCAAGTAAGCCTCTGCAATGCTAGAATTCCCCTCCAATTCCCCTCCTTCTTGAGCAATTTTCTCACAGCCTCATTTGGAGTTATGTAGGTCACAGTTACCAGATTTTTCCTTCCAAAACGCCTCTCCAATAAACAGAAAAGCAACACAAACAATATTGATTCAACTCTGGAAGGTGTCAAAGTACAGAACTTCATAGTGGCCTTACTTTGTAGGACACAATTTTATTTTGCTTGGCCTTCTGGACTTTAAGTCTCTTTTTGTTTTTGGAGGTGTGCACCAGGGCAAGCCTCAGGTGAAGTTGATTTAATGTGATTGTGTAAATGTAGAGAAAGTAAAGGGAGTGACTGGTTGCTAGTTTTTCCTCCATCATGTGTAAAGGGTATGTCTTGGACATGACAGCATGTCATGAGTTTAGTTTGTGTATAGCTAAGAAGGCTGGGGCTGCCCAATGGTATTCATGGGGCAGGATGTGCCAAGTGGCCTTTTGTACAGATGCAGATAGTTCATGTTGGCTGACTTGAGTGCTGTCCCAGCAGCTCGGCTGGACAACACCACAGAGAGCCCTCACTTCTAGTGTGTAGGAACAAGAAGTCTTTGCTCTACATAGCAGTAAGAGGATATAGTGTAATAAGACTATTTTAGGTAGGGAGAAGGAAAATAAGCAAGGCAGTCAGTGACAATATTTTTTTCAATCAAGCTTCTGAATCTGTTGCTCCCGAAGTAGAAGGTACCTTGAGCTTCCCTTAAACTTCTCCTCCCAGGCTGGAAAAGATGCCCTGGCCTCTGCAGCGATGGAACAGCAGGTGGGAGCCTTGATGCCTGGCAGGGACTCAGATTGAACCAGGTTGGCCGTCCCTGTGGATGCTTCTCTTGCTCTTGCTTCAGAGCATTCTGTGAAGATGGAGACCTGGGCAGCAAGGAAATATTTCCCATTCTAGCTACTTAGAGAGCTAGGCTATTTTATTTCTCTTCTTTGGAAACATCATTAAAAGGCATTTTTCTTGTAATTGACTGTAGCAGTCTTTTACTAATGTCTAGAACTGACTTCCTGAGCAGAAATCTAACTTTTATAGAGGGCCATACATTTAAACTCAGAAAAAAAAAAGGAGTTAGGGAAAATATTTAATCCTCTACCCTCTAAAAAAATACTATTTTCTATATTTCTGGGGTTTGGCATAGACTGAAGTGGATCCCAGCCAATGAGCAAGTAAAATACAGTCAAAGACTGTCCTTGTCCGCATGTTTAAAATGGGCTACCAAAAATATTTCATTTTTTCCAACATTTTTGTTGGGCAGGGTGCGGAAGGTGATTCCCCCTTCACACCCTTACATAAATATTTGTACAGAGTTGCTTTACTTTAACCTGAAAGGAAAACTCTGAGCGTGCTTCAGAAAGCCTGTGGTAGGAAATAAAAACTGAAAATGATTTCCATTAAATTTCTGGCTCCGAACATCATGTCGTGAGCTTGGCATGTATTGTGGGGTTTGAGTGGAACAAATGGCCATACAGAAAACCCCAAAGTCCTGTGCTCTGTCTTCACAAATTGTCTCTGTTACTCAGGAACCTCAGGAAAAGGAAACGAGGAAATGCTTTACTGCCCTGTGAGGCTACATTAAATAAGCTTGCTGTCCCTTTCCACCTCCTCACTGAAAGGCAGGAGGATAGTGAAAGGATAGTGTATATCTAAGCAAAAATCCATAAATTCATAGACACAAAGGGAATGTATAATGGGTTATAGGACAAGCACTTTTGCAAGTATAAAGAAGTCTTTTGTAAGAGGATTAAAGCTTTGGGCTTCCTTAGTTTGTTGCAGCTGAACCAAATCTGTCAATGCTTTCCACTCCTAACCCAGCAAAGGGAAAAAACAGTCTAAAGGAGCAATCTAAATTCAGTAATGGAGAACAGGTACTGACCTGAGTTCTGCATTTAGACCTGTTCCTGTTTTTTTTTCCCTTGCTGGGTTAGGTTAAGCCTCAATTCTGCAGTGGCCTGTTCCAAAATGCCATGGTCAGAAGCTTTAACACACAGAGCTGGCATCACAGACTGCTCTCAGTTGACCTCCCTGGCCTGAATTTACCTTCCTTGTATTTCTTACTTGTGGAACGGCATCGGCAACAACTTGTCCAGCCTGGTAGTGGCTTTTGTGAGAAACTCAAGCTTGTTGGGCCAAATGAGAGATGTTTAGGCTCGTACACCTGTTTTCAGTCCCATCTAATTAGGATGACAAGTGTAGGACACAGGTTAGCAGAGAGCTCCTAGGTCTGCTTGTCTGCAGTGGGGCAGCTTTTTCTTCAGGGAATTGTCTCCTGTTATGCTTAGCTCTGCTAGGACAGTAGAGTAATAAGCACTTGTTTGGCTTGGTAGGATGGTGACTGGGAGGGAAGGGGAACACTATGCCTTCCTATGCATACAGGAAGAAAAATAGTGGAGAAGAATATGGGACAAGGTAAATAATTGTTTAATGCAGAGGTATGGCTGAAGAGTAAGTGGGTAAAAATCTGGGCCTTGTTAAAGTGGGGTTGGAAACTATAACCATGTTTTGCACTTTCAAAAGAGTGAGGTCACCAGCCTTCCCTGATACCTCAAGGCTGAGAGTAAGGGTAATTTGTGCAAAAAATATTAGGTAACTTGGTGTGGCAGAGGTACTTCAGCGTTCTGCTTCTTATGTTACTGAAATGCTGAGTTTGGTTTCTCCTCTCAGTAAGCTAGATCAGCTTCAAAGAAAGAAACAAAGAACATCCATATTGCTTTGCATTTTTAATACTTATAAATAGGCACTTATGAAATAGACAGGGAATCTTTAAACAGCAGAACAAATGCTATTAGCATTATAACAAATTGTTGCAGTGAGTTCTTGTTAAAGACTTCTCATTAATAAACCATTACTTTGCACATGGGAAATGTGGTGGGTTTATTAATGTAGACTTTTAATCCCTGCCATTATGGAAGTATTTAGCAGTATTGCTCAGTTGCTTGATCTTAGACTTCTCATTCATAAATCTAAGTAACACTTCCCAGATATAATTTTTAGTTTTTGCTAAATACAGTTTAGGCAAAGAGTTTTACAAAAGTGTTTATGTAGTAGGACATGGCTTAAATGAACTCCCACGTCAAAGTTAGGCTGAAATGGCTGCCTATTTTGTAATGCAAATGAAATTTGAAAAATTATGCAAGAGTATAAATTGTCAAGGGTCACTCAAATGTTGAGGCACACTCCACAAATCAGTGTGAGCAGCACTTTAATATGAAGGTGGTTTAACTTGTGGCGAGTGCCAAAGCCTTCTCCACAAGCCAGAGTGAACAACACCTCTATGGGAAGTGAAGTCAACTCCACCCTGCTGTTGTCTGTAGCAGGGCTTTATACCGGTGCAGGTGGGCATGCGCTGAGGAGCAGCACTCATTGGCTACAGGCTCCCAGCTGATTGGTTCTCCTCCAGGTGTTCAGTTGCTAGGCGTCGGTCCAGTTCCCCACAAACTCCACTTTCCTATATATTCTTACTAAGGCCCCAACAATAAATAAATATAGTAATTGGTCGTGGCCTTGTCCTCCTGTTGACACATGTATATTTTTGTCCTCAGTGCAGTCACAAGGGAGACCATTATCATGTGCATGTAAATAGCAGATTTGGGGGTAACAAGCTTTTCCAGTTTCTTCTATGTGTGAGGCAAGGCCATGTTGGGTCACATGAGGGGTGAAATGCATCTGATGTGGGTCATATACCCAGGGAAGGGCTATCATCACATGAGGCTTTAGTGGGGTAATGTATTTTTGAGCAGAGATCTTTTAAGTTTATGTACAGATGGGAGGCTGAGTTGTGTGTGGCTGTACAGGTAAGGAAGAGGCTACCTCATCATCAGCAGTGTGTGAGGAAAATTCTGGACTGCACATGCAGTGGTTGAGGCTTCACAAGTCCAGGTGTATGGAACTAGGATCTCCATTTATTTTTGCTTTGCTCTTTTGCTTTTCTCCCAGGAATAGTCTGTAATGTTTTTAATATTTTCTGGGGTTTCTATCAATAGTACATTTTTTTTCTTGTATTTCCATTGTAGAGTGGCCTTGCAGTGGTGCCTTTCTTTAGGAACAGAACAATTTGGAAACAAATCCATACTAGACTTGTTTCTGATGGCTGGCGGCTCCATATCTGCCACAATTTTATTGCTGTAATACTTGGTGTCTTTAGAAAGCAGTAAAGCTGGCCCTGCAGGCTTGACCTGAGTGTTTGGTAGGCATAACTCTGAGGGAGGTGGAGATCTAATTAAGAGTTGCTAGTATTTCTCCCTGGGCAAACTGCTGGCAGGTTTTATCTGAATAATTGTTGGACATGTGCTCAGAGCTTGCTTTTGATGCTGATGCTCTACCCAAGGTTTCATCTTTAACTTTCTTATTTGCTGAAAGTTATTTAGAAGAGTTTGGGGAAGGTTAACTTTAGTCTCCCAAAGACTTGGCCCCTTTAAGTCTATTTCTAGCTGGGAAACTGGAAGAGAGATTGCATTCATCTCTGGATAAACCTGTCAGGGTAGCTGAAGCAAAATCTTGTAGGTGTCAGTATCTTAAAACATCCAAAGTAATGGAGAGGGAGAAGGGATTTTCTTTTTAGAACAATTTGAACATGCTGCTGTGGAAGAACACATCTGTCCTGGAGGCATAATGAGTAATTTAGGATTTTGATACAGTGCACCTCTAAGTCATTGTCGAACCTCTTAGTAAGGATCCAGTGGCTTTATAGCACCAGTTGGTGTTTAGAAAACATACGTGTACCTAATGTTTCTAGGCATCTAGTGTGATTATTTGTGGGACACTGCATTCCTGATCATGCAGTGTGCTGGGGCTCTGCCTTCTCCGCTCTCAACCTAACGTGGCTCCATTTCCTGTCTGTCAGCACTGACTCCCAAAGAGACCCTGAATGTGGGCAAGGAAGGGAGTTTTGCCAGGCCATGTGTCTACTATTGGCTCTGTGAGGAACTAGGACCACAGGGTATACCATAAAGTACACCTTGCCTGTAGACCATAAGATTATAAAAGTAATTCCGTAGATTATAAAAGTAATTCCATATTTTTTTCCAAACATTAAATGTTGTTCTTCATCCAATTTCTCGTGATGCATGCGCAGAGTGTAGCAGCAACCAGGAGAGATAAAAAAGTCTCCCTTTTATTTTGGAAGATGGGAGAGAAAGCAAAATAAAAAAATGGAATTTGTAACTGTATTTTCAAAATGCTTTGAAGAAGCATAAACTAAATGCTTGGGAATATGTTTTTCTTTACTGTAAATCATATCCATAGAGTAGATTCTCCCCTGCCCCCAGATTTATGTCTCCTTTGTTGGGACAGCCCAGGAAAGAAACAAAAGAGTGGTCAGTCAATAAGAATAAATCATCATATTGAAAAGAACGACATGATTTAATTGTCATTCACAGACATTAAAATTCAAATACATTGTGAAATACAAGATAATGACAGAGCACATTGATTCTAATGATAGAGTTTTCTCCAAAGAACAGAAAACAGCACAGACTTTTGTCCAGTTCTTAAGCTGCTTTTAAAGCTTTTTTTTTGTTTGTTTGTTTTATCCAAGCACCTATGTAGCTTATTTAAAAAATAGGAAACCTCTTGACCTTTGACATTATAAAAGGAAGTGGAGTCAGTAGCTGTAAAAATAAATAAAATTCATGTCTTTTTGTATATTCGTGCCCATTTCTCAAGTAATCATACACTTAATATTTTAAACCTGCTTCCATTAGAGCTATTTTTTTTCATATAAACATATTTTCATCAAACTATCCCATTAGCTTTATCTGTTATAATAATAGATAATATTGTATATCTATATAGTGATCTAAAACTACTGTGTTCCCAGATTGGACTTCTGAACTTTTCATAAGTAACATGACCAATGGAAATTCACATCCTGAGACCCTGTTACAGGAGCATTTGTTTGTGAGTAAGCAATATCTTCAATGTGATTTCATAGGTGTAACCAAGTGACAAATTTGGCCACTTGTGATGCCGTTAAAGCTCAGGATGGCTCTAGGGACCTGATTCTGCACTGTACCATGGCCATGCCAAGTGAGAAGACCTGTCTGATGAGGTTTCCTCAGGGCCGAGGAGTGAGAAGCCTGCTCAGCTCCAGCCCTGGGGGGGCTGGTGGTGCCCATCATGGGATGCCTGTCCGAACTAGAGCAAACCTGATATTGCAGTGGTCCGATGGATCATGATCCATGGATCAGCTATTTCTGTCATGCTGTAAGGTTTACGAGTGGCCAAATTTACCTCTTCTGGCAGCACCTGCGGTCTAGTAGCAAGGGCACATTAGCCAGCTGTGAGAATGGGTCAGATGTCTATGCTTTTGGCACACTGGAGTTGTCCCTCCTGCAAGAGAAGTGTCTAGGTGAAACCCTGTGAAGTTTTCTTGAAAGGAGGATGGGGAAATCTCCTTGCATGTCCCTCTACCACTGTGAAATAGGAAAATGGTGCATTATCCTACAGATGTGGCAGATTGTGGCGAGGAGAGAGCCAGCTACATAAAGGGCTTCCCGCTTCACAACAAGTTGGGATCTATGAGGGGGTGGCAACCACCTTGGGATAATCCTTATGGCTTTTTCCATATTGCTGACTCCTTGTCCATGTACCAGAGGTGACTAGGAAATACTTTTTCCTTTTTTTTTTTTTTTTTTCCAAGGATTGAATGGGGAAGCAATATGTATTCCTCTTGGTTGCAGTACAGTCTTTTATATCCCATTCCTTCTCAAGTACAAATATTCTCCAGTCCTCTTCCTCCTCCTGCTTTTTTTTTTTTTTCCTTTTTTCTTCAAAATGTTTGGAAAAGACTCTGAGTGGTCCATGAAAACATGTGTAATGAAAATTGGTTTAAAAAATGACTGATTGAGAGAAGCTTATATGATTTTGAAGGCTTGAGTTTATGATATGTCTTTTTTTATAACTAAGTGAAAGATTTTCAAGAAAATGTGACTCCTAGTCATTTTTTTAAAAGGGGATTTTGGCACAGGGACTGCTTCATCTGTATATTATAAGCAAATGTACATATTGACAACTCAGCAGGATGGAAGTTTGCCTCAGAGCTCATGGGCATGAACTCCAGCGCAATACCTCTTCTACTAGAGTAGCTTTCTACTATGATCCTCTCATGCATTCCCCATGATTTATCCACAGAGATTTTACGATGGGACTTGCAGGGATTTACGATGTTCATGGGAAAGTAACTACACAAAACCATTCATGTAGGCATACTAGTTGTGCCCTACTTGGATAGTACCACTATATTTCATTTAGATATGGAAACAATGGGAAGGTATAAAACTTTGTATAATACAAATATTGGTCCTCCAAAGTCTTCGAAGTCAGTAAGCATAGAGTAGGAAAAGTTCTGTGTTTTTAAGTAGTAGAACCAATACTGGAGAGGGAATTTTAAAACTGCCTAGAAGATTACTCAAGACCAAGGTGTTTTTAGTCAGTGGCCTCTATTTATTTTTTGGATATCCAGCTTGAGACACCATAAGTGGAATAGATTTTCAGAAAGCCTTGAGCACCCACTCTGATTGCATTAAGGTATCTGAAGATGAGCACTGAGAACTGCTGCATCCAAAATAAGTTTGCATCAGAAATCCAAATTCCCTCAATTTGGCCTTTAGGGAGGACTTAGTGCTTTAGGCAGCTCTGGAAATCCTAGGCACTGTGCACAGTGCATGTTTATCTCTGACGCTGGCAGATACAGGTAAACATATTCCACCTAGACCCTTGTGGAATTAATGAAATGCAGAATTTCAATAGTTTTTCTGTGAAAGTGTTTTAACTAAATAAAATTATTCTAGATACAAATGATATGTAAGTGAGGAAAGTGCTTTTTTCTCCTCTGCACATTAATAGCTGGTTTCAAGTTCTTATTTAATTATCTTGTTTTAAGATTTTTATCATTTTAATGCTTTTTCCCAATGTTTATTCTTGTGATATGCAAATATGAAAGAAATGTTCTTTCATTAAGACAATAACATTTCAAGGGTTAATGTAAAATCAAGCTGCTAAAGTTTTCAGTTTTTCTGTCCAGCAGTTCATTTATACAACTGCCCTGAGTAGATGCTATATGCTGCTTAGCGAATGGCCTTTTAGAGTTTAAAAGTAACTTAGTAAAGCTACTCAAAGGTAATACTGCACTTCTTAGGCATCTTTAATTTGAGTTAAGAAGAAAATAGAGTTTACTCATTAGTTAATTATCCATACCCTCTTCAACTTTTATAGACAATAAAAACACAATTGAAATGTTCCGGAGAACTAATTGTGCTTGTTGATATGAATGGGATCATGAGCATATATTTTAGAAAGGTAAGTTTTTAAATGGTAAAATGAGTCCTATTTTTGTGGACTGCTTTAAATGCCACTTTTATTAAATTGTATATTGTTCCATTTGAAAACATTTTCTTTCTATTTTGTTTTGAAAAACCCACTGAACACTTATTAGCAAAAGATTATTTTATTTCAAAACTGCAGATATAATTAATTTGCAGTGCCTCTCAAAATGGTACAAACGTGTAAAATTTGTGCTTGTAAAAGTTTCTGCTTTGAGTAGCCTTACCTTCTGTGAGTCCTAGCAACCACCAAGCTCTATTGCATGCCCCATTCATGGAAAGTATATTTTGTTGGGATGATGTAGCTTAAAGAATTTGACTCTAAGACTTCCTTATCTAGAGCTCACATTAAATTATATTAATTTAAAATATCTATGGAATTATACTTTTAAAAAATATTAAGACAAAAAAAATTAATGGGTTGGGTTTATGAAAACAACTCTTTACAGTAAGTAAAAAAGGTTTATCACAGTTTTGGTAACTTGCATGAGTTCTTATCGAAAAGAAATCTTTCACATGTTCTTAATGAATTTAAAACTGTTGTACTCTAGGTATTTTCAGTTGTATGCTCTGAAACAGTAGACACCATAGAGCTTGTGCTTTTTATCAGGGAAGCCTACAAAGCGAACTGCTGCTTCATTGGGACTGCAGCGTTTTCTTGGCCTAGAGATTGGGTAGCGGACGCTGCCATCAGCCAGCCAGCCAGCATCACAGCGATCATATCCTAGCAGTTTCCAGGCAGCAAATATCTGGCCAACTTTGGCGATCTGTGCCCCATCCTTCAAGCAAGCCTGAACGGCTTCATCGTAGGTCAATTTGGTTGGGTGTATTAGGTAGTAAAACCGACCTAATTAATAAGAGAAAGGAGAGGGGAAAATAAAAAAATAAAAAAAGCCATTAGTGACATGAATAAGATGCTATGATATGATAAAGATGTCTTTTGAGGAGAAATGGGGAAGGTCATTGCAGAATCACATTAAAAAATTATTTGACCTGTTTGGAACTATGCAATTTATACTTCGTACTGTTAAAATATGTTAATTTTATGTAAAGTGGTTTTATATATAATGAGAGGAAAAAATACACATATAAATTTATGCTACTTTAGCAAATCTCTGCCCTCACTTCATTTAGTTGTAATTGAATTGTTACAATGCATTTTTCCTTTGCTTGCAGAGGTGGAAAAATAGGAAGAAAAACATTAAGGAGAGAAATAACGGAAGATACTCCAGGATTTAGAGGATAGCTTTAGTTCTTCATTAAGCTTTAAGGCCAAAGATGTATTTACCAACAATGCCCCACAAAAAACATCTGAAGAGCCCTGTAGACTTCAGGCAAAACAAGTCTCATGCAGCAGTAGCTTATTGACAGAGAAGGGAAATTAGTTAAATATCTAAAGTAGTGTAACTCTACATTATGCTCTCAGCATTAAATTAAAACCTTTATGAGTTTTCTTCTCAGAAGCATGGCACAGTAAGAGCTGACCTTCGATAGTATTTGGCTGAGGGTGGCTAGAGGTAACACGTGCAGTTTTACTCTTTGGCAAGGTGCTAACCCTGTTTCTGATTAAGTACAAGCACATTTTAAAGTTTTTCTGTAAGAAAGTGTGGGAAACTGAGAAACCATGAGAAATGTGGGAAGCTGTGGGAAGGGTGAAAGTTAGGAGTGAGAAACTGTGAAAGTTAGGAATAACAGATTAGCAGATAGAGAAACCTAAAACACAGGCTGGGCGCACCAATCTCTGGTTGGTTACCTGTTGTCCGTTAGCAGGATTGGACCCAGATAGCAAGAGAGTCAAGGAATTGGCTGGAGGCAGAGGGAGGGAGCGCGTGAACAGCGCGTGGACAGTGTATGCTCACATACTCGGAGAATATATAGGTTTGGTCTGATGCTCAATAAAATGGCTTCTGGTCCTAAACCTTAAGCCCCTGCTCCTTTCGATGACTCCCACAAGAAAGCTGAGATATTGTGCAGCTTCTCAAAACTGGAGTTTGAACCTTTAGTAGATCAAAAACATGCCTGTCGTAACTCTTCTTTACTAGAGTCAAAAGCATTCACAGCAGTTGTGCAACTGTTTCTTTTTAGGCATCAAAGGGCATATTCTAGCCATAAGATGACATTGAACCAATAGTATTATTAAAAAAAAAAAAAAAAGTGCCCCAGACGCAAGGTAATGAAAACATTTGCCAGAAATTAAAGCTCATATAACAGGTCTCCTGTATTAATCCATAAGCAACAATAATGCAAACATTAATTTCATGTATCAAGACAATATTAAATTAATTGTATCCCGTTTGTTCATTATATTCAAGGTTATTTGTCATAATGGGATTGACAATTAACAAGTCCTAGGTAAAAATGGATTACAGAGTAATAGCACTTAGCTGAAGGAGTAATAGTTTTCAAGTATGCCTGCAACATTTTCAATCTGATTTCTAAGGGCAACTCAACTGAAAAACAAAACAGTTTATTAATGTAGGCCTCTTGATCTAATTCCAGGGAATACACTTTGCTTCTTGATTAAAAATGTACTTCAAAATAATATCATTTTTCTTCCTCATAAAAAAAAAATACTTCTGCTTTCTTTCAGATAATTTTCTTGGTGAACAAAAAACAGTCATAGAATCATAGAATGCTTAAGGTTGGAAGGGACATCTAAAAGTCATCTAGTCCAACCTCCCTGCACACGCAGGGTCACCTAGAGCATGTGGCACAGGACTGCATCCAAGCAGGTTCTGAAGATCTCCAGAGAAGGAGACTCCACAACCTCTCTTGGCAACCTGTTCCAGCGCTCTGTCACCCTCACTGTTAAGAAATTTTTCCTAAACTTCCTGTGGAACTTTTGGTGTTTCAGTTTGTGGTCATTACCTCTAGTTCTGTCGGTGGCCACCACTGAAAAGAGGCCAGCACCATCCTCCTCACTGCCTCCCTTGAGGTACTTGTATACACTGATCAGGTCCCCTCTCAGTCTTCTCTTCTCCAGGCTGAACAGGCCCAGCTCCCTCAGCCTCTCCTCATAGGGCAGATGTTCCAGGCCCCTGATCATCCTTGTAGCCCTGCACTCTTCTTAATGCACCCCAGGATCCCATTGGCCTTCTTGGCCACGAGGGCACACTGCTGCCTCATGGTCAACTTGTCGTCCACCATGACACCCAGGTCCTTCTCTGCAGAGCTGCTCTCCAGAAGGTCGGTCCCCAGCCTGTACTGGTGTCTGGGGTTATTCCTCCCCAGGTGCAGGACCTTGCACTTGGCCTTGTTGAATTGCATGAGGTTTTTCACTGCCCAGTTGTCCAGTCTGTCCAGGTCCCTCTGGATGGCAGCGCAGCCCTCTGGGGTATCAGCTACTCCTCCCAGTTTGGTATCATCAGCAAACTTGCTGAGGGACCACTCTGTGCCTTCATCCAGGTCATTGATGAAGAAATTGAACAGGACTGGACCAAGGACTGACCCCTGGGGGACACTGCTAACTACAAGCCTCCAACTAGACTCTGCACCCTGCTGATCACCACCCTCTGAGCTCTGCCATCCAGCCAGTTGTTAATCCACCTCACTGTCCACTCATCTATCCCACACTTCCGGAGCTTGCCCAGGAGGACGCTGTGAGGGACTGTGTCAAAAGCCTTCCTGAAATCCATATATATGACATCTACCGCTCTCCCTTCATCTACCCAGCCGGTCATTCCGTCATAGAAGGCTATCAGGTTAGTCAAGCATGATTTCCCCTTGGTAAACCCATGCGGACTACTCCCGAGCACCTTCTTATCCTCCACATGTTTGGAGACAACAGCCAGGATGAGCTGCTCCATGACTTTTCCAGGGATGGAGGTGAGGCTGGCTGGCCTGTAGTTGCCTGGGTCCTCCTTCTTGCCTTTTTTGAAGACTGGTGTGACATTGGCTTTCTTCCAGTCTTCGGGCACCTCCCCCGTTCTCCAGGATCTTTCAAAGATGATGGAGAGCGGCTTAGCTATGACATCCGCCAGCTCACACAGCACTCTGGGGTGCATCGCATCAGGGCCCATGGATTTGTGGGTCTTGAGTTTCCTTAGATGCTCTCTGACTCAATCTTCCTCTACCCAGGGCAAGTCTTCCTCTCTCCAGGCACCATCTCTGGTTTCTAGGGTCTGGGATTCCAGAGGGCTGCCCTTGGTAAACACCAAAGCAAAGAAGGCATTCAGTAGCTCTGCTTTTTCTGTGTCTTTTGTAAACAGGGCACCCATGCTGTTCACCAGCAGACCCACATTTTGCCTAATCTTCCTTTTACCATTGATATATTTGAAAAAGCTCTTCCTGTTATTTTTAACATCCCTTGCCAGATTTAATTCCAATTGTGCCTTGGCTTTCCTCATCACATCCCTGCATTCCCTGACAACATTCCTATATTTCTCCCAAGGAGCCTGTCCATTTTTCCACTTTCTGTATAGTGCCTTTTTCTGTTTGAGTTTTGCCAGCAGCTCCTTGCTCATCCACACAGGCCTCCTGCCCCCTCTGCCTGACTTGTTACTCAAAGGGACGCACCACTCGTGAGCGTGGAGGAAGTGCTGCTTGAATACTGACCAGCTCTCTTGGGCCCCCCTTCCTTCTAGAGCTCTAGCCCATGGGATTCTTCCGAGGAGGTCTCTGAAGAGGCCAAAATTGGCCCTCCTGAAGTCCTCGGTTGCAAGGCTACTTACAGCCCTGCTTCCTCCTCGTTGGATCCTAAACTCAACCACCTCATGGTCACTGCAGCCGAGGTTACCCCCCCCACCTTCATGTCTCCAACAAGTCCCTCTGTTTGTTAGCATGAGGTCCAGTAGCCCACCTCTCCTTGTTGGCTCCTCCACAATCTGTCTTAAAAAGTTATTATCAGTGCTCTGCAGGAACCTACAGGACGGTTTGTGCCTGGCTGTGTTGTCTTTCCAGTTGATGTCGGGGTGGTTAACGTCCCCCATGAGAACCAGGGCCTGTGACTGTGAGGCAACATCCAGCTGTCTGTAGAAGGCCTCATCAACTTCCTCATTCTGGTCAGGTGACCTGTAGCAAATTGCTACCACAGTGTCTCCCACATTAGCCTGCCCTCTAATCCTTACCCACAAGCTCTCAATTCGCTCATCATCCACTCCCAGGTTGAGCTCCATGCATTCCAGTTGCTCTCTCACATAAAGAGCAACTCCACCACCTCGCCTTCCCAGCCTGTCCTTCCTAAAAAGCACATAGCCTTCCATGGCAGCGCTCCAGTTGTGTGAGCTGTCCCACCATGTCTCTCTCATTCCAATGAGATCATGATACCGGGCCTGCACACCAATCTCCAGTTCATCCTACTTATTCCCCATGCTTCGCGCATTGGTGTACAGGCATTTCAGGGAAGTAATTGAGCCTGCGGGTTTCCCAGGAGGGGTGAAAGAGGACCCTCTATAATCATCTCCTATCCTCACCTTCCTACTACCATATCCCTGTTGGACACCTTCTGGCTTTGGCTGCCTGCCACTGTTTGCCCTGTCCATGTAACATTCCCCATCCCCCTTCATGCTTAGTTTAAAGCCCTCTTAAACAGGCTGGCCAACTTTTTGGCAGAGACGCGCATGCCCCTCTTGCTAAGGTGGTTCTCATCATTCCCCACAAGCTGGTGGTCATCAAACAGAGTCCCATAGTCATAGAAACCAAAACCCTGTTGCCAAGACCAGTGGTGCAGCCAGTTGTTCACCTGTAATCTGCTCCTTTTCCTCCTCATATCCATTCCCCACATTGGCAAGATAGAGGACAACACAACCTGGGCTCCCATACCTTTGATTGCCATCCCTAGGGCTCTGAAATCTCGTTTAATGTTACTCACTTTCCCCATGGCATCATTAGTGCTCACATGAAACAATACCAGGGAATAATAGTCAGACGCTTGGACAAATCTTGGTAGCCTCTCTGCAACATCCCTTATCCGAGCCCCTGGCAGGCAACAAACCTCTCTGGATGAGGGGTCGGGTCTACAGATCGGTGCCTCCGTGCCCTGCAGCAGGGAGTCACCCACGACAATCACACGTCGCTTCTTCCGGGTGCTCCTTTTCTCCTTAGTGGGGGCAGTCTTAAGGTGTGGATTTGACTGCCTCACCCTAGACAACCCCCTAGATGGGCCTTGGTCCTTGACCTCATCTGTCAGACCCTCAAGTTCCAGGGCCTCATACCTGTTGGATGTGGCCACTTGAGGGGGCGAGGTGGGCTGGGAAAGGGCCCTCCTGCCACCTAGAACAGGGATATGTTCCCATTCTTGTTCTTGGCTTGATACTGCTAATTTTGCCCCCTCTGCTCTATGGCAAGGGGGTAGCGGAATCTCAGACTGAACTGGGGGTTTCTCTGGGTGCACTACCTGGGACGACTGCAGAGAGTGGCTCCACCAGTCTATATGATGTCAATAATAATAACTCCTATTCTCTGCCCCTTCTTTTTAAGTAGGAAAACTTTAATAGTAAACCTCATGGGGGGAAAAGAAAATGTGTAACCAGAATGATTAAATAAAATGCAATCAATAAATGCAGTACAGATTTGCTGGGTTTGCCTGCCAACAGGTTCCTGCCAAGAAAGGTTCCTAATGTGCTGACTTCTCAATATTGATAGTCATTATTTTATGTGGCAGGAGATGGAGGAATTAATTTTCTGGATTATAATGTGTTTTGGGGATTCCTTTCTTTAAGAAAAATCCAGTGAGTAGAAATCTTAAGCCCTACATACCCTCATTCTTCCTAGCAGCTCGCTGTGTTTCTTTTTTCTTTTTTTTTTTTTTTAAGCAAGCACTACAATCATGTGATCTTAGGGCTCTTGGCATTTCTCCAGCTCTCTTATATAAAGCTGAAAGCTTTTTTATAATGTCAACAGATTACAGCAGTCATTCCCATTGCTGGAAATGCATGGCATCCTAACCACATCTCATTTTCCTTGGCTGTTGCTGAGCTGAGAGAATCAATATTGGGTGTATGATGACTCTTGACCACTGCAGGAACACATCTTTGCCCAAACCCACTGTCCTTGACAATTGCAACCTCGTTGCAATTATCATACACTTTTTTTTCCTTGACAGTGAGAAAGCTGATGAAATTGTTAAACAGACATAACCGATCTAGTGTTGAGGTGAAAATAGGAAGCTGGGGTTTTGGGACAGTTGCTGGGGTTGCTGTGGATATTAAAGTATCCTTGGCAGGTGAATAGGGGAGGATATGGAAGGATAATATCAACTGGGTAGGAGCTGGAAAAGAGGTGGAAGGTGAGAGAAGCAGAAGCCCAGATTTCATGCTAATGCCTTGGGAGACTAATCTAGCTGGTGAGGCCTGAAAAAAATGGTGCCCAACTCTTCATACCACCCTATTGCCATGCAGTGTTCTGAATGGCAGGTGATTTTAACAAACTCACCAATATGAGATTTGTAGGGGTGTCTTCCTCCCTTTGAATTCCCAACCACCTCTGGTTGCCTCTGGCATATGCCTCTGCCTCTCCCTGCCTCTTTCTCTGTCTCTCTTACTGTCTCAGGGTACAAACCTTGTTTATCTTTTGCTACATTTTTTCAGAAATGACTTTTCTCTGTCCTTAAGAGACTGTCCAGTCTCTCTTTGTCTGACAGCTTTGTCTGAAGAAAAGATGTTGGTTAGTAATCAAGTCACAAACATTTATTCTGCAAGCACTTTAAATATTGAAGCTATTTTGCTTTTTTTTTTTCTTGAGTATTTTATTCCTCTTTTTTTTTCCTTTATTAGTATGATTAAATCTGTACGTAAGAGATGAGCTTGTATAGGATTTGGACTCGCATAAATTACACAAGTAAAAATGAGCCAGCTTTTCATATGCCAATGATGTGGCATGACAAAAATCAGATAAATATTTGTTTCAGATTGCATACAACCTAACTTTTGATATTGTTGGTTTGAGGGCTTGGGAGTTTTTGAGAGGGTGGAGCAGACTTAGCATTAGAGCATATCTTCTGAGAGAGAGCCAGACGTTTGTTTTTGTGTGTGTGCTCAAGGACAAATCTGCCCCATTGTGGGTTAGTAATCTGAGCATAAACAAAAGGGGCCATGCTCCTGGGTCTGGTTGGGCTGAAAGCCAAACATGTGTGAACATGTTGGATAGAAATTGCCCGCGAGAACAATGTTGTAGAAGATTGTAGACTGCTTTTGCATGTGTTCTCCTGCAGTGTTCCTCTTATTCACAACCATGGTTTTAAATCTTTTTCAACTACTAGATTAAACGTTAAATGTAGCAAGCTGACATCAAGCCATTTCCAATGCCAAGTAGCACCTACAAATAGGTAAAAAAGCTTGCAGTCACTAAAGTAAGGTTTGGAGCACTTCAAGATCACAACAAAAGTGGACAGGTTAGGGCTTTGATAGTGTACTAAGATTAGGAATCTAAACTATTACACATAAAAGCTAGAAATAGCTGTGCTGATAAGGAAGTATTAGTCATATGAGCAGTGCAGAGTTGCTTGACACAACAGCAGAGACAAAGTTGCAATCAGAATTTTGTTTTGGTGATATATTAAAATTGTAAAACATTGTCAGAAAACTGAATATAAAATGAAAACTCTGTTAAAGAAATCATGCTTTCTTCATAACTTTAACTGAAATAAACTGGGTATATATCAGCATTAAAAATATACACACAAATTTTAAAAGGGTGAAAATGAAGATATTCGAAACTGTTGCAAATATAAGTTCTGAATTTTAGAAATGATTTATGTGAACATGTGGCAAAGACAGTTCACACATGTGTCTTTGTAACTTCAACAATAATATTTTCCAAAGTAACATAAACTTTGATAAATCAAATATCACTTGCTGCCCTTTGCTGCCATTAGGTTTATTTTCTTTTTGTTTAAGCTCAGAGATGCCCTTTTGAAGAAGCGACTAAAACTCTTACCATTGAAGTTTGAAGTAAAACAGAAGACATCATATCTGCTTTTATCCTTATCCCAGAAACCGTAATTCCGGACCCCTGGCATGGTGTTTCTGCCACCGCAGGGCTCACGGGGCTTGGTGATGGGGTACTGCACGGAGCCATCGCTGAGCCAGCCAGCATTGCACCAGTTCAGCCCCCCTTGCCAGGCATTGTAGAGCTGGTCAAAGGCAGCAATGACAGCGTCCTGGTCCTGGCACGTCTGCTGGGCCTCATGGAAGTTCAGGTTGTACCGCCCCAGCCGCGGGGAGTACGGGAACACCACACCTGTGGGGCAGAGAGAGGGCGTGTTATGGGGATCCTAGGCACAAGAGGAGGCATTACCTATGACTGCCAAAAGCCCCATTCTGCAGCAGGATATGGTGCTGCTGGATTTTTGGGGAGAAATGCTCCTTCTGAAATCAGCCCTTTTGCTGGAGAGGGGGATCTGGGTGCCTCCTGGCTCACAGTGGGCTCCTTGCCCCACAATGTCATCTTGTGCCCCCTGCTCATGCCCTTGCCCTCTGAGCGTGCTTGGAGGTGAGCAGGGTTGCTGGAACGTTTGCAGTTAAACGTTTTTCATCAGAAAATATCTGTTTATCGACTGCAAGATAAATTTCTCATTTTGACTGGAAATAAAAGTTAAGTAGAAAAAGATCAATTCTTTTTTTTTTTTCCGGGGAACAATTAGGGGCTTTTCTGGTACTCATTTTGAAAAAAAAGTAGTATAGAGATAGTATTATAGGTTAGTATTGGGTTCTTTTTTCAGATGCAGACATAGAATCATAGAATGCTCAAGGTTGGAAGGGACCTCCAGAGGTCATCTAGTCCAACCCCCCTGCACACGCAGGGTCACCTAGAGCACATGGCACAGGACTGCATCCAAGTGGGTTTTGAAGATCTCCAGAGAAGGAGACTCCACAACCTCTCTGGGCAGCCTGTTCCAAGGCTAAGTCACCCTCACTGTTAAGAAATTTTTCCTTAAGTTCCTGTGGAACTTTTGATGCTTCAGTTTGTGGCCATTACCTCTAGTTCTGTCAGTGGCCACCACTGAAGAGAGACCAGTACCATCCTCCTCAATGCCTCCCTTGAGGTACTTGTATACACTGATCAGATCCCCTCTCAGCCTTCTCTTCTCCAGGCTGAACAGGCCCAGCTCCCTCAGCCTCTCCTCATAGGGGACATGTTCCAGGCCCCTGATCATCCTTGTAGCCCTGCACTGGACTCTCTCCAGCAGCTCCACACCCCTCTTGCACTGTGAGGCCCAGAACTGGACACAATACTCCAGATGCGGCCTCACCAGGGCTGAGTAGAGGGGCAGAATCACCTCCCTCGACCTGCTGGAGACTCTCTTCTTAATGCACCCCAGGATCCCATTGGCCTTCTTGGTCACGAGGGAACACTGCTGCCTCATGGTCAACTTGTCGTCCACCATGACACCCAGGTCCCTCTCTGCAGAGCTGCTCTCCAGAAGGTCGGTCCCCAGCTTGTACTGGTGTCTGGGGTTATTCCTCCCCAGGTGCAGGACCTTGCACTTGGCCTTGTTGAATTGCATGAGGTTTTTCACTGCCCAGTTGTCCAGTCTGTCCAGGTCCCTCTGGATGGCAGCGCAGCCCTCTGGGGTATCAGCTACTCCTCCCAGTTTGGTATCATCAGCAAACTTGCTGAGGGACCACTCTGTGCCTTCATCCAGGTCATTGATGAAGAAATTGAACAGGACTGGACCAAGGACTGACCCCTGGGGGACACTGCTAACTACAAGCCTCCAACTAGACTCTGCACCCTGCTGATCACCACCCTCTGAGCTCTGCCATCCAGCCAGTTGTTAATCCACCTCACTGTCCACTCATCTATCCCACACTTCCGGAGCTTGCCCAGGAGGACGCTGTGAGGGACTGTGTCAAAAGCCTTCCTGAAATCCATATATATGACATCTACCGCTCTCCCTTCATCTACCCAGCCGGTCATTCCATCATAGAAGGCTATCAGGTTAGTCAGGCAAGATTTCCCCTTGGTGAACCCATGCGGACTACTCCCGAGCACCTTCTTATCCTCCACATGTTTGGAGACAACAGCCAGGATGAGCTGCTCCATGACTTTTCCAGGGATGGAGGTGAGGCTGGCTGGCCTGTAGTTGCCTGGGTCCTCCTTCTTGCCTTTTTTGAAGACTGGCGTGACGTTGGCCTTCTTCCAGTCCTCCGGCACCTCCCCTGTTCTCCAGGATCTTTCAAAGATGATGGAGAGCGGCTTAGCTATGACATCTGCCAGCTCATGCTGAACTCTGGGGTGCATCCCATCAGGGCCCATGGATTTGTGGATGTCGAGTTTCCCTAGGTGCTCTCTGACCCAGTCTTCCTCTACCCAGGGCAAGTCTTCCTCTCTCCAGGCTTCTTCTCTTGTCCCTAGGGCCTGGGACTCTAAAGGGCTGCCCTTGGTAAACACCTAAGCAAAGAAGGCATTCAGCAACTCTGCTTTTTCTGTGTTTTTCGTAACCAGGGTGCCCACCCCATTCACCAGTGGACCCACGTTTTCTCTGATCTTCCTTTTGCTGTTAATATATTAGAAGAAGTTTTTCTTGTTATTTTTAACGTCCCTTGCCAGATTGCGTTCCAAACACGCCTTAGCTTTCCTTGTCGCATCTCTGCATTCCCTGACTGCATTCCTGTATTTCTCCCAGGGGGCCTGTCTTTTTTTCCACATTCTATATACCGCCGCCTTCTGCTTGAGCATTACCACAAGCTCCTTGCTCATCCACGCAGGTGTCCTGCCCCCTCTGCCTGACTTCTTACACACAGGGATGCACTGTTGCTGGGCATTAAACATTAAACATTTCATTTTAACGTTAAAATGAAATGTTTTGCTTGACGTAAAAGTGTTATTTTCTTTTCATGGAATCTTGCCAGTCCATGATTTTTTCATGATCTTTTGCTCCTAATTCAAAATAGTTTTCTTCTCTCCTTCCCCTTCCCCCTTTTCTTTAAAAATTTGAGATTATCCCAGGAATTTCAGGTCAGACTTAGTAACAACAGTGCAAGGCTAGACTGGTAGGAGGCAGAATGATAGTCCTGAGGTATTAAAGCAGGAAACCTACATGGAAATCAAATCAGTGAAGATGTGTGTGCCTTTAGCAAAGGAGACTTTTTGGACACTTCTAAGTGACCATGTGGTAGTTCATCCTCACAGTCACTCAGGGTGGAAGGGGAGCTCCTTGCGGACTGTGCCGGTGAGTATGGGCCCTTCATCAGACGATAGCTTTCCCCAATCCTAGCCAGTGAACAAAGTGGTACACGGGATGCAGCAAAGCCAGATGGTCCTGGGAGGAAGTGGCATGAGAGGCTGTCTCTCCTGCCACCCCTATGGGCACCAAGAGCATCACTGGAGTAAAAGAGCATGTTCTGGAGAGTCTGGGGGACTGGTGAGCCCTGGTGTGGAGGCACAGATCTGCTGATGCTTCCTTATGCCCCATGTGGGATATAGGCCAGCATTGCATGGGCCGCAGGTGGATCTGTTCCCTGTCAGCTGTGAGCTGTTGTGGAAGGCATGGCAGAGACCTTCCTGTGTTGGAGAGCACCCAAGCGGACATGAGAAACATGGGGATGCCTCCAGAGTTGTTTCAATACTGACATTTAATTAACATTTTTTTTCTAATAGAGTTCTTATAGATTTGTCAACTATATATTTTCTGTTTGTTTTATACAAAAAATAAATCTGTAATTAAAATGACTTCTTGAAGCTGGAAAGTTGCTTCAGAAAATGTTGAAGAACCACCTCCCCATGTGGCTCTGACAAAAGGGAGTTCAGAGAAGAGAGAGATTTGAAACAAAAGTTTGGATCAGACCACCCTAATCTTTGTCAAGGTTTAGAAACTCAACCCGGCTCTAAACTTCGCTGCTGGCTTTAGCCCAATCTTTATAATAAGCTGAAACAATATGACATCAGGGAAGATCCACCTCAGGATGTTTATTCTCAAACATCGCTGTAAAACTAAGAGGTGTAGGACAGAGAAAGACTGAAGACAAGACAATGTATTAGGACATGAGCCAAGAGCTTTAAATTGGTAAAGACAATCTTTCTTTTTACTGTTTCTCTTTTGGTGAAAGTTCCTTGTCTCCAAGGCAATGCTATCCTATGTAGCATAGGATAGAGAAATTACATTATGGTCATGCTTGACTGTCATCATGCAATTAAGTCATTCTTTTTGAACATTTGAATCCACTTTGTTGTCTATTCCACCGGTATCTTAATGTCTCCTTTCTTTCCCTTCTCTTCCTCACCCATATATTGTTCTGGTAGTGTTATTTTTGTTAAATAATATCTTTGCTAATACTAAACCCAAGTGACTTGGACCAAGAAAATAAATCATGCAAGCATAAACTTGGCAGGGTAATAATAAACACAATTTTGTTCTCCTTCAGTAATTAACTAGAAAATCTGACTTTTGTTTTGTAAATCCTTTGTTAAAAGGCTTTTCAGTTATTAGCTGTTCTGCACTATAAAAGATGAATGATATGCAACACATTGTGCGCTGTTAACTACAGCTTCATAAACAAGCAGCCATAAATGTTTCATGTTCATTCTGGATCTTTGATATATATATATATTTTAATCATTTGTTTTACCTCAGTATTAATGGTTAGAAATATCAATGGCTATAGTAAAAGTGTAGCAAGTGCCAGAGGCTTTATTAGAAATCTAATGCTTTATTATTTTTCCAGAACTCCCTAGACTCCTGGTCCAATACATATGTTTGATATGCAAGTACAAAAATCTTGAGAAAGATACTTATTAATAAAGATCTAAATTCATATACTTCTAAAGTTTGAGAAACAATTCATCAGAAACTATTCAAACAGATTTGATTTCTTATGGTTTCCTAATCACCTTTTTTTTTAAGATGGTTAAATATGAATGTAAATTTGTTACAAATCTACTTAGTTTTGACAGTTTGGGCCATAGCATTTTAATAACATAAATATGCACAGAACTGTAATATTAGCTTTGGGCTATATTTGGAGAGACAGGCTAGAAGATGATTTTTTTTTTTTGAGTTCATCTGCAGTACAAGTCTGCAACTGCTTAGCATTAATTTCACCCTGCAGATACAGACAGAGTAGCCGTTGGTGATTTTATATAGCAAAATTGACCTCATGCAG
Organism: Tinamus guttatus; assembly: GCF_059628265.1. Taxonomy (NCBI): domain Eukaryota; kingdom Metazoa; phylum Chordata; class Aves; order Tinamiformes; family Tinamidae; genus Tinamus; species Tinamus guttatus. Next base: position 707,887 of record NW_028288605.1, read on the forward strand.
TTTTTTTGTGGCTTTTTGTTATCTTGCATCTTCTCTTGTTACTGGTTGTTTCTTTCTCATTTCCCTATCAAGCCCAGCACTGAATTGATAGATCTATACTATGCATCTTCTTTTGGCTACAATTTAGCAGTTTTAAACCTTAGTTAATTGAGCAGCAACATCTTCAATCTTGGCTCCTATGACCCATCAAAAGATAATACACACCATCTGGACCTGAGTGGACAAAGCTGTCTGGGGGCTTGTTCTCTTCCCAAAACAGAATCTAAACACCTGACTCAATCCTGTGTTTTACTCCAAGACAAAACACCCACTTCCAAATGTTAGCAAATTCAACTTGGGAAATGAAGGAAGAGGAAAAACTTCCAACCTCGAAGGGCTGCTATTGCTGCGGTTTTCAATTACATTTGAATACTTATTTATTGGTAATAAGAAAAAGTGTCCTGAAAGTCTTCTGTTGGAAAAGGATGGTATTTTTTCTTACATTTACTGGTTTTATCTGTTTAGTTATGGCCTGCTCTCTGGTTCAAGCTTAACAAAAATTCTAAATTCTTCCTCCCTATTTTCTGTGTTACCCTTCCAGGCTTCCAGGAATACCTGTCGGCAGTGGTATTACCTGAAGGCAGTCAAGTGCATCCACTGACCTACTGGGGTACGGCTCTTTGCAGAGAGTGAGTTGGTAGACCCCTGTTTAAAACAAGGGAATGGTGGTTCTCGCACTGCTAGCTTGTGGGAACTTTGGCCTGAAGATCCTCAGCTTGACCTCAGTGATTCAGTTGCTTGCTTTAAGCAATCAGAACTTGAGTAAGGAACATGAATTGGAATTTAGATTTAGGAGGTAACTTCTCTCCCAGACAATCAGTTTGCTGAACTATTCCTGTTAATAACTCCTCTTCTGCCTTCCTCCAAAGGAGGAAAGAAACTGAAATATGTTAATTTGGTGGTGAAATAATCTGTTAGTGAAAGAAGCGAGTCTGGTGAGGCTTACTCTATATGCCTGTGACACTGCAGTCACTGTTCTGCAAAATGTTGCTGTACTGGAAATTAGAACATAAGTACTGAAAGTATAACACACACCCCATATGTGTCCCTATATTTCTATGAATGCCTTACTTTCAATCCCACTAATGCACAATTCTGCTTCTGTTGAGGTGGTTTTCAATTGCATTTTTGAACGGGAACCCAGGAGGAGAGAGAGAGAGGACAAGTAAGCTGGCTCTTTTGCAAAACAAGCCATCACTTCTGTGAAGAAGGTTTTAATGCTACTTTTTTATCCTGTCTGGGAAAACTTTTTTTTTTCTCTATTTGTCTTGAGAGGGAGAATTTTGAACAAGTCTATGAGAATTAAATGCCCAGTTATATCAGAAAATAAGTGGAAAATAGTCTTTAAAGTAGAGTTCAACCTTGCTCACTTAAGGAATGGAAAAGACATGATATTGGCATGTCCTTTGTATGCTATTTGTGCTGCACTTACATATAAGTAGTCCCTGAGACTAGAGTTCTTGGCAATTGCCTGGTTGCTAGAGACACATTCTCAGTGCAAGGAAGTGTAATGGTTCCCCAAGGTAAAAAGAGGAGGAAGGGACCTTAGAAAGCTCAGCTCCTGTAACAGTTTTAGAAAGCTCAACTCCTGTAAGAATTTATGGTTGTCTATTAAGACAGCACTGTATGCAATTGGCCATTTTGAGACTATTTACAGATAGAACAAAATAAAGCAAATTTCTGTTAACTCATATGGAAAAAAAAAAAAAGCCTCTTCATAGCCAGAGTAAAGAAATGGCTTCCTTCAGCTCTAGTCTAAACAAAAAGTAACTTTTTTTTTTCTGTAGCCAGTGTAAACATGGGGTACAGTAAAGCTTGCTATATGCTGTACTGCAGGGTACAGTTTTATGCTGGCAGGTTCATACCCTTGAAAGCCAAATTTTCCATGTTGGGTTTCTGTAATTCTGCAAAAACAATGGAAAGTCCTTCGCTTTCCTTGAGAATCTATCTCCATTTCTCTACCTGTCAAAATGATCTTGTCAGAGACGTGATTATGTAGCACAGACTTCATGGGTGGCCACTGGCTGTTGGCAGCAATGACTGCTCTGTCGCTTGTAGCTTGAAGTTTGTGGCGGTGCCTATCTGTCCACGTCCTCACACCAAACCCACAGGGACGTTACGCACTTCTGATAAATAGAGGCTAGGCTTATCCAGCCTCCTTGCTCTCCTTAGGCTAATCAGTCCCAGATCTTTTAGCTTTTACTTGCAGGTGATGTTTTCTATATAATTTTATGTTGCTCTATCTTGGACTTTCCACTTCGTGTGCATCTTTCTTTTCACAGTACCATTACTCACACTAGACACAGTAGAGGCACGTCTGCTGTTACCCTGTTACCCTGTTGCACAAGGACCAAGATTAATCTGATATGATTTGCTCTTGGCAAACTCCTGTTGTCTTTTACAAAATTTACAGATATAATACACATTAGGCAAAACCTGTTATCCTCGGATACTAAGTGCATGTGATTGGTAAGCTTTAGGGTCCATATATTGGTTTCAATTCTGAATCCCTTGTTGCTTGCATGCTTCTTAAGAGAAAATGATTATATTAGGAAATGTGTACAGTAACAATTTGGATGAAATTGTTTATATTAAGTACATGAATTTGATCAGTTTTGAACTATAAAGTCTTTTCTGAAAGAGATGGCTGATCTTTTTCTAATTCTGTCTTGGACATAAAGGCTAATCTACCCTCCAACTAGGATCATAAAACCTGATGATTTTCTATTCAAACTCAAGCCAAAATAGCTATTTTCCATCTAGAAGAAGCAGTTCATAGAGATTTTGAATAGGTTTTTCTAGATCTGCATATTTCTGGTACTGTTGAAAGTACAAAGCAATTATTTCAGAGCATGTATTGCAAAGCTACTATGTTCACCTATCTTCTATGTATGTAGAAACTATAGAAAAGATTTCCAAATAGATTAAAGCTCTGCTTTTGCTGGGAGTTCAGCATTGTTCCGCATTCTTGGTAACCCAGGCTGTGAGTCTTACTTCCCTGAAGGTGTTGTGCACAAAAGCTTTGCTTGGTAAGTATGACAAAAGGCCAGTGCTGGAGCCTTCATCTACCTGAGAAGTGCAGCATACAAATCTAATAGGGTGAGATTCAAAAGTATCTGAACTTATTCAAAACTTATTCAAAAGTATTCACAAGAACAAGAATAAAACACTAAAAGAAAGAAGCTTTAACGTAAGCTGAGAACTCTTTCTTTGCTTAGGACTAATGTAACAATATCTACCTGATATGTGAAACCTTTTAATTTGCTTAAGGTTTTAACTCCCAAAACATTTAACAAAGAATGTAAAAGTCATGATGCTTATTTTACATGGAAGGAGCACCGCATGGCCAGTTTAGTGGGAAAATGGCTTTGGCAACAAGGCCAACAGAAAAACACCGTCCAGCTCCGTTCAGTACTTGTCATTTTTCCAACCACCATTCCCAGCTTAATATTGCTGCCCTCAGATCAGTACTTGTAAGGATGAGCTACAGGACTAAACAGGATGATGATGATGAATAAATGATAAAAGAAGGAGCTTTGTTTTTTTTTTTTTTGAAGGCTATTTTTAAGCTGCATCATTTTCATTATGTAGTTACAGTATAACCTCATGAACAGTTGTCTTGGCTCGCTGAAGGGGGCAGAGTAGGTGGGGTAGAAACGGAATACAGAGGGTGCAGAGGCCTGTTGGCTTTCAGCTGGCTTCACTGGTAAAGCTGGCAGTTTGTTAAACATGGTAATGAATCCTAGTCCTGAGATTTAGCTGCTAGCCAGCACTGCCTTGCTACTGGAGGCGAGGAATGGCATGCATCTACTTTTCTTAAACAGTATCAGAAAAGAACATAAAAAGATGTATAGTATATGTAACAATTATGTGATGAATCTAATTCTACTGCTTTTTTCAAAGCTAAAATTACCCAATTTAGTGATTGTAATTTAGGGGATAGTTTATTTAATGATGATAATGAAGCCTGTCTGTCTAATATGAACAGATCTCTACCATGTTCAGAAAGGAAAAAGGCCTTTTGAGGTAGAGGTCAGGTATTCTCACTGATATATTAATATGCTTTATTGTTTGTACAGTGAACTCACATTGGAATGATCAGCTGTTTTGTACTGCTGTGGGGCATTCCTGGATATAAATGGTTTTGTCTTGCTGCCAATTAACATCCTCAGGGCCAGCAGCTCAGTACATCAGGCTATTGATGCAAATCCTTCCTACTGTGAGATTAACCTTGTTATTTATAACAGATGTAGAGTGTTAGGACGGGCTAGTGTAGTTTCTTTTGCCCAAAGACAGTGATTTTTTTTCCCTTAATCTGTACCGTATTGCCCAAATGCATGAAACAGCAATAAAAGGCAGCACTGCATGAAGCTGCAGATGAGATGGAAAAAAAATGAGTGCAGAGGCATGAGAGGAATACATTCCCCTGAATTACGTATATCTATTATAAATAAAAGTGTATTTTAATCATTATCATTTTATAAGACAAGTGAAATGAAACTTAAGCCCAGAATCATACTTACCTTAAGCCAGACTAAATTGTCTTATTCCAACCTGAGACACTCAATAGTCTCATGTGAGTTCTGGAAAGGTTAAGTTTTACCATGATGTTTCCCTGATGAGATTTTCCTGATTATGCTTATGAAATATCATTGTAATGTCAGAAACAAACATTTTGACATCCCCCCCCATTTCTAACCACAATCACCAAAGGAAAGGTGACATTGTTCCATATGTTTAACAGATCCAAATTAGAAAGTGTAAACTTTCCTTTGACTAGAGATTGGAACATATTTGCTTAAAGAAATATGATTCCTCTCAGTGACTCAGTGACCATGGGACTCTGTTTTATGACCACCAGCTAGTGGGGAATGATGGGATCCATCTCAGCAAGAGGGGCACACATCTCTCTGCCAAAAGGCTGGCTAACCTGGTTAGGAGGGCTTTAAACTAGACGAGAAGGGGGAAGGGGAGTGTCACACAGACATGGCGAACAGTACCACGCAGCCTAGGTCACATGGCATTCAGCGGGAGTATGCTAGTGGGGAGGTGAGGATAGGAAATGATCACAGAGGGTCCTCTTTCACCCCTCCTGGGAAACCTGCAGGCTCGGTTACTTCCCTGAAATGCCTGTACACCAATGCGCGAAGCATGGGGAATAAGCGGGACGAACTGGAGATCTGTGTGCGGGCCCGGTATCATGATCTCATTGGAACCACAGAGACATGGTGGGATAGCTCACAAGACTGGAGTGCTGCCATGGAAGGCTATGTGCGCTTTAGGAAGGACAGGCTGGGAAGACGAGGTGGTGGAGTTGCTCTTTATGTGAGAGAGCAACTGGAATGCATGGAGCTCAACCTGGGAGTGGATGATGAGCGAGTTGAGAGCTTGCGGGTAAGGGTTAGAGGACAGGCTAATGTGGGAGACACTGTGGTGGGTGTCTGCTACAGGCCACCTGACCAGGACGAGGAGGTTGATGAGGCCTTCTACAGACAGCTGGATGTTGCCTCACAGTCACAGGCCCTGGTTCTCATGGGGGACATTAACCACCCCGACATCAACTGGAAAGACAACACAGCCAGGCACAAACCGTCCTGTAGGTTCCTGCAGAGCACTGATAATAACTTTTTAAGACAGATTGTGGAGGAGCCAACAAGGAGAGGTGGGCTACTGGACCTCATGCTAACAAACAGAGGGACTTGTTGGAGACGTGAAGGTGGGGGGGTAACCTCGGCTGCAGTGACCATGAGGTGGTTGAGTTTAGGATCCAACGAGGAGGAAGCAGGGCTGTAAGTAGCCTTGCAACCGAGGACTTCAGGAGGGCCAATTTTGGCCTCTTCAGAGACCTCCTCGGAAGAATCCCATGGGCTAGAGCTCTAGAAGGAAGGGGGGCCCAAGAGAGCTGGTCAGTATTCAAGCAGCACTTCCTCCACGCTCATGAGTGGTGCATCCCTTTGAGTAAGAAGTCAGGCAGAGGGGGCAGGAGGCCTGCGTGGATGAGCAAGGAGCTGCTGGCAAAACTCAAACAGAAAAAGGCACTATACAGAAAGTGGAAAAAAGGACAGGCCCCCTGGGAGAAATACAGGAACGTAGTCAGGGAATGCAGAGATGCGACAAGGAAAGTTAAGGCGCGTTTGGAATGCAATCTGGCAAGAGACGTTAAAAATAACAAGAAAAACTTCTTCAAATATATTAACAGCAAAAGGAAGATCAGGGAAAACGTGGGTCCACTGGTGAATGGGGTGGGCACCCTGGTTACGAAAAACACAGAAAAAGCAGAGTTGCTGAATGCCGCCTTTGCTTCGGTGTTTACCAAGGGCAGCCCTTTAGAGTCCCAGGCCCTAGGGACAAGAGAAGAAGCCTGGAGAGAGGAAGACTTGCCCTGGGTAGAGGAAGATTGAGTCAGAGAGCACCTAAGGAAACTCGATACCCACAAATCCATGGGCCCTGATGCGATGTACCCCAGAGTGCTGCGGGATCTGGCAGATGTCATAGCTAAGCCACTCTCCATCATCTTTGAAAGATACTGGAGAACGGGGGAGGTGCCGGAGGACTGGAAGAAGGCCAACGTCACGCCAGTCTTCAAAAAAGGCAAGAAGAAGGACCCAGGCAACTACAGGCCAGTGAGCCTCACCTCCGTCCCTGGAAAAATGATGGAACGGCTCATACTAGCTGTTGTCTCTGGGCACATGGAGGACAAGAAGGTGCTCAAGAGTAGTCAGCATGGATTCACTAAAGGGAAATCTTGCTTGACTAACCCGATAGCCTTCTATGATGGAATGACCAGCTGGATAGATGAGGGTAGAGCAGTGGATGTCATCTATCTCGACTTCACCAAGGCTTTTCACACTGTCCCTCACAACATCCTCTTGGGCAAGCTCTGGAAGTATGGGATAGATGAGTGGACAGTGAGGTGGATTAACAACTGGCTGGATGGCAGAGCTCAGAGGGTGGTGATCAGCAGTGCAGAGGCCAGCAGGAGGCCTGTAGCTAGTGGTGTCCCCCAGGGGTCAGTCCTTGGTCCAGTCCCGTTCAATTTCTTCATCAATGACCTGGATGAAGGCACAGAGTGCTCCCTCAGCAAGTTTGCTGATGATATGAAACTGGGAGGAGTAGCTGATACCCCAGAGGGCTGCGCTGCCATCCAGAGGGACCTGGACAGACTGGACAACTGGGCGGTGAAAAACCTCATGCAATTCAACAAGGCCAAGTGCAAGGTTCTGCGCCTGGGGAGGAATAACCCCAGACACCAGTACAGGCTGGGGACCGACCTTCTGGAGGGCAGCTCTGCAGAGAGGGACCTGGGTGTCATGGTGGACAACAAGTTGACCATGAGGCAGCAGTGTGCCCTCGTGGCCAAGAAGGCCAATGGGATCCTGGGGTGCATTAAGAAGGTCTCTAGCAGGTCGAGGGAGGTGATCGTTCCCCTCTACTCAGCCCTGGTGAGGCCGCATCTGGAGTACTGTGTCCAGTTCTGGGCCCCACAGTACAAGAGGGATGTGGAGCTGCTGGAGGGAGTCCAGCGCAGGGCCACAAGGATGATCAGGGGCCTGGAACATCTGCCCTATGAGGAGAGGCTGAGGGAGCTGGGCCTGTTCAGCCTGGAGAAGAGAAGGCTGAGAGGGGACCTGATCAGTGTATACAAGTACCTCAAGGAAGGCAGTGAGGAGGATGGTCCTGGCCTCTTTTTAGTTGTGGCCACTGACAGAACTAGAGGTAATGGCCACAAACTGAAGCATCAAAAGTTCCACAGGAACTTAAGGAAATTTTTTTTAACAGTGAGGGTGACAGAGCACTGGAACAGGTTGCCAAGAGAGGTTGTGGAGTCTCCTTCTCTGGAGATCTTCAAAACCTGCTTGGATACAGTCCTGTGCCACATGCTCCCCTGTGCTCCATGCGTGTGCAGGGGGGTTGGACTAGATGACCTCTAGTGGTCCCTTCCAACCTTAAGCATTCTATGATTCTATGACTCCTGTCCAATGAGCTTCCGTCTTTTGAAGAGGATGGGAAGGTGGGAAGGATCAGTAGTGCTGGGGAAGGTAGGCTAAGGGTAGCATATTTCTAGGTAAGACACTGTTTAGTAGCAAGACATGGCAATGCTGTATATGATTGGGACGTGGAACCCAGCTCTTATATTCAATGGGCTGGTGCTATAGCAACATAGTCAAGTTTTTAAAAAAAAAAAAAAGTAGAAAATTTCCCTTTTTTTCCTGTCATATTTTCAACAAAAACAGCTCCTTCTTATCTCTGAAGCAAGGTTGTCAATGTGCATCCTGATTGCATCTAGGCATCTTGCCACCCAGAGAGATAGGATTTAAACAGTGTAATATCTTTTAACTCTTTTCTTTTCTTTTTATTTTTTTATTGAAGATCCCCTCACCTTCTGATAGGAAATTACTCCAGGTGGAAGCTGAGGTGAGTCTTTGCTCCCAGCCAGAGCCTTTAGGCTTCCCAGCAAGTGGCAAACTGGTTTAGGAGCTGCAAAGTATCCCCAGTTAGCATGTTTCTGTCTATGTGGAAGATAGCCCAGAGGCCTCAGGCTCTGGAATGATCCAGTCCTTCTGAACCTACAGCCATAAATTCTTCTCTACCCCTCTGTCTTTCTACTCCAGCATTGAATTTAAGACACAATTTCTTCTTATGCTCAATAACTTAGGTGGTTTGTCCTCAGTATAATTGCTCTGGTGAATGTTAGGATTGAGGTACCTTGCTCTGTTCATGCGCTGCTTAAGAAATGTAGGTGTCTATCTGAGCAAACTAGCATGTTAAAGTCCAGTGGTAAGTTTCGCACTTAATTCTGGGCAGTGTCAAAAAACATGTAACTGTGTTCTGGTTACTACTGTGTGTGGTCAATAAAATATATATGTATTTCTCATTATTTTTTTCTATTATAGAGTCTTTCAAGTATTGATACAACTACTCTGCCATGTACAAAATTATTTATACAAAGTCTCAAGCCAAATTTCACATTCTGTCACTACAGCTGTCAGTTTTCTCCTCTTTCCCAAAGAATCCCATTAAAGTAGTCTGCATCTGTGCTGGACTCTGCTCACTTTCAATAGCAGAGAGCTAATGCACTTTACTCCAAGGGCACAATGCTAAGTGGCACCGGCTGAGTACCTGTGCTTTACCTTGGGTGTGATGAATCCTTCAAAGATTTTTATGCAGGCTCTGAACCTTTCACATTGGCAGAAACATCATAATGTCATAAAACACTGGGAAATCCCATCAGGCAACTGGGAACAATACTGCTATTTCCCTAAAATATTTTTGAAGCCTAACTGATATATGTGTTTAGGATGCAAGGAGACAGACAGGAGAGTATTATAGCATGCTGTTGTGCCAAATTACTGAGCACAGACATATCCCACCTAGTATCACAGAAATGGACTCCAGCACTGTCCACAAAACAGTTCAGGAAGAGCAGAGACTTGATCTTGAAATCACCCTGTGAGGTGACTCCCCTGGGGCTCTTGACCTTGTAATACATCACCCAAATGCGGGTCCCAGAGCTGCAGCCTGGGTAGACCACCAAAACCTTACTTTTACTTGCATAAACCAGAGCATGATAAATGGAAATTGCTGTTGTGCTTGTCCCATAGAGAGCAACTACAGTGAGCAAGGACTGTAGCACATAAATGCCTTTGACTAATGGAGGTGAATGAAGTAATATGCCTTTTCCTCCTGCTCATCTCTCTCTTTACTCAGAAATGAGTTTTAGATAATCGGACATGTATACAGGTTAACTTATCTCTTCAATTTCAAATAACAGCCTACGTTTATTACGAGGAGTGTGAAAGAGTCTAAATGGACAGTCCCACCAGCAAGGAAACTGTGAGGGGCTTCTCTGCCCTCAGAAATATTATACATTAGCAGCCTCTTGCCAGGAAAGGAAAAGATGAATGTAAAGAAGTCATCTATTTGGCTTCAAGAAGCAGTGGGCTAGTCTTATTCATTATGCAAACTAAGTAAACACTGTAATGTGAAGTATGTAATGTGTCAGTGAAAGCTGAAGAATCATACACCTTGCCCATTTGCCAGTGTGTGGACCAGTTTGGTTTTCTTTTATTTTATTTTTTTCAGACATACACTTCCTGGCAAATATAAATGTAAGCAAAGCATTCTCATGCAGTGCTTAGTTTATTGCTAAATACAGTGCTTTGGGGAAAAAGGCCAAATACTTATTGAAATGCATTGAATCTCATAAAGTTTGTCTGAATTACGTAATAGTAAAGAAAAGATGAATTTTGGTCCTCTCTAAGGCCATTTCACTAATTTTTCTGATGTTTGTTTACTATACTGCTTACAAGAACGTTGCTGAGGAAAATGACTACAGACTGCATGTAGGAATTATCCTACATATGGCAGGCAATAGCTATTTATTTTATATAAAATTATAAGGCTGGGAAAAAAGAACATTGTCTTTGGAAAATTGCTTTAAAGTTGTTACTTTTTGTGAGAAGTTTTATATCTGCTTGATAGTAGAGCATGTCCCAAAGTTCTGTGGAATAACTATTACAGGAGTATTTAATATAATTTTGCCTAGGTCTACTATAAAACACATAGTGCTTTCTGTAAAGTCATAAGATGAAATTTAAAACATATGCAGTTCTTCATGCTACACTTGGCCACTTTTTTTTTTTTTTTTGATCTTCTCACACTAGGACTCATTGAGGGCCTGAAAATGCCATAGGCTAGAATAAGAAGTTATAGAAGTCCTAATGTTTTTTCTAATTTATGTTGGCTGCTACAGGCTGCCAGGCCAAGATCCCCAGACCACAATGCATCCCACTTCTTAACTTGTTACTGTCACTGATAATACAGTGCTGGTGGTATTATGAAACGTAGGCATCTGTTAACACTGCACATGTCTGAATGCAAGAGAATTGAGGTGTCACCTACCTTCTAAGTCCAGAGTCACCACTGCTGTATCATCCTCTAAACCTTCAATCACCTCACACTTATATTGTCCATAATCCTCCAGCATGATATCTGTGATTATAAGAGAGGCGTCATTCTTGCTGGTCTCCTTCAGAAACACTCTGCCCTGGTAATTTCCATAGCTCTTTTTGTGATGTCCCATTGCAACAAAGACCTCCACTTCTTTGAGGTAATCTGAGGTGAGTTTGGTCCACTTCACCCGGATTTTGTGGGTTCCTAAGCCAGCTGTTGATGTGTGTTCATGGTAAAATTTACATGGCAGTGTGACATTGCCTCCCCGGTGTGTGAAGACTTTAGTTTGTTCTGCTACCACAAGTAGACGGGGTCCATTTTCTTCTAGGATTTAAGGTGAAAAATAAAAACAAGGCTTAGTCTTTTACAGGAAGGATAGATGACCAGTGCATTAGCTATATTGTATCATAAGTCTGCGGGATTAGTTTCTTGTAATCATTTTGTACCTATGCAGCAGTAGGGTATGTAAGCTAGCAATACATAACTATTTTCTTGATTGTACACATAGAGGCTGGTAACACACACTGGAGTGAGATTAAATAGCATGCTATTTAATGCAGTTTTATTTCTCATGCTCTATATGTAGGAAAGTGCAGTGTGTAGACTTCCAGGGAGAGAGAAAGGGCAAAGTGGTTCCCAGCATTGCCCGCTGAGTAGGTAGAGGCCATCCTATGTCATCCATAGTCATGGTTGTATTGACTGGATTAGTTGTGATGTAGGGGGTTGATCCCTTCTGTCCCTTTCTTTCCTTCCCACCTGCTTAATCTGATAGCAGGGCCTCACATGCAGGTATGATATTAACTGCACACTGGGAACTTCCCTTGCATGTTACATCAGCTTCCCTGCCTCAGTTTTCTGTCAGGGATTGCAGCTGGTCTGTGAAATCCCTGGCTCCCTTAGCAGAGAACGTTAACCTTGAAAAGATTAGAGCGTATCTATGAGATAGGGAGTTCACACAGAGACAGCAGAAAGTTATTAACAAGTTTAAGGAGGTTTGGCCACGGAGCAGAAACTGGCCAAGCTAAGAATCATCCAATCATAACTCTGTCACTAACTACTGTCCTTTGTAGTCCTCACCAATAAGCAACAGCCATGACGAGGAAAGCTCGGTATAAATAATGTACCTAAAAAACAATGAAACGTAGTTTGCGTTGCATCTACCCCAGTTGTCTGTGTTTTTGGCCGCCACGACTGCGACAACTGGTGACCCCGACGTGATGATAATAAGTGGACTGCCTGGCGACTGGCGGTGGTGGCGGAGCCCAGTGGAACTTGAGAGCAGCAGGGAAGCTGCCTGGTCCGGACCTGTGATTTGACTCCTTGTGAAGGTGAGCTGCCGGGAACGGGATTGACACTTCTCGAAGGTTCAAACGGGACTGACACCTCTCGAAGGTGCGCCGCAGAGAGCGGAAATACACAGACATGGGGCAAAACCTGACAAAGCAGGAAGCCCTAGTTTTATCTACATGGAAGGCCTTACTTGCTCAGAGAGGTATTAAAGTTACTGACTATGCGTTACACCGCCTGTTGCTCTGGTGCCGAGGACAGGGGTTTGAAGCCACTTCAGCTGTTGCATTTAGTGTGAGCGCTTGGCAGAAGGTCGGTGATAAGCTGTGGGATGCCCTTTCTAGAGGCTCTAAAGAGGTAGAGGGTTTACCTACTACTTGGCGACTGCTGCAGGAGACTTTGGAGGATTGGAAAGCGGAGCACAACCAGGAGAGCATTCCTGTGATGCCGGAAAGTACCCCTCTGTTGGGGGAAGACAGAGAGGACCAGGAGAAGCGTCCTTCTCCTATAGAGTCTGTTATGGAGCAAATGGACGCTTTGCAGTGCTCCACGGGCACCTCTGGGTCGTTGAAACACGAAACCAACTCGAGTCATAAGTACCCCTCGCCTGATGAGCTGGTTAAGATGCGGCGATGGGGGAAGTCTCCCAGTGAGTTTTTGCCCCCCCTCTATAAGACACCTGCGCAGCAGTTGGCCGAGTGGGAGGCTTTGAATAAACCTGTGCTTCCCTCTGCTCCTCCTGGAGAGGGGGAGAAGGAAAATGATGAAGAAATTCGCAGTAAAAAACGTTCCCCCCCCGAATTCCCCCAAGACTCCTTGGACGAGGAGGAGGAGGTGGTTTCTGCTGTTCGTCCTTCTGTGAAAGAGACTATAGGGAGTTCTCAATGTTGGACCTTGAGATTAGCAGCTGAACCCTGGACTCTTCCCCCCCGCCACGGTGACTGTGTTGCCGCAACAGCCTGGCAAATTCTGGGATCAGGTTAGAAAAAAGGCAGCCGAAATGGGGCAATGGGATTTGTTAGATAAGATCGGTTGCCCCTCAGAGGCCTCCACTCAAGTTGTCGGCTGTGGTTTGGGAGCTTTTCCTGTGTTTAAGGCGGCCTCCAACTCTGGAAGAAGGGATGAACACAGCACGATTGCCTGGAAAGTAGTGCAAGACCTGCAGACATGTACATCAAAATATGGTATTAACTCTTCAGAGGTAATGCGGCTGATCCGAATTATTAATGCGGATCTTTTAGCCCCCGTATGATATATCCCATCTTGCTCAGATTCTGTTCCAGCCTGTAGAGAATCAAGTGTTTATGGCACACTGGAGGAGGTTAGCTGAGCGGGCTGCACTAGATAACATGCGATTGCCACAAGGAGATCCACGGCAGGGAGTTGGGGTTGACGCTTTGATGGGTCTTTTTGCTAACCCCGATCTTCAGGCTCAGTGGGACCCTAGTATTCTTGAACAGGTGCAACGTTTAGGTATG